>NC_080057.1:16396391-16471391 GCF_026212465.1 Amaranthus tricolor
TCTAAATATAGCATGAAGTTCCAGCCATTAATTTGGGGAACAGGAATTACTACTGAAGAAACTGCTACTTTAGGGAACAGCGGTTATTAAGGGAACAGCAGTTATTGTTTTTATACACGTGTGATTTGACTTAATCAAATCTTATGGAAATAACCGTGTGTTTGCTTAATCCACATTACTCCCATGATCTCTTGATAGTGGGATGATGGATTGGATTATTCCATTTTCTTAGGAATATTATTTTCTATAAATTGCAAGTTAATTCCGGTTTTTAAGTGATGAGAAGTAATCCAACGTTTTGTGCTTAAGTGTTTTTCATACGTTTTTGTTGGATTTTACAAGAAATATTTTGTTCTTAAAGTTGCCAATTAATTTATAATATTTTCTTGATGCAACTCTTTGATTTATTTTAGAGAATTTCTATCCTTTTTGTAAGGGATTTTGAGAGTTTATGTAATTAGACTCGGGTGAGTCTAAGGGGGAAGTTAGATAGCTTTTAGTGAAGCTAGAGAGGATTAGCTTATTGTAAAGCTAAGTTTGTTGCTTTGAGTAAAGCAATTAGAGAGTGAAGAGTTGGCCTAGTTGTTTCGCTTCGAGTGAAGTAAGGTGTTTATTGTAATTGTAACTAATTGCCTTAAACATAGTGAAGTTGTTAGAAATCCCAAGTGGTCGTGGTTTTTCCTTTTGTTTAGGCCCAAAAGGTTTCCACGTAAAATCGTGTGTCTCTCTTATTATTTTGCTCTTAGTTTAAACTTTATTTATTTTGAATAATTCCGCAAAAACAGGGCACAATCGCTTAAACTTGCAACAACAACAATTCACCCCCCCTCTTGTTGCTGTTCCCGTTCCTAATTGAATCAACAATTGGTATCAGAGCCCTGTTCCCAGAAGATCAGGAAACCCTGAGGGCAGATTCTGGTGTTCCCGAAGAATGTCAATTATGAACGAGCGAATGGAAGAAGGGTATTCAACTCAAAGACCGCCAATGTTCGATGGAAAATTCTATACATACTGGAAGAATAGGATGGAGATCTTCATCAAAGCGGAAAATTATCAAGTTTGGAGAGTCATAGAAATCGGAGATTTTGAGGTAACCACTACTAACTCCAACAATGAAATTGTTCTCAAACCTATAACCGAATATGAAAAAGAAGATTTTCAGAAAATGGAATTAAATGCTCTTGCTATAAAATTACTTCATTGTGGTCTTGGACCAAACGAGCATAATAGAATTATGGGGTGCAAATCCGCTAAGCAAATTTGGGACCTGCTTGCTGTTACCCATGAGGGAACAAGTGAAGTAAAACGGTCCAAAATTGATTTGTTAATGTCTAAATACGAGAGATTTGTTATGGAGCCAAGAGAAAGTATCCAAGAGATGTTCACTAGGTTCACCAACATAACAAATGAGCTTGTCTCTCTTGGAAGAATAATTCCCACTGATGAACAAGTAAGGAAGATTCTAAGGAGCCTTCCTCAAGATGAGCGCTGGAGGGCCAAGGTTACTGCTATACAAGAGTCCAAAGATTTTACTAAGTTCAATCTAGAGGAGCTGGCTGGTTCCCTAATGACGCATGAATTGCATTTGGGAACAGCAGACAGTTCCAGGAACAAGGGACTGGCTCTGGCAGCGGGGGAACAGGACGAATCAGAATGTGATGAAGAAGAGGCTGCTTTGTTGGTACGAAAATTCAAGAAGTTCTTCAGGAACAGCAGGTATGCAAATCAAAGAAACAACAGAGAAAGAAGAACAAAAAATCTTGAATGCCACAAATGTGGAAGTACCGAACACTTCATCAAGGATTGCCCAACATGGAAGAATGAAAAGGGCAAGGGAAAGACAAGAGATTCAAGAAGACCGTTGAACAAACAGAATTTTAACAAGACTGACTTTCGTAAGGCCATGATTGCTGCATGGGGAGAAACTGAAAGTGAGAATGAAACTATTGTTCCCGAAGAAGAGGAGACAGCTAACCTATGTCTCATGGCTATGCATAAAGGCAAGGAGAAGCAGGTAAATATTTCTAATTCATTTTCTGACCATTCATTCAATCTAAGTAAAAATGAATTAAAAGAGTTGTTAAAAGAGGCACAAGTTAAACTTGAAAATTGCAATGATAAGTGTCTCAAGTTAGAAAAGGAACTTAAGGTAAGCAAAGACCATGTCTCATACATAAACACCTTTAGACATGATGTCCAAAACAGATTTTTCGGTTTGTTGGACCAAAATATAATCCTAAAGGAAAATATGGAGAGACTTAAGAAGGAAAATGTTATTCTTAACATTGAGCTATCGCAATACAAATTATTAGGCTTAAATGAGGAATTGATAGATGCATCTACTAAAGATTTATGCATTGATTTTCAATATTTAAAAATGAATTCGGAATCCAACCGTAACAACAATAATAATCTTGAATTAAATTCAAGAGAAAAAGGCAAAATCAAAATAATTCCCAAATGGATTCTAGATGCTAAAAGTAAGAAATCACAAGGCCTAAAATATTTTAAGAATAACAAAAGTAAGAAAGCTTACGTTGATCTTCCTAGAGACAGGTACTGTACCTTCTGTGGTAAAGCTGGCCATCTGAAGGAACAGTGCACCAAAAGGGAACAGTATACTGTCTCTAACAGAAACTATGTCGATAACATTCAAATTGATAAATATGATTCATGTAAGATCGACAAGGAACCCAAGAAAGTCTGGGTTCCTATAATTAACAATTAATTATCTTACAGGTCCAAGTGAGGGGGAACAGCTCATGGTATCTCGACAGTGGGTGTTCCAAGCATATGACGGGTGACAAATCTAAATTTCTCTCACTTGAAGCCTATGATGGGGGAACAGTAACCTTCGGTGACAATATGAAGGGTGAGATAATCGCCAAAGGAAAGGTTGGAAGGTCATGTTCCCACGCCATTGATAATGTATTTTTAGTCGAGAATTTGAAACACAACTTACTCAGCATTTCTCAATTTTGTGATAAGGGTAACTCTGTAAACTTTACTTCTGAAAAGTGCATTATTTCTAGGAATGACACTGGAGACATCATTCTTGAGGGAAACAGAAAAGGGAACACTTATGTAGTGGACCTGGACACTGTTCCCAAAGCTAGTCTAACGTGTCTAAGTGTTATAGAAGATGACCCACTTCTTTGGCATAAGCGTCTAGGTCATGCTAGTTATTCATTTATTAATACATTAAGATCTAAAGACCTAGTTAGAGGACTACCATCTATAAAATTCCTTAAGGATGCAATATGTGATCCTTGTGCCAAAGGAAAACAAGTAAGGTCATCTTTTAAACCAAAGAATGTTGTGACCACCTCAAAAACGCTTGAATTATTACACTTGGATTTGTGTGGACCTATGAGAATACAAAGCCGTAGTGGCAAGAGATATGTGTTTGTTATTGTTGATGATTATAGTAGATTTACATGGACTTTATTTTTAGTTAGTAAAGATGAAGCCTTTAATGAGTTTGTCTCTTTCGCTAACAAAATACAAAAATCTACCAATAATCAAATTGTTCACATAAGGTCAGATCATGGTAAAGAATTTGAAAATTCAAGCTTTATGAGTTATTGCAATGAACATGGAATAAGTCACAATTTTTCCGCCCCTAGAACACCACAACAAAATGGTGTAGTAGAAAGGAAAAATAGAACTTTAGAAGAAATGGCTAGGACTATGTTGATTGCTAGTGGTTTACCTAGAAATTTTTGGGCCGAGGCTGTTAATACTGCATGTTATATTTTAGATAGAGTATTGATAAGACACATCACTTCTAAGACACCTTATGAATTGCTTAAAGGTATTAAACCAAATATTTCCTATTTTCGTGTGTTTGGATGCAAATGCTTTGTACACGTTAATGGAAAACGGAATATAGGTAAATTTGATGAAAGAAGTGATGAAGCAGTATTTCTTGGCTACTCATCTCAAAGTAAGGCATATAGAGTCTATAACAAAAGAACAATGAGTGTGGAAGAATCCGTTCACATAATTTTCGATGAAACTAATTTTTTGTCAAGTGAACAGGATACAAATAATTTTAAGATAGGTCTTGCAAATCTAGAGGAAGATGATGAAGAATTGAAAGTGCATGATCAAGAAATAGCTGGTGAACAGCCGGTTCCAGCAGAAGCAGAAAGTACTGATCAAGTTCAGGAACTGCCAGAACATCAGGAACAGCAGACTGTTCCCAATCCAGCTGTTCCCACAGTTGAGCAGAACAATCCAGTAGCTGAACAGAATGTTAATCAAGCTGATGAACCAGAACATGCTACTGTTCCCACAAGAGATTTTATGCCAAAACCTTGGAGATATCAAAAATACCATCCTCTTGATTTGATTGTAAGTGACTTAAATAAAGGAACACAAACTAGATCTCAAATGAGAAACTTTTGTGCACATTTTGCGTTCCTATCATCACTTGAACCCAAAAATCACGAAGAAGCTCTAAGGGATTCGGAATGGGTCGTAGCCATGCAAGATGAATTGAACGAATTTGAAAGGAACAAAGTATGGCATTTAGAACCCAAACCGAAACACAAGAAGGTAATTGGTTTGAAATGGGTATTTCGGAACAAACTAGATGAGCATGGAATAATTGTAAGAAACAAAGCAAGGCTCGTGGTCAAAGGGTACAATCAACAAGAAGGTATTGATTATACTGAGACATTTGCTCCAGTAGCAAGGTGAGAAGCTATTAGAATTTTAATTTCTTTTGCTGCATTTATGAACTTTAAATTATATCAAATGGATGTGAAATGTGCTTTCTTGAATGGTTTTCTTGATGAAGAAGTTTTTGTTGAACAACCGCCTGGCTTTGAGAATACCTCGTGTCTAGATCATGTCTATAAGCTTGATAAAGCTCTTTATGGGTTGAAACAAGCTCCAAGGCAATGGTATGAAAGACTATCAAAGTTTTTGATTCAAAATGACTTTATTAGAGGTAAAATTGATAAAACCTTATTCTTTAAGAATAAAGGTTCCAATATATTAGTTGTTCAAATATATGTTGATGATATTATTTTTGGTGCCACAAATGAATTGCTATGTAAAGAATTTGCTAACCTTATGAGCACTGAATTTGAAATGAGCATGATGGGAGAATTAAATTTCTTTCTTGGTTTGCAAATTAAACAAACTGCTAATGGTATCTTTATTCATCAACAAAAATATATAAAAGAACTTCTTAAGAAATATGGCATGAATAACGCTAAAACCAACCATACACCCATGGCTACTAATGTAAGATTAGATGAAGATACAAATGGAACAAATATTGACCAAACTATGTATAGAGGCATGATTGATCTTTATTATATCTAACTGCTAGTAGACCCGATATTTCATTTAGTGTTGGTTTATGTGCAAGATTTCAATCTAACCCTAAAGAATCACATCTAACTGCAGTGAAACGTATTTTGAGATATCTAAAGGGAACAGATGATTTATCATTATTTTATCCTAAAAGTGATGTCTTTGATTTGAAAGGCTTTAGTGATGCAGATTATGCAGGAGATCTTGTTAATAGAAAAAGCACGTCAGGTATGGTACAATTTCTTGGCTCATGTTTAGTTTCGTGGAGCTCCAAGAAACAAAACACTGTTGCATTATCAACTGCTGAAGCTGAGTACGTAGCAGCAGCAGCTTGCTGTTCCCAAATGATATGGATAAAGCAGCAGCTAAGAGACTTTGGTATTAAGTATGCATGTGTTCCTATTTATTGCGATAATACCAGTGCCATATGCATATCCAAAGATCCAGTGCATCACTCACGAGTAAAGCACATCCATATTAGGCATCATTTTCTTAAGGATAATGTTGAAAATAAAAATATCATTGTTAAGCATGTAAACACTAACGAGCAAATAGCAGATATCATGACCAAACCGCTTCCAAGGGAACAGCATGAGAAAATGAGATTGGAACTTGGCATGATCAAGCTGCATTAAAGGAAGTGTCATATATGATTCTTAGAGACAAAATAAAAATTGAAAATGATCAATCAACCACAATAAACTTGATTGAAAGATCAATTATCGAAAGGATCAGGTACGCATTTTTTAAGGGAATATACTTTGAATGTTCTTATGATTGCATGATTATTTTGATCAAACGGTAGTAGCATAATATTATCATTTTCTTATTATAAATATATAATATAAATAAAAAAAAAAATAATAAAATAAAATAAAATAAAAAATAAAAATTATATATAAATTTTTTTTCCAGCAATTTTTTTTTTTGGGAAGTAGGAGTTGAATCATCAAATTCATCTGTCTCCATTTCGTGTCTCTGTATCAAAATGCATAAATAAGGAAAATGGAACATTTAGTAACCGTCACCTCTCACAAATAAACCCACTCCCTCACGTTCCATCTTTCACTTCATAATCATTACCCTTTCCCTTTCACTCAACCCTAAACCGTCATTTTCTCCATTACTCTTTCTTTTCTCTCTCAAAACATCCATGAAGACCAAGAATCAGAGTCCTAAAATGAAGCAACCTGTACCTCTTCAAGTCATCTACCCACCTTCTCACACTCCTAAGCCTGAGTCTTCATCAAAAGAACCGGAGGGAACCCCCATCTCCCTGGAAACACATGCAGGCAGTAAGAGAACAAGAGGATCCAAGACACCTCTAACACGTTCTGTCAAGAAAATCAAGGTAACCCACTACTTGAACGCTGAGGAACTATCTAAAGAAATGTCAGTTGGCTTTGGCCTCGACAAAGAGTGGTATGAGACTACAAACTTTCCTCAATTTCACAAAATTCTACAAACTCAACATTGGGAATCACTCATGGGCGATTACTGCTGCAATCCCATTTACCCAGAAATTATGCGTGAGTTCATCTCTAACTTTTCTATTAATGATGGAGTCTGTTCAAGTTCAATTAAAGAAATTAAAATTGAGTTTGATAGTATGACGTTAGGACAGTGGCTAGGAGTACCAGCCACTGGTTTTGATGTTTATTATGTTGGGTCAAAAATTGCGTTTTCTGGAATTGATGAGAAGGATGTTTGGAGATGTTTAGGCGTTAGGCAAAAGAGAGGTAAAGTGAGTCACAATGTTTTGTCCCCCTTACACAAGTTACTCTACAACATTGCTCGAAGGTTTATTTTACCACGAAATTCAAAACGTAGTGAGGTAAGTCTTCGAGATGCCACTTTGATTTACTGTATGGTGAACAATATAAAGATTAATTTTCCTTCCTTGATGATTTCGCATTTAAATGATTGTATAGCCAAAAGATGTATGGTAGGCTATGGTGGTTTGTTGTCCTGGATTTTCTCAAAATTTGGTGTTCCACTTGGAGAATACAGTTTTCCTATGGGTCCCAGTAACATGATAGGTGCAAAATGTTTGAGTAACTTGCGCCTTAAATTAAATGAGGAAGGGATCCTTGAAAATGCTGTGGAACAGATTGAAATTGATTCTGATGATGAGGAACAGGAGGAAGAGGGGAAGGAAAAGGAGGAACAGGAAGTAGAGGAAGAAGTGGAGAAGGAGGAACAGGAAAAAGAAGTTGAAAAGGAGGAACAGGAGAAAGAAGGAGCTGGAGTTAAGGAACAGGAGGTTGTTCCTTCTGATAAGGAGGAAGAAGACAAGGGGATGGGACCTGAAGTTGCTCTTGATGATGACTCTAGGGCTAAACCCAGTAGTTTTCCCTCACCAAAGCCAACCACTCCACCACCACCATCACCAACACCAAGATCACCACCACCATCATTTCACAGACAAAGCTTTGATCAGGCAACCGTTCCTACTGCCCCCTTATACTCCAATCTCCTTAAGCTTGATGATTTGCAGGATCGCTTCTTCAAATTTCAAGATGAAATTCGTGTTTCCTTAGCCTCATTAGCTGACCAGATGACTCAAATGGAGGCTCGTCTTGGTGCTAAATTGGATACAGTGGAGGTGGAAACAGAATATATTGATGAAGATGCCCCTGCTTCCTAGTTCTCCTTTAATATCTTTTATGTTTCATTGCTACTATCTCTGTCACCAAACAATTTCTTTGTCTTTTGGTACCAGCTGGGGTACACCTCTTAAACATTGTTAACTTTGTTAAACCTTTTTACATATGCTACTAACTGTTAGGTTTGATTAGTCATTGCTTATCATGCTTGCATTCATTGTTATTGCTTTTTAATTTGTGCATCCTTATTCTCTCTTTGACTATAACTATATGTTTAGTGCTGTGGTTTGATTGCTTATCTCCTTTTTGAATGATGTCAAAAGGGGGAATATTTGGCACAAACTTAAATAATGCTTGAGCATGTTTGAGATCTAGTTAAATCTATTATGTTGAACTTATGGATTAAGGTGCTGGTTTGGTTTCTGATGTTTGGTTTCGGATGTTTGTGTTGCTAGCTGTTAGTTGTTGCTCATTGATACTGAAACTAGGTTTTCTATTGAGTTAAGGATAATTTATGCTGAAATAATATAAAGTTGTTGTTTTGATTATTTCTAGAGTAACTGGTATCATGATATTTAGTTAAGAAGAGTTGTTTTGATCTCTAACATACTCTTCAACATTGGTTTACTCTATTTTGTTTTTAAGTTTGTTTGAAAAGTTTGTCATCATCAAAAAGGGGGAATTTGTTGGACCTCTTGAGTTTTGATGATGACTACACTTTAGCAAATATGTGTTTAGAGATTTTGTGCAGGTCGATATCCGATTAATTGTGATCGTTGATAGTACCTATGGCTTAGTTCATGGGAATATACATGTCAAAAGGTTTCAAGAGATGTTAGAAGAGTATATCACGTGGGATGTAAAATGGAGACAGGAAGTCTACTGTTCCCAGGTTTGATGTTCTAGCAAGTTGGAATTTGGAGACAGCGCAGTGTTCCCAAACTGAAGTCAATTTACGTTAGCTAATAAATTCTATCTTTTATTTTTTAGTTAATGTATTTTAAATTAATTTGTTGCAGTAATAATTTATTAAAGTTAATTGGCAAATCGTTTTTTATTAAATAAAATGGATTCACGTTTTAATTCGTTAAGATCCTTTATTTTAGGATCTATTTTTAGTAAATCCTGGATTTGTTAAAAATAGAATTAATTGACTTTGAATTAGTCTTAGCAAATCTTTCTAACCGGTTTTTATTCCTAAAAATTAGCAAGCAATCATTCCCATTAAGATTAACCGTTTTCTAAATATAGCATGAAGTTCCAGCCATTAATTTGGGGAACAAGAATTACTACTGAAGAAACTGCTACTTTAGGGAACAGCGGTTATTAAGGGAACAGCAGTTATTGTTTTTATACACGTGTGATTTGACTTAATCAAATCTTATGGAAATAACCGTGTGTTTGCTTAATCCACATTACTCCCATGATCTCTTGATAGTGGGATGATGGATTGGATTATTCCATTTTCTTAGGAATATTATTTTCTATAAATTGCAAGTTAATTCCGGTTTTTAAGTGATGAGAAGTAATCCAACGTTTTGTGCTTAAGTGTTTTTCATACGTTTTTGTTGGATTTTACAAGAAATATTTTGTTCTTAAAGTTGCCAATTAATTTATAATATTTTCTTGATGCAACTCTTTGATTTATTTTAGAGAATTTCTATCCTTTTTGTAAGGGATTTTGAGAGTTTATGTAATTAGACTCGGGTGAGTCTAAGGGGGAAGTTAGATAGCTTTTAGTGAAGCTAGAGAGGATTAGCTTATTGTAAAGCTAAGTTTGTTGCTTTGAGTAAAGCAATTAGAGAGTGAAGAGTTGGCCTAGTTGTTTCGCTTCGAGTGAAGTAAGGTGTTTATTGTAATTGTAACTAATTGCCTTAAACATAGTGAAGTTGTTAGAAATCCCAAGTGGTCGTGGTTTTTCCTTTTGTTTAGGCCCAAAAGGTTTCCACGTAAAATCGTGTGTCTCTCTTATTATTTTGCTCTTAGTTTAAGCTTTATTTATTTTGAATAATTCCGCAAAAACAGGGCACAATCGCTTAAACTTGCAACAACAACAATTCACCCCCCCTCTTGTTGCTGTTCCCGTTCCTAATTGAATCAACATATATATATATATATATATATATATATATATATATATATATATATATATATATATATATATATATATATATGTATATATATATATATGTATATATATATATATGTATATATATATATATGTATATATATATGTATATATATATATATATATATATATATATATATATATATATATATATATATATATATATATATATATATATATATATATATATATATATATATATATATATATATATATATATATATTAATAAAAGTGGCGAGAAAGTGGCGACGACATGGTGGTCGCCTACGATTGGCGACGAAATAGCTATGAATGTGTGGTCGCCCAGCAGGCGACGGGAGTCATGTTCTCTAGTTACTCGCTACATCCGGCGAGAGATTATGCGATGACACTTTTTGTTGCCATTTCAGTTTTCCTTTTGGCAGTGGAAGGGACGTCTGTTGTTGGTTGCCAAGTTTTTATGAGAAAAAGGCGAGGAAATGGCGTCGATTTTTAGTTTAGCGACGAACAATATAGCGATCGCCTTTTATCCCGTCGCCTGACCCACTTTTCGACCATTTAGCTATCAAATGGCGACGAAATGCATCGTCGCCAATTCAATACTTATTTGTAGTGTGTACTTGTTGATCAGTGATAAACTTGATTAGTGGTAATGCTATGATGCATGGTACGATTGTGGGTAATAACCAAATGAACTTGTTTAAGTATTAAGATTATGGAATTGTATAAGTGGCAGTAGCGTACTTCAACCATGGTTGAGAATGGTATCTTAATCACTTAAATGTATGAAACAGTAAAAGAATATAGTAAAAGCATACAATGGTATCAATTAATTGTAAGTTCTTATTTTAATTATTATTTTGTTAATGTAGTGTATAATTTTCGTATTTTAAGCTGGATAGGGAGTTATGCTAGGCGTTAAGCGCTGACCGATTCAATCAGCTGTCATCTGTACTATAGATGACAACATTTTGCAGGATTTAGTTGCAGGTTCCGATGCAGCCACAACTACAATTTATTTACGCTATCGAGGACTTAGCTGCATTTTGTTATTCACTTGACGTTTGATGATTTTGATGTATTTACTCTTAACTGATATGATTTTTTTAAAGAAATAATATGTATTTCATTTTCTAACTCTGATGTAATATTTATAATTTATCATAAACAATTTTAGGTTTTTAAATTTTTTTAGCAGATTGACATTTTGAGATTTTCGCATTATTACTATAAACATTATCATCATTAATGCTAATTGCGTATGGAGACTGCCGCGCCTGCTACAGTATATTTTTCCTCGTAATAATTAACATATGACTAATGCAAATCAACTCGAATGTTTTCTCACAAATTATCTTTAAAATTTTTCTGTATTACCTATTTAGTGTTAACATAATTGATATTTTATTACCATATTAGTATATAAACTTATGTAATGCACAAAATTTTTAGGATGATAAGATATATATACATATAATTTGCTCTCAATAAAATCCTTAATAAGTACATTTGTAATAATCAAATTAACTACCACACTTGTTTTTAATGTTTAATAAAATATAATAAATGCATAACATAACATATTATATATTTTTAACCTTATTAATATCATTCGATGCAACAAAAATTTATCGCTTATTCGTTTTATAAAGCTATTTGAATCAATATTTTATCTCATAAAACACAATTTTAATTAGAATCATTCAATTTATTTAGTTTTCAAAATGATAAATCACTCAATGTAGTTAATTTTTTAGAAGGGTTAAAGTTGACAGGTTAATTTATTTTATTTTCGTCAAGTAATTAAATTATTTCATCTGACACATGAAATTTTCCAGTTTTTTTATTAAATTGTGTGATATGATATTCAGTTTTCTAAAATGGTAAATTACTCAATCTTGTTAATTTTTTAGAAGGGCTAAAAATGACTGAATAATTAATTTTAATTTCATGAACCAATTAAATTATTCCAATCTTGCATTTGAACATTAGGATTTTAAAATAATTTTAATAGAAAGTTACCTAATTCTTAAACTCGCATTTTGTAGAAGCATGATATCATGATGATCATGAATCATGATTATCATCTTTATGAAATTTTATTATTCTATAAATGTTTGTTGTTAGAACACTATCATTGGTGGAGAAAAAATTTTTCTCACCCATCTTTCTCCGCATTATCTTTCTCATCTATATCATATTTTCGTATGAATATTTTTGACATAGAAAATTTATCACATTAATGAGAAAATAAAAAAATTTTCTCTTCACTTCCGAAATACTAATTTAGGTTGAATCAAAAAAATAAATTGTTTTAAATATATTAAAATATATCAAAATGAGTGTCTAACTATAAAGCATAAAATAAAATTTTGTGACCATTGGTATATTTATAAATATTTTTTGATATAGGCATAAATTAAAAAAACCTATTTAAAAAATAAAAAATGTTATCAAGGCAATTGTCAAAATTCTATTTATTTTGCGTGATGGATAAAACTCCCCTCAATTAGAAACATTTGCAAGATTTTTTTTGCTTTACTCACTAGTGGAATATAAAAACCCACAAAAAATTTTCCACTCATGGGAAATTTCCACTCAAATGGGAGTGTTCTTAGTTTAGTTTGAAATAGGTTCTCACTTTAAAATATTTCTTTTGTTTGAAATAGGTTCTCACTTTAAAATACTCCTTTCTTTTCGAAGTTGTTATGGGAATCAACAAAAAAAATAAAATATTTTAAATAGTGGATATATATTAGAGGTGTTCAAAGTTGGATATCGGATCGACCCGAATTCGAAAATCCAAATATTTGATTTTCCGGATACCTAAAAATATGGCCCGATTTTGACCCGAATTCGGTCAAAAACCGGATATCCGATTTTTTTTAATTCCTTAAATATGCATTTTTTTCCCTTTTTTCCTTTTAGAATTTTTTTGTTTACATAAAATAAAAATACTAACTCTCTGAAAATACCTTAGATTAATTAGTCTTAAAATTCAAATCATGGGGTAATGAATATGGAGAGTTTAGGAATATAAATGTGGATATAAGTAAACTCAGAATGAAAGGCAAAAATAGGCAGAAAGCCTTTATTTTCTAGTAACAAAACCAAATTTGTGTTGCTCTAGGAACCTTAGCTAGTTATCTAGCCTTCAAGGTCAGTGATAGAATTTTCATTCATAGATAAATGTCCATGTGACCTGTGGTTGGAATGATCTGAGATGGTTTCCATGCTGGCATTAGCACTGATTGTAACGAATGCAGGACGAGTAGCCGAGTACGTACAGGAAGACTCAAAGAATGGAAGAAGAGAGAAAATGGTAGGGTACTTGCTTGGAGTTTGGCGTGAGTATTGCTGGAAAATAGAAAGGCAAAGCCCAACCTAAAATTGTCATTACACACTGGGGTTTTCATTTTCCAAAACATATATTTTAAAAAATATAGTAAACTCGATACTAGGTATCAGGATTTCCAAAAGAAAACAAAAAGCCATTCGTATCTAATTCGAATACCCGGTTTAAAATTTATGTACCCAATCCGAATTATTCGAATTTTGTTAACCAGATAAATTATCTGGTTTTGGTATTCGAATACCGTATAATTCGGGTCGGGTTTTCCAAACCGAATATTTTTAACACCCCTAGGGAGTTTTATTTAATTGAATAATTAAGTAGATGGAAAAAATGTGGGGACCATAAATATTTAAAAAATACTCCTATTAAACGAAAGTTAATGGAAAAAAACATGTAAACCACAACTAATAAAAAATATGAAAATTTTTTTTGTAGTAACCCTAAACTTTCGGTTTTTTTTCCACGTGGTAGACAAATATTTTTTTTTAATCCACATGGTGACATTGACCTTCCAAGTTTTCCACATGGTAGACAAAGAGAGAAGTTTTTTTTGTTAACTTTACACAATTTTTGTTCAACATAATAACACTTTTTTCAAAAAACAAACGTCATGAACACCCTAATTGACCATATATTTTGAAATTCATTTGAAATAAGTATTTAATTGAACCAAAACTTTAACATTTTGTTTACTATATAGAAAACTTGGAAGGTTAAGTTCTCCACGTGGATTTAAAAAATATTTATGGAAAAGCAAAAACTTAGGGTCACCACATGTAATTTCCCAAAAAAATATTATTATAAAGTAGTGGAAAAATATAGGGACCATAAGAAATATAAAATATTAAATGAAGTTAGTGGAAGATAAGTGAGGACCATAAACATTATAAAAATATTAAAATAGGAATGAATAAGGTTACTTTTGTCCAAAATTTGTGATGTAAATAGAAAAATTCTTTATGGAAACAATAAATAAAATATCCTAAAATGATAAATAGGAACTTGTTTCATGAGAGGAGGGAGTATATTATATGCTTTGTAAACATTGATTTACAAAGAGTGAAAGCTAGGTAACAATTGTGTAAGTATGTTGTATATTAATATTTATAAATGTTTTTATTGCCTGACTTTGTGCCCTATCTCGTCTCTTCGAGTCATGACTTTATGCAAGATATTGGATTGACGATTATATTTATAAATATTTTTGCCTCGAACCATGGGTCAACTTTTAGTGTTTCTAAACTACATATGTTATACTGCCAAATAGAAAATTTACCTTTTTAAGGTATTTGGTGTGATTGATCTTTTTGGAGATAGTCCATAAAAGAAGATGTGTAATCTTTTAAAACTATAAATTTAAAGTGTTTTGTTATTAACGAGACAATGTGTGTCTATTCTTTCATATATGTTCACGTTTGCACACGTACAATGTGTGTAGCAAGTCTTTCATTTAAATGTAGATATACCTATATAAGTATTTAGTAATTTGCAAAATTTCAAGTTTATACTTCTATTTTAAAGACAATTGTTTGAACTTAAATGGCTTGACACTGAAATGCAAGGGTTTGTGGGTTTTGATGAAGAATAAATAAATTAAAGAGACATAAAAATAGAGCATAACAACAAAGAAGAACAACATAACAATACATTAATAAAAAACCTCAACGCGTGTTTTGTTTCATTAATATATCAACAATACATCAATGATATTCCTCATACAGTCTTTGAGAATACTCTCTCAAAGTAAAGATGAACCTTTATTAGCAATATCTTTCAAATGCTCTGATACAAGATAGAATGAACTCTCTTGGCTAAACCCAAGTAGATTCTATGTACTAGGCTCTCCTCATTGCTATTCTCTAATCCTATTTGAGCAATATATAGCCCATTACAAATCAGAGAACCTTAGGACAAAAAGCTTGTTCCCCAAGCCTAAATTTCGCAAACATAAAAACGGTTCTGATGGGCCTGGACACACTGCTCAAACGAGTAGTATAAGCTCTCGAAAGAGCAACTCACAACCGCAACCTACTGACTTTGTTTCATTGCTGCCCCGTTCGAGCACCTCTTCTTGTGTGCCTTGCCTCGATCAAGGCTCAAACAAAATCCCATAGTGTGCACCCCTTACCTTGTTCAAGGCACACCAAATAATCTTTAATAATCACTTCATCTAGTGATCCAAATCTTATCCTTCCATGCCCAATTATACACACATCATCACTCTTAAGAGTGAATGCCATGAAGTATGCTACTATGTGATCAAAGTCATCTCCATCACCATTAGAGTTGGGACTTGCTCCAACTTACATTTAGAGTAACGGGTAAAGATAGCTCCTTTGATAGGTCATTTTGATAGGTCATAGGTTTAATGCATGATGGGCATACGTTGTTTAAACCTTCAATTTCCTTAAAATGCATTAGTATTATATGTTTTAACAGTTTATGTTTTTTTTAAGCGTTACACCTTTTTTAGTGTTGAGAACACCTTATTAATACCTTTCACTTTTTGTGTTACTCCCTCTTATTCACTATAATTGTTCCATTTGATTTTGACACATTTGCTAATATCATTACAACATAATATACGTTTAGTGAGATATATTTAGTGACATTAAATTTAAATGTCAGTACTTTAAATTTCTAATTATATATATATATATATATATATATATATATATATATATATATATATATATATATATATATATATATAGAGAGAGAGAGAGAGAGAGAGATCAAATGAAAAGGTTAAGAAGGACTTTATATTCTTGATTTCACTAAAATAAAAAATTCTATAGTCACAATTGAGCCAAAAACACATAATTGTAAAAGTAACTATGTTATACAAAAAAGTAAGTATTACATAAATTTTTAAAATATTCTTACCTTATACCATAGTATCATTTTCTGTATATATAGTAACACAACAAAATCAAACAAAAATCCTCCTCATCCTTCTTATTTTAAAATCTTTCTTATTTGATCATATATACATATATATATATATATATATATATATATATATATATATATATATATATATATATATATATATATTTATATATATATATATATTGGATTTATTGACATTTATTAGACCATTTAATAACATAATAAAAAATCATACGATATAGGACCCAGTGACATTTCTCATAAATGTCACTATGGACTATAGTAACAATTATATATGTCACTAAAGGCCAAATAAAATGACATTATATTACTTCATAGTGAAACTTAAAATAAAACCAATAATTATTACACTAAAAATATAAATCAGTGACATTTGTTTAAATGTCATTAAATCCTATGTCACGAAAAGTTAATTATATTGTAGTGTGTACTATTTCAATTTTAAATATTTCTTATTCTGCTCGAGTAAAAATTATATAAAGTTGATATTAACAAATTTACATTTAAGACGAATAAAACAAGATTTAACTTGACTATGTTTTAAGTTATAGATTAAGAACAAAGCACATATTAAGAATGATAGAAATTTTTAGCTTATGAGCTTATTGTTTTAATGTCATCTCACCGTGAGACGGTCTTATACGAGACAGACTGTTTTATTTATTACGATAATAATTGGGGGTGTTACTGATCAACTTCTCATGCATTGCGAAAACTAATTTGGGCCTAGCTAATGCTCGCCCGCACTTTGTAGCCTTTTGATGAATTTTTAACAACTTGGTACCAAATATGAGCTAGGAACTAAAAAATATTACATTTTAACATACTTTCTCCATAATACACATTTTCTAAAATTAAATGTATATCAAATTGATAAAAAGAAAAAAAGAGAAGAAAAAGTGCCACCTTTGACAACATAAAATAATGCTAATTAAATCAAATTTATATAAAAATCATACAACATGAGAATTAAATGAATTTAACTAAAAGCTAAACACCAAAAAACATCTAAGACTAAATTGTCATGAAACGGTTTGGTTTGATCAGGTGTCTCACATGGTAGTAAACTTTTACACTAAAATTTCTAATATGTTCTAATTTTACTGTTACTTTAGACTAGACATAATCATGTGTAATCCTAACCACAATCATTATAGAAATTATTCGTACTATTTGTCTCATGAGCAAATAAAGAACTTTATTAAACTCTTTGTTTTGTTTTATGATTTTCTTATCTCTCTAAAATACATATTCATTTAGAATTTAAATTACTCACTTTGTACTTAATCTGTAATGTGAATGTTTGTATCTCTAGTAAATTTTACATCATAACCCAAGTATTTTCTGATGCAATTTAAAAAAAAAAAAATTATATAAATTTGTAATAGTAACTACGAATCAGGTTATTTTGTCTCCAATTTGTCATTCTGATGCAATTCACACAAAAAAGTATATAAATTCTGATACAATTAGGATCAACTCTAACATTACAAAGTATTTGTTTAAAAGCAATAGAAATTATAAGACTTTTAAACACGAGACTTTAGATGAGATTTTGAGTTCTAAAAACTTGTAGGCTAAAGTCCCAATCTTAATAACCTACCCATAAGGACATTTTTCTTGGGCTTTTTAATAAAATTGATTGAAATCGTCTTCCTATTTACATTCCTTGTGGACAAAGGACTAGGATTTTTTTTTTAAAAAAATACCCATTTCCTTGCTCCAAGTCCCTTAAAAACAAATACCTTGACCCTATGGTATATACTGTTGGAAAATACCAACATGTGATCCTATATCGAAGTATTAAAAAGAGATTGACTAACATTATACTTGATGGGCTACTCTTCCTAAAACCAATTGGTTTTAGGATGGAACCTCATCAGGTCTATGTACAACCAACTCTCCTCTTATGTGGGTCTTGTTATGTGTACAAACCCGTTAACAAATTTATCATATACTTGTTCTATTTTCAATTTCCATTGTATGAGAGATAAGGAAGAATTTAAATGGTACAGTAGATGTCCAATATTCTATTATCCCTAAGTCATTAAGTGGCTCCATTTAAGTCCAACATTCTATTATCCCTAAGTCATTAAGTGGCTCCATTTAAGCAAGGTTCAAGGGTTGGATCATGGATGCATACAATACAACATTGCCCTTATAACTTACAATTTGTATACAACTCTACAAGCTTCATAGCTCATAGCTTTTGCTCAAAAGTTGACCTTAATTTCAATCATGAAGTGGAAACATGTAGAATAGATTGCAAAAACTTCACTAGTATAAATCAAGTCAGACAAAATCCCTTCTATACAACCAAAGGAAAATGAATACAAAAAATAGTAATCAAAGTTATTACAAAATCTTGTAGTATAACAATTACCACATGTGTAAAGTGAATAGCTTGGTGATGTACAAATTACAAAGCTTTTATAACAATATGCTGCGAATTGAGATTTGCCCGTTACATTTAGTGTAGATCGACATATACGAGAGCATTATAGTACATTGGTTGTCGGCATTATACCTTCAAATCATCGGCCTTCTGATTTCACTAACTGAGAAAACACCCTGCTCATAGACACACCCGAAAGATCATCAACATTTGTTGTTTCGTATTGAACAGAAGAAACATTAGAGACATCATTGGCATTGAAATCCTTAACTTGTGGAGCAATATTTTCGATCACATTCGTGCTGTGTTCTTCAGGATCATCCGGGACTGTGGCCTCTTGAAGTTGTAGTGCGTACTCTAAGTTCCACAAAACGTCTCCCATTGACGGCCTGTCAACACCATAATCGGCCAAACACTTTTCAGCAGTTTCCCCGAACTTTCTAAGAGACTCCGGCTTTATGTTGCCTTGTAGATTAGGGTCTATGATTTGTTCGAGTTGCCCTTTTTTCTGCCACTTCAATGCCCACTCGGCTAAATTAACCATTTCCCGCGACAATGTGGGATCAATGACAGGCCTTGCACAAAGAACTTCGAACAAGACTACCCCGAATGAATACACATCTGACTTTTCAGTAAGCTGTTGTCTTCTAAAATATTCAGGATCAAGGTATCCGAAACTTCCCTTTACAGCTGTACTAACATGGGTCTGATCAAGCTCTGGTCCGGTCTTTGAAAGACCGAAATCAGCAACTTTAGCCATGAAACTCTCGTCAAGTAAAATGTTGGCTGACTTAACATCCCGATGAATAACTGCTTTTGCATAACCGGTATGGAGGTAGTGAAGGCCTCTGGCCGAACCAATGCATGCCTCGAGCCTTTGCTTCCAACTAAGACAAGGATTTCCGGCTCCATAGAGATGGCCTTTAAGGGTTCCGTTTTCCATGTACTCGTAGATCAAGATCATCTCATTTTTCTCATCACAATATCCTATTAACGAGACCAGATGGCGGTGGCGAAATTGTGAGAGCATTTCGATTTCTGTTTGAAATTCAGCTAGGCCTTGCTGAGATTGAGGATTACCCCGTTTTACAGCCACCTTGGTGCCATCGTTTAAGACACCCTTGTACACCTTCCCGAAACCACCAATTCCAATGACCCAACTCTCATCGAAATTGTTGGTTGCCTCTTGAATGGCGGCAAAAGGAATGCGATACCCCAAGTTTGAAGCTATACTAGTGACAGTACCGTTTGAGTACTTGCTTCCCATCGTGTAAGAAGTCCCTCCGGTAAGAGAGAGTGGAATCCATGTCTTAGAATGACCGTGAGCCAGATTCTTGCTTCTCCTTCTACAGAAGAACACGAAAATGACTGCCAAAACAAGGAGCGAGACTCCCCCGACAACTACCCCAACGATCACAACCATCTTACTCTTGGAATCGCCCTGCAAAGAAGGGATAACAGCAGCCCCATCTAGGGTGTTTTTCGAACTGCTCATTTTCATAATCTCCAGCCCATTTAAAATAGCATCAGGAAGATTCCCATTTTGGGTGTTTGGTCCAATGCTTATACGAAGCTTATCATCCGATATTGCTGGTGTAACAAAATCATAAAAAACAGGAGTACCCAAAGATCCAATAGTGACGGTGCTAAGATCAAGGTTTTGAGAAACTCGCCATGAATCTACAAACGCATTGAAATATAGTTCGTTCAAAGATGTACTCACTATATCACAGTAATGAAACCGGATTAAATATTGGAACCCTGGCTGTATGTAAAAATTCCAAGTGACGTTGAAATTTACACTGACATCATCCCCGGTACTGTTAACATTCAGCCTTCTACAAGTTCCATAAACAGCCGGTGGTGCATCATCTGTCGTAGCTAAACCTGTCTTGTATTTAACTGGCTTATCCGGGATAGCAACACCAAAATCCTTATGCTCCAAGAATCTATCATCGGGAACCCAACTTCGCCAAAGAGTGTCATTGCTACTGTCAACCAAAGGCCCTCCCATATTCACCCTGAAAACAGTTTCTAAAGCGACATTCAAAAGACCCTTGAAGGCTTCAAGCGGGTTAGTTAAGGTGGCATCATCTTGAATTAACCCATCAGGAACTAAGAATACTTCTAACGCGTTCAAGAAAGCCACAGAATTCGAGGCAGGGTTTAATATAATTTCAAGCTCTTTTGAAGTAACGATAAGGGAGTACTCTTTCACAATAGACGATTTTGGAGGGGTAAAATCACTAAGGAGGACAAACTGCTGAGCAGAAACTGTGAACTTTGCGGTGTTCAAATTGTAAGACATGTAAGTAAACGGGTAGAAATGGAGACGGATGAAGTATCGTCCCATTTGGCTTATGGGAAACTTGTAACTCGTTGTTTTATCGAAAATTCTAGTGGTTTGATACAACCGTAAAATGGTATTCCCAGGACTATTTGCCAGAATGTTGGATGATGTTGTAAGATATTTTGAGGCATAGTTATCAGCCAAGAACACCCTACTGCCTACAGTGGTATTAGTTGTTGAGCCACAATCTACCAGAAAAGTATCAGCATAAACTTCATTAGAAAACCAAGCTAGGCATAGTAACAAGACCAACATAATAATAGTATCTCTATAGCCCATTTTTGGTCACTCCAGAGCTTAGATGTCAATTTTCCTGCAAACCCAACAAAAGAAATGATCTTTTTAACAACAACACCTTATAACACAACTTTCAACAACATTCTCTTAGGCTAGTGCCTTTAAGTAGCTTCCACCTAGGCAGAGTTTTGGAGATCGGATATATGCAATCTTAACTTGTTAGTGATAACAAATACGTTATTTTCGATTAACCCTAGCAAATATTATCAGCAACTTCTAAAAAAAATAAGCAAGCTTCACAACCACTGTCACATGATTTACCAATCTCCATGTGAATCGCGAATGCAAAAAGCAAAACATTGTCAATTTTGGGCAATTTTAGGGTAATTTGAGGCTTTGAGAAAATTGGAAATTCAAAAAAAATTAAGTGGCGAATCATGTTACATTGTTTAAAACACTTCTTTCAAGCAAATATTGGGCATAAGTACATCTCTTAGATCTAAACTAGGAAATTAATCTAGATGGGCATAAAGATTACATAGATTAGTATAAGCTGAATCAAAATTAGAGAGAGTTTACTTAAACCAACATTCAGATTGATTCCAATAGATCATTGAACTCATAAATAGTGAAATCATCACACAAAATCATTAAAAAAAATGGTTAATTGACATCATAAATTTACCAAGTCAATCAAAATTAACAAACAAATTGCAACAACTCAAGATCAAGACATCATGCTTCTATTAAATATTTTTAAAGAACAAAAAAATAAAAGTAAAAAGAAGAGCAAAAAGATTGTACCTTTCAGATTATTGAAGCTCCAAGAAGAACCATATTCAACTCCCAAGAAATAACTCAATACAAGTTGAATAAATCAACAAAATCAATCCAAAAACGCGCAAAAAGAGAACTACCAACAATTGATGACAATCCCAATTAAGAATTCAAAGTATGACAAATTTGAATGAAAAAATATATTAAAAAGGTACAAATTGTAAATCAAAGTATTGAAAGAAAAGGAAAATGGAGTAATAATACACAAAAGCTAATTAGCTGCCAAGCTGGTGGGATGTAGATAATAGCTTGTCTAAAAACAAGTGCAAAATCCAGCTAATGCACACTAAAAAGAAATTTTGCGAATATCAGAATATGAGAAATAGAAAGAAATTAAGAAGAGCACCTTGATATAGGAGAAATAAAATCTGTAATATTTATATGTAAGATGTAAGATTTTTTTCTGTATTTTTAAGTTTTAACAACTCCAATTACGTATACATTTTCATTTTCTTGAACTTTTACTGTAATTTTAAAATAGATGAAGGTTGTAAGCTATGTTCGGGGGAGTTATTGTCTATCATTGGCCTCTATGGTAGAATTAGTCAGTCGGAGGCTTGAGAGACGGTGGTTTACCCTGTGGCGCAATATTCAAAAAAAAATGGAATTAGATACTTCTTATGTTTCAAATTAGTCGCAACATTAAAAAAATGATACAATTTATTCATCATTCTTAATTTGTGATTAATTTTTAATTTATATGTTAAAATATAGTCAAGTTAGATCTTGTTTGATTCGTCTCATTATAAAAATTATTAATTTCAAATTTTAATTTTTTTTATTACACTTAATTAGATATATTAAAAATTAAATTAGTACATTATATACCGTAAAAAATCAAACGATATAATTAAATTAAAAAGTACGTAGAGGTAATAAGCGGTGAAAGTCAAAAGAGATAAAGAGATGTTGGATAATGGAGACGACAACAAACATGTGCCTTGCCAACTACCATATGTACTATGATTGATTGACAAGGCCACATGAATAACTATGGAATTTACCTTTAACTGAATCAGAGGCTAGATTTTCCCATTTCTTATTTGTCGCAACCATTTTCATTTTATCGCCACCCCTTGAATGAAATTACGACTTTACCCCTGAAATTTTAAAAATTACGAAAATGCCACTAAGCTTATAACTTCTATAAAAACACTTCAAATCCACTCAATAACACTTTCATCACTTCCATAAAGTCAAATTCTTCACATAAAATTAAGCGGAGCTAAAACTTTGGAATCGAAATCGTCAACAAAAATTCGAGGTAAGTTTTTTTTTAAATCAATCGAAGGAAAAAAAAAAAATAAATAAAGAAATGGATTCGGCACAGTCGCACAAAACGTGCGACTGTACAGTCGCACGTTTTGTGCGACTGTGCCGAATCCATTTAATTTTTTTTTTTTTTTTTTAAATTTTTGAAAGAGTTTGTTGTTAGTTAATGTTATTTAGTAAATGTTGTAATAATATGTATTATGATAATGTTATTGTAAGAAGTAGTTATTGATTTACATATTCGAAAAAGAAAAAAAAAAAAATAGAAACCAGTCGCACGACCCAGTCGCACAAAATGTGCGACTGTACAGTCGCACATTTTGTGCGACTGGTTTTTCAATTTTTTTTTATTGTAATGAATTTGTTTAGTGTAATTAATTTATTAAATTTGAGTTGTTTAAATATTTATGAATACAATAATTGTTTAATTGTTTGTAAATGTGAAATATTTTACGTGTTGCTTGTTTTTAATTTATTTGATTTTAAGTGTTTATTAAATTAACTTTAAAATGTTGTCTTAATTTAAATTATGAAAATTCTAGTAAATGGCTGGAAATCAAGATAAAGGAAAAGGGTTTTTTAGAGGTTTATTAAGCGGCAATAGATCTAGGCCTACTTTACTGAGAGGTGATCCCCATGAGAGGGGGGTTACGGGATCTGCAAGGCGAGCAAGGCAAGAACAAGCGGCCATACATAGTCAGACCCAACGTTCAAGTACCCTAGAGCAAGTGCGTAGTCGCTTTGAGCGCCAGAGTAGCCTACATAGTCATACGGTCGGCTCAGGTGACGATGATACTGATTACGACGAGTCTCTTAGTCGGGAAGAGTCTCTTGGTCAGGATGAGTCTGCATGTCATCCTATTGATTGGACGATCGTAAGAGGCCATGCTGTTAAGTTCAAGATTAGAGGGCAGGGCTCGAGTGGCACTTCTGATCAGGCAGGAGTAAGCCAGGCTGAGGATGCGGCTCCACAGGGGAGGAGGCGATCGCAGTCCGCGGACACGGACTGGTTAATCACATCAGCCCAGCCCGGGGGCCATGTTGATACTACTTTAATACCCAGCTACGGTGGGCACGTAGCAAAGGCTATATTTGAGGGATCGGAGCACACCCCTCCGATTTTGGAATGTCGTGCTCGGAAGAAAATGTTGGATTCAATCATTAGACTTCAGGACATGTCTGATGAATTGTACAGGGTGTTACCTGGTACTCCCCTTGGTCGTCTGCCGTATATAATGCACCAGCACATCGACAGTGCTCTCATTACGGCATTTGTGGAAAGGTGGCAGCCTGACACCAACACCTTCCACATGCCGTGGGGGGAGATGACCATAATGTTGCACGACGTGCAACGCATCTTGGGAATTGGCATTGACGGTTCACTTCCCGTGCAACCGTCTGATAATGAATGGCAGCTTGGCCTGGCCGGCCTTTTTGGTATGCCATTGTCGGAGCTGCGTGCGAAGGGGCACTTCACAAGCGGCAGCATTAATGTTGGTGCACTGTTGCAGCTATGCCACCGTTCTCAGTCTATGGATACTCAACGTACCGCCTACTACATGGCTATAGTAGGTTCCACGTTGCTCGTGGATAAGACTAGAGTCGGGATGCGTCCTCACCCTGTTGTTACTGTTACCGCTGATCAGGCTGACATTGCTTGGGGTGCAGTGACGCTTGCTCACATGTATCGCCAACTGGGTATGGCGACAAGGACTGGGTGCAAGACTATTGCTGGTTGCCTGACACTGTTGCAGACATGGATTTACGAGTACTTCCCAGCCTTCCGCCCCCATCCGCGTCAAGCTGACATGCCGAACAAGACAAGGGCAGAGATGTGGTCCCCGCCGAAGCCAATCCGCGAGCTGAGCAGACTGATAGACTATAGGAGCATACTGGATGCCATGACAGAGGCACAGGTTTTGTACATGACCTCAAACTTAATTGTTTAACTTGTCAAGGGCAGAGATGTTATGTTGATTATGTATTATATTCATTGTGAGCAGGTGGAGTGGACTCCGTACTTGACTTATGATAGGTCTTTATTGAACGAGCACCCACGTACCTCCTATATCGGTGGTATCACCTGTTTCGATATCGTGGAGGTCTATTTGCCTGAGAGGACAGTGAGGCAGCTCGGTTTTGCACAGGAGATTCCCCCGGCTCCGCTGAGACCTACCCAAGCTCTGCGACCAGCACAGGGCTCCTACTCAGTTACATTCGCTTCTTCTTGTATGTTTACGGAGATGTGGAGTAGGTTCCCTTACTGTGCCCGCGTAGTGGAGCAGGCACTGCGTCGCGCATCGGTTCCATCAAAGGCTGCCCCGGATTACGTGGACTGGTTTAGAGTGTCTTCCCACTGTTTTCTCATCCCAGGTGAAGGACCTGCTGCTGCGTTTGGTGCTGCGGATAACAGAGTCAAATATGTTAGTGTTCCTAATTATGTATTTTATTTTTATGTTTCATAACATGTATTGACTTTGCAATTGTCTGGTTTTACAGTTTGCTGCTGAATTTCCAACTCGACTTGCGCCATTGCTCAGGATGCCAGCTATTGCTCAAATGACGCCTCGGGAAAGAGATGCTGCTGATATGTATTTAGAGAATCTTAGAGAGTTGTAATCCGAATGGCAAGAGTGTAGAGGGCGCAGCCCCTAATAGACATTTACCTGTTTTGTAATGCATGAACAATTGTTGTATTTAATCTTTATGTATGAACAACTTTTTAATCGTTTGAACAATTGAATTATATATAAACACTATGGAGAATCCAAATTCACCGCGTCTCCGGCGATGTTATTATGCTGTTGTCGTTGTACGCTGCACATTCTACTCCAAAGTGATATCCTATTACGATATTGTCTTTCTAAATCTGCACATGAATTGTTAGCTGCTCTCCAATTTTGTTGGACTGGCGGCAGTGGAGATGAATCATCGTTCATTAAAAGCTGAACATAATGATTCCCGTTTACCCAAAGAATATGTATAAGTTTATTTACGCCATGCGTTCCCCCTGTTCTTCTTAAAGGAAGCACTAAACAATTGTACATTGGATGACCATCTGCAGAGCCATAATACGCAATTGCTATGTTTAAAAATGTTGCTGCAGAATACAGTGTTGTCACTTCCAACCAGTGAGCGTACGGAGCAGGTCCTTTATTGTGGGCACCAACTCTGAATATAGCTTCCTCCACCGAATCAGCTGATAAATATAAGCGTGCATATTGTTCTCTATGCGTTTCCATTTCCAAACTCATTGCACGTCGTAACAGAGGCCATGCTTCCTCACCCCCTAACTCTGTGGCGGCAATAGCTCTAAATCCACAATTACCGTCACCTATAACATAAATCCAATCAAACAGATATGGCGGAAGAATAAATGGAATGTGATCTGGCCACAAAAAAAGTGAAAAATCACGACCTGCTGCACCATATGAAAAAATAACAATATATCATTACGCCAATATTGATATAAAACATATAAGATTAAATGAAAAGAAATAAGGGTACCTGATAAGTTGAAACTGAAGTTAATTCCAACTGACGATTGATGCGACCGGCTGCTTGATCTACCACTGGATCTCCCGCGTGATGATGATCTTGATCCGCGACCCCTTGAGGACGATCTATTGTACTCAAATGCACTTTTGTTTCTCCTCAAGGTTCTGCTTGTCATTGGTCTTCCTTTCCTCGGTGGACTTGCTTCGGGCTCAGGTATGTCGTCACCATCGGGGTGTAGCTCATGTTCAAGTACCTGAGAGACGCGTCGTAGTACTGAGGGGTCGGATTTTAAAACTTCATCCACCAACGATTGAAAGTACTCTTTATCATCGGCGTTTGCGTGCCGTACTTCTTCGTTGGCGTCTTCTTCTGCATCTAAATACTTTAACGTTTTCCAAAACGAATGTATATCGTCCAAGTACAAAGCACCATTAGACCTGATAGACAAGTAACAGTAACACGCGCATGGTAATCCGTGGGTTTTTTGAATGACACAACCGCATTTTTCTAAAAGACAACTGCCCAGGGTTAACATCTGGTTGTGCTCCATCTTCAATAGTTCCAAGGCATATATAGAAACATGACGATACAACGGTCGTAGAAAATTAAGTCGCGACGTCCTTGAAATGGAATTCTTAGATTCCTCAAGAGCTTGTCTTATTTTTGATTGTTGATTCGTAATTTGTGCGTGCGCCCTTTTAAACAGTGTATCGAATGACCTATTACCGCTACCCAAATAGTACTTGAAGGAAGAGTGTTGACTTTCAACTCTACTGGTAGTCTGGTTACCCAAGTGCAAACAATCATTCGTCCACGCACGCACAAATTTCTCTTTGTGAGGAATCCATGTTCCTGCCAAATATCGCACGACTCTCCGGTTCCTAGTCGACCAAGTGGACACAATCCCTTCCCATCTGTTTTCAAAATCGACGATCGTCATACTGTTAACCAAGGGGTTCCATTTTGTTTGCCTGAATAACCGCCCCTGTTGATTTTTCTTGCCGCCACACAATTTATCGACCATGTTCTCCACGTCATTGCCAATATGTCATACACATAATAGATGTCGTACATCTGCATTAAACATAAATTTAAAATTAATTCAGAAATATATAATACATAGATCGACGATAATTAATAATTAAAACATGTTTACCTGGAAAGACAACATGAATAGCTGCAGACAAACCCTCATCCCGATCCGTTACGATTACATCCGGCGTCTGGACTGTCCCGTAAATATCCCTCAACCTCTCCAACACCCAAGAATAAGACACAGCCGCCTCATCTCGCATCAAACATAATGCAACCAAGAAATTATGATTCGTTGGCGTCATTCCAATGATTTCGCAAAGGGGCCACTTTTGCTTATTCGTTTTGTACGTTGTGTCTATCAACAAACATGGGGCCACGAACGTAGCATCTGGATAGAAGTTGGATTCGCAATCAATAATCTAGTCAACTGATCCTCACTATCCAAGTCCCTCCAAACTACATAATTATGCTCCGTGGCCATATACAGACAGTGTTGAAGAGGAGTCCTACCATCCATCTCTTCTCTCCTGATTGACTGTCTCACATTGTAAATTTGATTCATACTAGAATAAAAACGAGGAAAATTTCTTCTAATTGAAGACATTATAAATGCTGGTTGCATGCCAGTTGCACTTAGATCTCGTATGTGCTGCCTGATATCCACAGTCATCCTATTTACTCTTATTTGACCATCTATGTACATGAAGAACGGGTGGTTATGTATTCCTTTTTCACCAGGAAACACTCTAACCGTCCAAGGTCTTTCCTTTGGGTTACGACTAGTTCCTAAAATCATAAATTTACACCCACAACCCTTACTTTTGGAACCTGGTCGGGGAGCATTGTCTAAGTTATGCAAATCAACACTTCTTTTATCGTAACGGTGACATCTTAAGTACAGACTCACTCTAGAACGCCCTTCTTTTTTTTTATATGAAGCACGTGTAAATTGAAATCCAATTGTTAGTGCTATCTCATTAGCCCAAGCATGTAAATCATCTACAGAATCAAATTCTCTATCGGTAACAAATCTATCAGAATAATCTATATTATCTCCTAAATTTTCAAAGTCCTGCAAATAATAATTATAATAACATTATCATAATATATCAAAATAATAATAACTTAAAAAATAATTATTTCTACAAAATAATTATAATAAAATACCATTATTATAGCACAACAATAGATTAAAATAAAATAATTTAATTAAACAAAATAAATTTTATAATTCGAAGTTCAAAAAAAAAAATTATCAGAAGTCGCACAAAACGTGCGACGCACAGTCGCACGTTTTGTGCGACTTCTATTAATTTTTTTTTATTATATTCAAATACAAAAAAAAAAAAAAAAAAAAAAAAATTGGAAGCAGTCGCACAAGTCAGTCGCACAAAACGTGCGACTGGGAGTCGCACGTTTTGTGCGACTGGTTTGTGCGACTTCATTCCTATTTTTTTTTTTTTTTTTGCAAAAATCGAACCGATTAATTACTTACCGGATCGTTATCATGCTCGTCTTGGTATGCCATTGATGTTCAATCTAGAGTTCTAGCTTGTTTAACTTTACGTATTGTTTTTAGAGAGTTTTTAGAGAGAAGGTATCGTGTTTGAATTCGAATATACTACCATAACGCCTTTGAAAATTCAATATATATATAATTCCGATAATAATGTTATTAAGCGATAACAATGTTATTAAGTGCCATTTACATTTCTTAAACATTTTCTAAGTTAAGTGGCATTTTTGTAATTTTTTTTAATCTAGGGGTAATATGGTAATTTTGTTAGAAGGGGGGTGGCGATAAAATGAAAAAGGTGGCGACAAATAATAATAAGATAATTGTTATACCCGAATAAATATTTATAGAAAAAATAAAAAATAAATTAAAAATATAAGGTTTTTTAAGTAGAAATAATAGAATATTGTTATTATCAAACTTAAAGAATAGTGGTAAAGTGATAAGAAAGAACAAAAAAAGCATTAATCTGATCTCTTCATTTTAAGGTAAATATTTACCCTAATTGAATGAAAGAGAAATATTTCTTTCATTTTTCCCTCAAAATAAGATTGATCATTTTTCTTTTTTTTATCTTTCACGTATAATTTTATTCTTTATCCTTTATTTCCTTTTAAATTCACCTTTACTTACCATTATTAGTATAGTTTGATTTTTGTTTCCTCTTAAATATTTGCCTACAATACAAGCATATCCAAAGCTTTATGTTGCAATTGAGATGAGACTGAACTATTATTTTCTCTATATTGGATTGTACAAGAAAAACCCGTCCCAAGCTCAGCTCAATCCAAGTAATCATAAGCTCAGCAAGAGGTCAAACATAACAATTGTGTAACTGTAAGGGTGTTTTTGGTTTATGACTTTTTACTTAATTTTTTAGTTGGTTTTCGGCTGTTGGGTGGTTGGTTGGTCAAACAACCAAAAATAGTGTTTGGTAAATAACTTTTAAACTAGATGAAAGCTTTAAGTCAAAATAAATTGCTACTCCTGTTAGCTTTTTTGGTTGACTTTTGGCTTATTGACCCACATTTTCTCTAATAAATAGCGAATAGAAATACATAAATTTACCAAACATCTCCACAAACAGCTGGCGTTTCAGCTAACTTAAAAGCAAATAAAAATAACTAAACATTTCTGGTTAGTCAAACAATCCAACTAAAAAAGCCAACAACCAACAGCCAGTTACCAGTACCCCTAAGACTTATTTATTGTTAGTAATTTATACAACTGTTAGTAACAAACTTTGCATTATGTTGCAAAGTTTGTTAACTATTTCATCGGTGTATATTTTATGCACGTATTTAATTAGTTTCTATTTTATATGTTTTATGGCTTGTTTTGTAATTATAAATTTATATTTTACTCGATTTTACACTTATTAGCATTATGTTGCAAAGTTTGTCATATATATATATATATATATATATATATATATATATATATATATATATATATATATATATATATATATCCCATTGTGAGGGAGTGTTTATTTAAAAGTACATTATTTGTCTATAGCTGCTAGAACAGTTGCTTCGAAGCATGTTGGCTAGTTTTTTTGTTTTTTACTTAGGAGTTAGGACGGCTACGAGAAACAGCGTTGGCAAGTCCTTTTTGTATTAAATTCTAATATCCAAATTGTGAGGCATAACATGGAGCAAATTATTGGATGTTATGGAGTCAATCAAGCAAGGGTAGACGGCAGGATCAATGGATTATGTGCAACTGCATATGCATTGCTGCTGAATTGGACATTTGACCAATAAATTTCATCCTAGTATACATGCTCGTATAATGACTGATGTATGTATATAGTTTCAATATATTTTTTTTTAATTTGAATATTTGGCAATTATATAATAATTGTTTCTAAATAAATGTTTTGTATACTATGGCTGAAGTCCTATACTCCTATAGAAATATGTCTCACTATGGTGTTTTGTACTCTTCATTGAATTACATTTAATAAAATTAAATACATTTGGATTAAATGTAGATGAATTGATTTAGCTATTCTAGCATATTTTTATCACAGGTTTTTATTCTTTAAGGTTGTCAAATTATCGATTTTTAATAATTGAAAATTTGTAACTAATATAAACTTTTAGTTGAGTATTTCTTTTTATTCTAATCCAATTTCTCATTTATTATTAGCACTATTTACTAATCACTCTTAGTTTATATTTTATTTTTAAAGAATAATTCAGGTTGCCTTTCTCATCAGGAATAATGTTATATACAAGATTACAAACTATACTTTAGAAAACTAAATATTTTCCTAATATTCTACACAATCATAAAGATTATACAAACTATGCAAGTAATCAAAAGATATTATTCTAATATATTCTAAGACACCCTCGCAGTCAAATCGGGAGTTTTAGAGATGCTGAGACTGGAACGAAAATCATCAAATAACACTTGAGGAAGGCCTTTGGTGAAAATGTCAACAATCTGATAACGAGTTGGAACATGAAGCACCCGAACATCAACACGTTTAACTTTTTCACGAAAAAAGTGAATGTCGATCTCAATATGCTTAGTGCGCTAATGATGGACGGGATTACCAGCTAAATAGACGGCACTAACATTTTCACAATAGATAAGGGTAGCTATAGTAATAGGGAAGTGTAGCTCAAGAAGTAAATTGCGAATCCAACAAGTTTCAGAAACAGCATTAGCAACACCACGATATTCAGCTTCAGCACTAGATTTGGAAACAGTAGGTTGCCGTTTAGCGGACCATGAAATTAAATCATCACCCAGAAAAACACAATAACCATAATTGGAGCGGCGAGTGTCAGGATAGCCACCCCAATCAGCATCGGTATAGGACAAAAGAGTCGAAATATTAGAACGATATAACTGCAGACCATAGTGAAGAGTACCTTTAACATAGCGAAGAATGCGGTGAATAGCAGCCATATGTTCAATGCGAGGATCATGCATATAAAGACAAACTTGCTGAATAGCATATGAAATATCTGGGCGGGTGAATGTAAGATACTGCAAAGCACCAACTAGGCTACGATACAAAGTAGGATCAGTACAAGAAGAACCAGCATTAGCACAAAGTTTTCCGGAGGTAGCAACAGGAGTAGCAACAGGGTTACACTGAGACATGCCAGCCTTTTCAAGAATTTCAGAGGCATATCGTTGTTGAGAGAGAAAGAGGCCCGTAAAAGTACGATTAACAGCAATACCCAAAAGATAATTAAGAGGACCCAAATCCTTCATGGCAAACTCAGAGCTAAGTTTGGACATAAGAGACTCGCGGAGTGAATCAGAAGAAGCCGTAAGAATAATATCGTCTACATATAATAGCAGATAAGCAATATCAGAACCATGACAATAAACAAAAAGGGAATTATCAGAAATGCTGTTAGAAAATCCAATAGTAGTCGCAAAAGTGGCAAACCGGTGGTACCAAGCACGAGGAACCTGTTTGAGACCATAAAGAGACTTACGAAGAAGACAAACATGACTAGAACGAGTAGGATCACGAAAACCCAGAGGCTGATGCATGTAAACAGTCGCAGTCAAGTGACCATGTAGAAAAGCATTCTTAACATCTAGCTGATGAATAGACCAAGACCTGGAAAGAGCAATAGATAAAACAATGCGAATAGAAGAAAGTTTCACAACCGGACTAAAAGTCTCATCACAATCAATGCCTTCCCTTTGAGATTTACCATCACCAACAAGACGCGCTTTATAGTGCTCAAAAGAACCATCGGACTTGGTCTTGACACGAAACACCCACAAGGACCGAATGATATTAGCATTAGGAGGACGAGGTACCAGATCCCAAGTGTGATTCTCGATTAATAAGGCGTCAAATTCCTCTTGCATGGCTAACTTCCAGTTCGGGTCACGAAGGGCATGAAGGGGAGATTTGGGTAAGGATGAAAAAGAAACAGTTAAAGCTTGGGAATAGTATTTGGAATTGGATTTGAAAATACCATTTTTACTACGCGTAACCATACCGGTTGGTGAGTATGAAGAATGGAAAGTTGAGGAACGAGGAGGTTGAATGATTGGGCTGCGTGAGGCAGGCCCAATAAAGGAGGGGGAGGAAGGAGGGGGCTGGATGACTGGGTTGCGTGAGGCAGGCCCAGAAGAGGAGGGGAGGAAGGAGGGGGCTGGATGATAGCTGGGCTGCGTGAGGCAGGCTAGGCCTAGTAGAGGAGGGGAAAAAAGAAGGGGGCTGGAATGTAGCTGGGTCGGACGCAGAGAGAGGGCTAGTAAAGGAAGGAGGCTGGCAGAGGGAGGGGGAAGCAGACGTTGGGGTCAGAGATGGATCAGGCCCAGTAGGGGGAGAAGAATGTGTATGGGCTATTTTGAGCAAATTAAGGGGAATATTATCATTTAAGAATTGGTAGTTTTGGGGAGAGGGGGGAAGGAGATTGAGAAAAAGGAAAGGTGGCCTCATCAAATAGAACATGCTGAGATATAATGATTTTACGGGATGAGAGATCATAGCACTTGTAACCCCTATGAGAAGAGGGATATCCTAAAAAGACACATGGAATAGAGCATGGGTGGAGTTTGTGGATAGTAGTAGAGGGAAAAAGAGGAAAACATAAACACTCAAAAACGCGTAGATGAGTATATGTAGGAGACATACGATATAGAAAATGAGTGGGAGTGAGATTACCAAGAAGTTTAGAAGGAAGGATATTAAGGAGATAAGTAGCCGTGTTTAAGGCGTGAGGCCAAAAAGACGGAGGAAGGGAAGCATGACATAAAAGAGTACGAATAATGTTATTGATGGAGCGAATTTTGCGTTCGGATTTGCCATTTTGAGAAGATGTGTGAGGACAAGAAAAACGAAGAGTAATACCCCGACTAGTACAAAATTGATGAAACATATTATTGTCAAATTCACCCTCGTTATCACATTGAAAATATTTTATATTAAGCTCAAATTGGGTATTAACAAAAATATTGAAATTCACAAACACATCATAAACTTGAGATTTGCAAAATAAAGGAAAAATCCACAAAAATTAGTATAATTATCAAGAAAAAGAACATAGAATTAACAAAAGGTAATTGAATGTGTTTCCCTAAAGGACATGAATGACAAACAAAATGAGGATCTTTATTACATTGAATTAAATGAGAAGAATACAAGGAATTTAAAATTGCATTGCTCGGATGTCCTAAATGGGAATGTCAAATACTAGAAGAAAAAACGAAAAAAGCCGATGATGTGGAAAACGAAGGAGAAGCTCCATGTGTAGATGGGAAAGGATACAGATTACCCATGCTATTAGATCTCAGAGCGATGCTCCCCGTGGCCAAATCCTTCACAGAAAAAGTCAAAAGGATCAAATTCAACAGAAAGCATATTATCAAGAGTGAATTTACGAACGCAAATAAAGTTTTTAATAAGTTTAGGTGCATATAACACATTTTTTAGAGTAAGGGATTTTTGGGAGGAAGTAAAAGAAATATGCCCGTGACCTAGAATTGGAATTAAATTACCATTACCGACAACAATAACATTATTGAATTGATGCTTTAGAGGAAAATAAGGAAGTAAAGTACCTTGAGAGCGAGTCATGTGGAATGTGGCACTGGTATCCATATAAAATTGCTCATCCGGAGTAGACAAAGAGAGAGTTTTCATAGCATGATCGATGTCCGTAAGAATATAATTCATAGAAGCATTAGTCCCGGTGTGATAGCTTTGTGCCGGTCGCGGACCAAGAAGACCAGCAAAAGATCCATTTCTTGAAGAAGGAGGAGCCCAAGATGTAGTGGGAAAGGGGGCAACAGGCAGGGCCCAACTGTGTCTGGCCCAAGAAGGCCATCCAGGATAGGGATAAGAGCGAAAGGAGGGTGGGCCATGGTAGTTTCTGTTGGGCCGAGAGTTATTACAAGGAGTGGGCCTGGAATATTGCTGCTGCCAGGGGCCAGATGCACTGGTGGAGCCATGGTGGCTGCCATGGTGGGTCCGGCCACCACGACGAGAATGGCGGTGGCCACCATGATGGTGGGAAGAGCCGCGATTGTTAAAAGGAGCGGAATTTTTAGAAAACAAACCTTTGTTTGTGGTAATAAGGGTCGAATCTTGAGCAGGAGAATTGTGTTTATAGTTGGAGCGTTCTTCCAATTCTAACATTGAACGAAGAGTATCAAAGGAGGGAATGGGATTCATATGTTGAACCAAAGACCAAAAAGTTTTGTATTCCAAAGTCAACCCATGAAGAACTTGAAGAGCCAATCGATTATCGGTGATGGAAGTGCTAAGATTATTAAGAGAAGTAGCAATAGTTTCAAGTTCATTGCAATAAGACTTGACATTGGAAAAAGTGGATAGAGAAATGTCATTAAATTGAGACTCAAGATGAAGAATTCGAGATGTTTTATTATTTTGGAAATTTTTCTCAAGACGATTCCAAGCATCAAAGGCACAATCATCGGGACGATCTATAGATTGAAGGAGGGAGGGACTAATAGAGCCATAAATCCATGTGCGAACAATGTCATCAAGACGTTGCCATTCGGAATCTTTAGAAACTAAAGCTTTAAAGGAGTCATAGGGAATAATATGAGAATCCACAAGGTGAGCTCGACAATGAAGTTTGAATAAAGTGACCCAAGTATGGAAATTTGAACCATCTTCATTAAGTTGGATAGGGACACTTGTTTTAATATTAGTAACCAAAGTGGCGGGATGAATTTTGGTGGGAGAGGCCATGGAGGAGAAAGAATAAAGAAAAGGAGGAGATAGGTGGCGGCAGCCTTGAGGAGTGCTTGTCGGCTGCAAGGAGGAGGAAGGGAGGGTCAGGATAAAAAATTGAGGCTTCTGATACCATGTAAGAATGATTCAGGTTGCCTTTCTCATTAGGAATAATGTTAATATATACAAGATTACAAACTATACTTTAGGAAACTAAACATTTTCCTAATATTCTACACAATCATAAAGATTATACAAAATATGCAAGTAATCAAGAGATATTATTCTAACATATTCTAAGAATTTTCAATCTTTAAGTTGAAATATAGTCAAGTGAAATTTATAGAGGATATATTGAGTTCATTTGCCGTTATATGCCTTTTTCCGTTTTATCGTTCCATGTTCGAGTGAATTCAAGCCCTTTTCTAGCCATCTAATCCTCAACCATGTCTACCGAGTTTCATGAACATATCATCACATGTTTAGACTTCATTTTGTGGCTCATGAAGATATTTTATGGATATCAAAAAGTTTGAGAGTCATTTGATGAGATTCCGAGTCATTTTGAGTGCCCTGTGTATGATCTCGGGCGAGATCTCAGTAGCTTTTGTTGAAGCTACATTGAAAGTAAAGTTTTGATGTGTTCGATAACTCTGGTTGAGACTTCATTAGAAAAGTTAAAGGGTGTTTGGCAAACGGCTTGTAGCTAGTAGCTGATTATAGTGGCTGATTTGACCAGCTGATTTTATTAACAGGTTTGACCAGCTGATTTTGAGCCCGCTGCTATACGAAGCTTGTTAAAAAACAGCTTACTCGTATCAATAAGCTGTTTCAACCAGCTAATTCACCAAACAGTAGCATTAGCTGGTTGAACACCCAACCCTCTATTTATACCAAAATAAGCTAAAATTACTCAATAAGCTAATTTGCCAAACAACCCTTAGGCAGATGGATTAGTTTCATTACCTTTCATTATCATATTTTTTTTCATGCTCTTTTTAATTATTTTCTTTTATGTTTTGATTTTTCTAGTTTATATAGTACCTAGATGTAATTCTAAGTTTGGGGTTTTATTCTTCATGAAGTTTATGGTTTTATTTTTCATCATCCTCCATTATTAAGGTATTATCACTTTCTAATATGTTTAATTATGTTTTATCGTTGTTAGTTTTGTTTATTCGTTTAATTTACTTGTCTCTATGCATTCTATTAGTGAGTAGTCTTTTTAACAAAGTAGAGGGATGAACCCTACGAAACATGATTAGACTGATGGATAAAAGTATTGTTTTTGTTTGTTAGATTGATTAGATTAATTGGTTGATTGACCCATTATGTAAATTCTTTGTTGAGATTTTATCAAGATGCGAGAGCTGCGATTGAGATTCAACTTTGTATTAATGAATTAAGTTAAAACCTTGTTATTATTAATCAATATGCAGGAGTTACGGGTGTAATTAGTCTGGCCTTAAAAATTAATCAATTGTTTTATCAATCTAAATTATCTTTTAATCAAACGTCCATCATGAATTCATATGTAGTAGTGGGAATTCCTGAAGCCTTAGTCTTTTACTATACTGAGCTTTAATCCTTTTTAGTCGTAGATGTTCTTACTTATCACCTATCTTTTGTTACCAATCGAGATTAATAGAATTTGATAAAATCAAAATTAATCTTGCTTCCTCGTGTTTGATCCGTTAGCTTACTTAGCTACCACATACACCGTACGCTTGTGATGAAACTAAAATCACCTATCAAGCAGCTAGTTTAAAATTTTTAATTTTATCTGTTTACGAAAAACGAAAACATACTACTCCCTCCAATTATTTTAAGTTATCACATTTAGTTTTTTACACAATTCATCGATTACTCTTAATTTGTATTTTATTTTTATTTTTAATCTAAATGCCAAAATATAGTCAAGTGAGATCTTATTTGATTCATCTCAATGTAAATTTTATTAATATTAAATTTTCATATAATTATTCACAATTAGAGATTTTTAATTTTTTTTTTTACGAAAAATGAAAAAAAAAAATACTATAAAGATACAGCAAAAGTGTCAATTATCATCAAAATTGCCCATATTGTATCCCATTCACAACGCATTGAAATGTGGAGATAAAACTGTAAACAACATAACTTGTAAATGTTGGAGGTAGAGCTCAGTTTCCATTTATTTATTTAGATAATAAGGTATATATTATTATCAATTTACATTGGGAAATATAATTATCACGCAATTAATTCAATCTTACATCACATTCAGATAGGTCTTACTTTTAATATTTATGAATTGATATTTTGGGAATTTTTTAATCTCATACTAGAATTAGTCTTAGTTGAGTCACAAGAAAATAAATAGTAGAACTAGTAATTTGAAGTAATAAACCATGTTTGATTTTATATATTTTTTTTATGTATTTATCTAATCAATCTGTTCTATGTGAATAGCACAATAGGTTTAACTATCTATAGGGATCATAAACGGGGGTTGGATGCTTTATATCCACGCTCATACTCATACCCACCTAAGTTTTCATATCTATCATCTATCCATCACTTATAGCAGGTAAAATTTTCGTAATCACGCCTACCCACCTGGGTATACAATCAAATGCATTCCCACCCACTATGACCGAATGGGTATATCCATCATGGGTATACCAACGGCCCAACTTATACCCGCCGCATATCAACTCCAAGTCTGTATCAAGTAAATATTCTCTTGATGTCTTTTGAATTATTGTTTCCTGAATAGTTAGTATTTAGTCATCAAATATCCATATAATTAAGGGATATGAATTCTATACTTTCTAGCTTAGATGTTTTGGTTATTATGTTCTATTATTATTATTATTATTATTATTATTATTATTATTATTATTATTCCATTGTGTATATATTGTAAATTTGATATCAATACAATTATCACTTCTACAATTCTTATATGGTATCAAAGTAGCATACAGATCCTTCATCTTTTGGTTCTGCTTTAATTTTTTTTTGGCCTGTTATGGATCCCCAACAATTTCTCACCATTCCTTTCTCTCATGCATCCCATATACAACCTCATGTGAATATTACTATTACATTTTCACCTTTTAACTCTACTTGGTTACTAGATAGTGGCGCATCTCACCATGTTACCAATAATTTTAATACACTCTCTCTTCACGCTCTCTATGATGGTCATGACGAACTTCTCATTGTTGATGGTACATCTCTTCCTATCTCCCATGCGGCTCCATGACATTATCAATAGCCAATTTTTCTTTCGTTCTTAAAAATGTATTATATATTCCCCGTATATTTCGCAATATTCTTTCTTTGTCCCAATTATGATAATAAAATACGAGTCACCTTCTTCTCATCTTTTTTTCATATGAAGGACCTGAATACGGACAATCCACTTTTTCAAGGACACACTAATAAAGGTGTTTATGATTGTTTCTTTAATCCCCCTTCTACCTATGTTGCCCAAAAGACATCTTCTTCAACTTGGCATCATAAGTTAGGCCATCCATCTTTCAAAATTATGTAATTATTATCTACATTTTTTTGTTGATTTTCCTTGTATTTTTACCCCTTGCAATTCTTGTCAAATTAATAAAAGTCATAAATTACCTTTCAATATTTCTACACTTACATCTAATGCACCTTTAGACCTCAATTTTTCTCATGTATGGACTTCTCCCATCCTCTCATATGATAATTTTAAATATTACATTATTTTTGTTGACAGTTATACTAAGTATATTTCGCTTTATCCAATTAAACAAAAATCTGACTCATTTCAAATATTTATTCGTTTCCAATCTCTACTTGAAAAATACTTTAAACGGCCCATTAAACAACTCTTTAGTGATAATGGGGGAGAATATACCAAACTTCGTTCGCATCTTTCATCTTGTGGTATAATACATCTTTCTTCTCCTCCTCATACACTTGAACATAATGATTACGTTGAATGACGTCATCGTCATATTGTTGAAATTAGACTAGAATTACTTTCACATGCCAAAATGCCTCTCCAATTTTGGCCTCTTACCTTTTTTACTGCAACTTATCTAATCAATCGTCTCCCCACCCCCACTTTACAAAATGAATCTCCTTTTCTCCGTCTCTTTAAAATGTTGCTTAATTATAACAAATTACGCTCTTTTAATTATCTTTGTTATCCATGGCTAAGACCCTATACCAACCATAAGCTTCAACCTAAGTCTACACCTTGTTTATTTGTGGGTTATTCACCTTCTCAGAGTACTTATTATTGTCTTGATCCTCTTACTCACAAAATTTATACCTCTCGTCATGTTCAATTTTTCGAGAATGAATTTCCATACATGTCCCTCACTCCATCGTGTAATGAAGATTCAGAAACACATGACATTAATGCATGGTGTCCCCTCTTTATCTCTATAATGCCACACCAAACTAAGGATCCTACATATACTGTCCAGGACCCACCTTCCCATGCTCCTTTTCTTTCTCAATCACCTCACATTACTCCACAAGTCCCTTTATCTGCTCCTCCTTTACAATCAACCATAAACATGCCCATTCATTCCACTTTGTCCATTTTAAATCATATATCTTCTAAAACCTTACCCCAATCCCATTCTCCTACAATAGCAACAGATAACTTGCATATCCTTTATCAAACGGATCAATCAACCCACACGATACCTTTAAATCATGCTGTATCATTACCCTTGCCCGCTCGTCACCGCAAACCCAATAGCAAATACTACAACTCTGATTATATACTTCACACTGCCATACAAACCCTATCTCCGAACTTTCCAATATTACAACTGCTCGCAAACACCCTTAATGGAGACAAGCAATGAGTACTGAATATGACACTTACTCATAATAACATTTGGACCCTTTTAGTCCTGTTGATGGCTCAATTGATCGTCTCATAGCCCGACTTGTTGCTAAAGGGTTTCATCAACGACCAGGAGTAGATTACATTAAAACTTTTAGTCCTGTTGTCAAACCTGTAACTCTAAGATTAATCCTTTCCCTAGCCATTTCTAAGGGATGGAAACTTCGCTAACTTGATATCAATAATGCCTTCCTTTAAGGTTCTTTAACTGAAGAAGTATACATGTCACAACCATCTGGCTTCATTGACCCTACTTTCCCCAATCATGTATGTAAACTTAATAAGGCTATTTATGGCCTAAAGCAAGCTAGTAGAGCTTGGTATGATGAGTTGCGACTTTATCTTCTTTCTCGAGGGTTCACCCCAACAATTTTGTATCCATTCTTATTTCAGCTCAAATCATATTCTTCACCCCTTTGCCTTATTGTATACATTGATGAGATCATCATCACCGGCCGAATATCCACAAAACTTGAAAATTTTATAGCTATCCTTTTCCTCACTTTTCTCTCTTAAGGACCTTGGTCCCCTTTCATACTTTCTTGGTGTCGAAGTTATTCCTCATTCTCATGGGTTATTTTTATCTCAAAGTAAGTATATTCATGACATTTTACAAAAGGCCAATATGCTTGAGTGCAAACCTGCATGCACACCAATTGCATCTCAATCCTCTCTTCTTCTTCATGATGGTCCTCCTATACCCAATCCCACAACTTATGGTGCACTTGTAGGAGCCTTGCAATACTTATCATTCACAAGACCTGACATCTCTTTTACAGTGAATAAACTTTCACAATTAACTACAAATAACCATCGAATTGGCGACAATGCATTTCGTCGCCATTTCATAGCTAAACGGTCAAAAAGTAGGCCGGGCGACGGGATCCGAGGTGGTCACTATTTCTTTCGTCGCTAATCTTAAAATGGACGCCTTTTCCTCGCCATTTTTTCAGAAACAGTAGCGACCACTTGGCGACCAGTTTCCCGTTGCCACACTGGCGACCAACTTTCTCCTAGCTGTTTGGTCGCCCTCTTGGCGACCACCTTTTCGTAGCTGTTTCGTCGCCAGACTGGCGACCACGTATTCATAGCTTTTTGGTCGCCTCTTTTTTTAATTTATATATATATATATATATATATATATATATATATATATATATATATATATATATATATATATATATATATATATATATATATATATACATATATTATATTTGTTGTAATATTAAGATAAATATATATATATATATATACACATAAAACAAGTAAATAAAAATAAAGAGCTGAAAATATATATAAAATTAAAGTTTATGTACAAATTCACAAAAAGTACATATATTTAATCATTCATTTGAAGGAGGAGGTTGATACAAATTGAGATGGGATTGAATGAATTTCAAAAAGTAGTTCTAGTTCTCTTTGAATTTGTTCAGTCTCATAGGTAGTCTTAACATTTCCCATTTGCACCGCTTTCCATAATTGATTATTGAACTCCATTTGCCGTGCTTCTTGTAAATATTTCGTAGGCTGTGGCTCTTTGACCTTTCGATTGTTCTTGAAATATTAAAAAAAACGATTTAAAACTAAATATGAATATAAGAAAAAACTAGAAAATATTAGCACTAAACATGTTTCAAAAATGCCATTAATCGAAAATATAAAAAAAACATAAAAATATGTCGAAAATAACATAAAACAAAATCTAGGCAAAAAAATAACGTTAAACATGCTCAAGTTATACCATAATTCGGAATTTATATAAAAAAAACATCATGAAACAAAAACTGGGCAAAAAAATAGCATTAAACAAAATAATAACATTACATCAATAATAAATTATTACATTAAGCATGCTCAAAATATACCATAATTCGAAAATATAAAAATAAAACATAAATAATTCAACATAAACATCATGAAATAACATGAAAAAACATGTTGAAGATGACAATGTACACCATAATTCAAAATCAAACATAAAAAAAAACATTCAAACATAATTTATCATCATAATCATCAACAACATTGAAAAAATACAAAAAAATATATAATAAACACTAACCTTTTAGTAACAAGATGAGAATTTTAGAATTGAAAATGAGTTGTAACCACAAGATGATGAAGATGAGATTAAGAAAGAAAAGAAAATAAATAGAGAATGAGATTAATGGATGAAAAGAAAATTTAGAGTTGGAAAGATAATGAGGCGTATAAGGATTGAAGTATAAGGTAAATGAAGATAGAGTTGTAGGAAATGAGAAATGAGGGCAAAATAGTGATGTTTTTATCATCAGCAATTGGTGACCGACTTCTTAGTCGCTGGTTGGTCGCCATCTGTAATGACATGACAGGAGGTTTGACTTTGTGAAGTTGGCGACAGATTATTATTATTATTATTATTATTATTATTATTATTATTATTAATTATTATTATTATTATTATTATTATTATTATTATTATTATTACAACGTTATTATTATTATTTTTTTTTTTGAGAAATAAGAGAAATTTTATTTCATCATGAATCAAAAACATATATCAAGGTACAGATTCAGAAAAAATGATGCACGATCCATCATGAGCAGTAGCAAGAGCCACCTTCTAGGAAGGGTTCCCAAGCCACGCTTAATCATTTGTAGCATCATTTCCTACAAAATTACAACGCTTGGAGCCAATCATAATGCCTATCATCCTCATTACACAATTGGAGTAATCTATTTTTCACACTCCATCTAATATGGGAAACTATATAAGCTGAATTAGATGCATATGTATTCCGCCAGAGAACATCATTCCTCAGCTTCTACACTCCGTAAATTGTTGCTGCTATACTGCACAACAAAGCACGCTTCTTCATCTTGTTGCCTTTGATATTACCACACCTGTAAAGAATGGTTTGCAATGACTTGGTTGTAAAATCACATCCCAGCCACTGCATAACTTGCTGCAAAATCACAAAACTACAAGAGCAATAAAAGAACAAGTGATCATGAGTTTCTATGTCATTGTTACATAAAACACAGGTAGCATCTACAATCAGGTTATGTTTTAGCAATCTGTCTCGAGTTTGCAATCTGTTTTTCATGGTGAGCCAGGTGATAAAACGGTGCTTAGGAATTGAGTGTCTACACCAGACCGTCCTGCACCAAGGGATACTAAGTTCTGGAGGTAGCAGGTCCTTGTATAGTCCTCTGATGCTGTAAGCCGTGCTGGACTGCTGTTGTACTAGGCCTATAATGTCATCTCTTAGCTTGCATAGATCTCTCCAAATCCAACTTGTTGTGACAGGAGGCCTGTGATCCTCCCATAGTTGGTCCTTGATATAAACCGCATGAACCCATTTGACCCATAAGTTTTCTTTCTTGTGGCAAATAGACCAAATATGTTTTCCTATAGCAACTTTGTTCCATAGCCCCAAGTTCCTAATGCTTAGGCCTCCACCTTTCTTTGTCTTACACAGATTTTCCCATGCAATATTGCCATGCTTTGTGCCTTGACTAACTCCATGCCATAGGAATTGTTGACAGATGCTGTTGATTTTGTTAGTGACTGAAACTGGCAAAATAAAACCTTGAGTCCAATAGGTACATACCGAAAGGAGCACAAAATTAATTAATTGTAGTTTGCCACTATAAGAGAGGTTACGAGAGCTCCAAACTTTGATCCTCTTGCACATTTTATCAATAAGAATGTCACAATCCGCAGGAGTTATTCTTTTAGTGTCCATGGGTATACCTAGGTAAGTGAAAGGGAGCTTACCAATTTTATATCCCGATACATTCTTAATGATCTCATGCTCCTGTGGGGACATACCTGCTAGGAAGATCTCAGACTTTGCAGCACTTACCTGTAGTCCTGTAGTCTCAGAGAAGAGTTTGAGACCACTTAGCATCATAGAAATGGAATCTATGTCACCACTACAAAATAGTAACATATAATCTGCAAAACACAAGTTGTTCAATCGGAGAGATTTACATCTAGGATGGAATTGAAATCCAGGAAGTGTAGCCACCTGTTGGAGAATCCTAGTACCATATTCCATACAGAGTGTAAATAGTAGGGGAGATAGTGGATCACCTTGTCTGAGTCCTCTTTTAGGAAAAATAAGAGGGCTAGGAGTACCATTAATGATCAAGGAATAAGTAGGAGACTTAATACAAGTCATCATCATCTTAACAAAATGAGCAGGAAACTGTAGATGCAGAAGCATGTCCTTAACAAAGCTCCACTCTACCGTATCATAGGCCTTTGAGATGTCTAGCTTCATAAGGCACCCTCTTTGTGTTTGACTCGGCCTATATAACTTGACCAAGTCCTGACACAGGAGTACATTATGGATTATATTCCTCCCAGATACAAACGCACCTTGATTCGAGCTGAAAACTGTAGGCAACACCTTTCTCAATTAGGAACAAATGAGTTTGGTGATGCATTTGTAGAGAACTGTGCAACAAGCTATATGTTGATTCAATTAGGAACGGGAACAGCAATAAGAGGGGGGGTGAATTGTTGTTGTTGCAAGTTCAAGCGATTGTGCCCTGTTTTTGCGGAATTATTCAAAATAAATAAAGCTTAAACTAAGAGCAAAATAATAAGAGAGACACACAATTTTACGTGGAAACCTTTTGGGCCTAAACAAAAGGAAAAACCACGACCACTTGGGATTTCTAACAACTTCACTATGTTTAAGGCAATTAGTTACAATTACAATAAACACCTTACTTCACTCGAAGCGAAACAACTAGGCCAACTCTTCACTCTCTAATTGCTTTACTCAAAGCAACAAACTTAGCTTTACAATAAGCTAATCCTCTCTAGCTTCACTAAAAGCTATCTAACTTCCCCCTTAGACTCACCCGAGTCTAATTACATAAACTCTCAAAAACCCTTACAAAAAGGATAGAAATTCTCTAAAATAAATCAAAGAGTTGCATCAAGAAAATATTATAAATTAATTGGCAATTTTAAGAACAAAATATTTCTTGTAAAATCCAACAAAAACGTATGAAAAACACTTAAGCACAAAACGTTGGATTACTTCTCATCACTTAAAAAAAAACGGAATTATCTTGCAATTTATAGAAAATAATATCCCTAAGAAAATGGAATAATCCAATCCATCATCCCACTATCAAGAGATCATGGGAGTAATGTGGATTAAGCAAACACACGGTTATTTCCATAAGATTTGATTAAGTCAAATCACACGTGTACATAAACAATAACCGCTGTTCCCTTAATAACCGCTGTTCCCTAAAGTAGCAGTTTCTTCAGTAGTAATTCCTGTTCCCCAAATTAATGGCTGGAACTTCATGCTATATTTTAGAAAACGGTTAATCTTAGTGGGAATGATTGCTTGCTAATTTTTAGGAATAAAAACCGGTTAGAAAGATTTGCTAAGACCAATTCAAAGTTAGTTTATTCTATTTTTAACAAATCCAGGATTTACTAAAAATAGATCCTAAAATAAAGGATCTTAACAAATAAAACGTGAATACATTTTCTTTAACAAAAACGATTTGCCAATTAACTTAAATAAATTTTTACTGCAACAATTTAATTTAAAATACATTAACTAAAAATAATAATTAAAATATGATAATCAGAATTTTCAGTCAACGTAGTCAACCTTCAGCTCAGGAACAGTGTGCTGTCTCCAGACTTCAGTTTAGCTAGAACATCGAACTTGGGAACAGTAGATCTGCTGTCTCCATTTTACATCCCAAGCGATATACTTCTCCTAACATCAATTGAAACCTTTTGACATGTACGTTCCCATAAGCTAAGGCATAGGTACTATCAACGATCATAATCATAATCGGATATCAACCTGCACAATCTCTAAAAAACATGTTCATTTAAATAAAGTGTAGTCATCATCAAAACTCAAGAGGTCCAACAAATTCCCCCTTTTTGATGATGACAAACTTTTCAAACAAACTTAAAAAACAAAATAGAGTAAACCAATGTTGAAGAGTATGTTAGAGATCAAAACAACTCTTCTTAACTAAATGTCATGAAACCAGTTACTCTAGAAATAATCAAAACAACAACTTTATATAATCAGAGCTAAAAGAAATTAGCATAAACAAACAATTAACCAAAACCAGAAATATCAGTATTCAGTATCTTAATCCTTAATGCAATGAGAAACCTAGTTTTAGTGTTAATGAGCAACAACTAACAGCTATCAACACAAACATCCGAAACCAAACATCAGAAACAAACCAGCACCTTAATCCATAAGTCCAACATAATAGATTTAACTAGATCTCAAACATGCTCAAGCATTATTTAAGTTTGTGCCAAATATTCCTCCTTTTGACATCATTCAAAAAGAAGATAAGCAATCAAACCACAGCACTAAACATATAGTTATAGTCAAAGAGAGAATAAGGATGCACAAATTAAAAAGCAATAACAATGAATGCAAGCATGATAAGCAATGACTAATCAAACCTAACAGTTAGTAGCATATGTAAAAAGGTTTAACAAAGTTAACAATGTTTAAGAGGTGTACCCCAGCTGGTACCAAAAGACAAAGAAATTGTTTGGTGACAGAGATAGTAGCAATGAAACATAAAAGATATTAAAGGAGAACTAGGAAGCAGGGGCATCTTCATCAATATATTCTGTTTCCACCTCCACTGTGTCCAATTTAGCACCAAGACGAGCCTCCATTTGAGTCATCTGGTCAGCTAATGAGGCTAGGGAAACACGAATCTCATCTTGAAATTTGAAGAAGCGATCCTGCAAATCATCAAGCTTGAGGAGAATGGAGTATAAGGGGGCAGTAGGAACGGTTGCCTGATCAAAGCTTTGTCTGTGAAATGATGGTGGTGGTGATCTTGGTGTTGGTGATGGTGGTGGTGGAGTGGTTGGCTTTGGTGAGGGAAAACTATTGGGTTCAGCCCTAGAGTCATCATCAAGAGCAACTTCAGGTCCCATCCCCTTGTCTTCTTCCTCCTTATCAGAAGGAACAACCTCCTGTTCCTTAACTCCAGCTCCTTCTTTCTCCTGTTCCTCCTTTTCAACTTCTTTTTCCTGTTCCTCCTTCTCCACTTCTTCCTCTACTTCCTGTTCCTCCTTTTCCTTCCCCTCTTCCTCCTGTTCCTCATCATCAGAATCAATTTCAATCTGTTCCACAGCATTTTCAAGGATCCCTTCCTCATTTAATTTAAGGCGCAAGTTATTCAAACATTTTGCACCTATCATGTTACTGGGACCCATAGGAAAACTGTATTCTCCAAGTGGAACACCAAATTTTGAGAAAATCCAGGACAACAAACCACCATAGCCTACCATACATCTTTTGGCTATACAATCATTTAAATGCGAAATCATCAAGGAAGGAAAATTAATCTTTATATTGTTCACCATACAGTAAATCAAAGTGGCATCTCGAAGACTTATCTCACTACGTTTTGAATTTCGTGGTAAAATAAACCTTCGAGCAATGTTGTAAAGTAACTTGTGTAAGGGGGACAAAACATTGTGACTCACTTTACTTCTCTTTTGCCTAACACCTAAACATCTCCAAACATCCTTTTCATCAATCCCAGAAAACGCAATTTTTGACCCAACATAGTACACATCAAAACCAGTGGATGGTACTCCTAGCCACTGTCCTAACATCATACTATCAAACTCAATTTTAATTTCTTTAATTGAACTTGAACAGACTCCATCATTAATAGAAAAGTTAGAGATGAACTCACGCATAATTTCTGGGTAAATGGGATTGCAGCAGTAATCGCACATGAGTGATTCCCAATGTTGAGTTTGTAAAATTTTGTGAAATTGAGGAAAGTTTGTAGTCTCATACCACTCTTTGTCAAGGCCAAAGCCAACTGACATTTCTTTGGAAAGTTCCTCAGCGTTTAAGTAGTGGGTTACCTTCATTTTCTTTACAGAACGTGTTGGAGGTTTCTTGGATCCTCTTGATCTCTTACTGCTTGCATGTATTTTCGGGGAGATGGGGGTTCCCTCCTGTTCTTTTGATGAAGACTCAGACTTAGGAGTGTGAGAAGGTGGGTAGATGACTTGAAGAGGTACAGGTTGCTTCATTTTAGAGTTCTGGTTTTTGATTTTCATGGACGTTTTGAAAGAGAAGAGCAAGAGAAGTGGAGAGAATGACGGTTTAGGGTTGAGTGAAAGGGAAAGGGTAATGATTATGAAGTGAAGGATGGAACGTGAGGGAGTGGGTTTATTTGTGAGAGGTGACGGTTACTAAATGTTCCATTTTCCTTAGTTATGCATTTTGATATAGAGACACGAAATGGAGACAGATGAATTTGATGATCCAACTCCTACTTCCCAAAAAAAATTGCTGGAAAAAAAATTATATATAATTTTTCATTTTTTATTTTTTTTTTATTTTTATTATATATTTATAATAAGAAAATGATAATATTATGCTACTACCGTTTGATCAAAATAAGCATGCAATCATAAGAACATTCAAAGTATATTCCCTTAAAAAAATGCGTACCTGATCCTATCAATAATTGATCTTTCAATCAAGTTTATTGTGGTTGATTGATCATTTTCAATTTTTATTTTGTCTCTAAGGATCATATATGACACTTCCTTTAATGCAGCTTGATCATGCCAAGTTCCAATCTCATTTTCTCATGCTGTTCCCTTGGAAGCGGTTTGGTCATGATATCTGCTATTTGCTCGTTAGTGTTTACATGCTTAACAATGATATTTTTATTTTCAACATTATCCTTAAGAAAATGATGCCTAATATGGATGTGCTTTACTCGTGAGTGATGCACTGGATCTTTGGATATACATATGGCACTGGTATTATCGCAATAAATAGGAACACATGCATACTTAATACCAAAGTCTCTTAGCTGCTGCTTTATCCATATCATTTGGGAACAGCAAGCTGCTGCTGCTACGTACTCAGCTTCAGCAGTTGATAATGCAACAGTGTTTTGTTTCTTGGAGCTCAACGAAACTAAACATGAGCCAAGAAATTGTACCATACCTGACGTGCTTTTTCTATTAACAAGATCTCCTGCATAATCTGCATCACTAAAGCCTTTCAAATCAAAGACATCACTTTTAGGATAAAATAATGATAAATCATCTGTTCCCTTTAGATATCTCAAAATACGTTTCACTGCAGTTAGATGTGATTCTTTAGGGTTAGATTGAAATCTTGCACATAAACCAACACTAAATGAAATATCGGGTCTACTAGCAGTTAGATATAATAAAGATCCAATCATGCCTCTATACATAGTTTGGTCAATATTTGTTCCATTTGTATCTTCATCTAATCTTACATTAGTAGCCATGGGTGTATGGTTGGTTTTAGCGTTATTCATGCCATATTTCTTAAGAAGTTCTTTTATATATTTTTGTTGATGAATAAAGATACCATTAGCAGTTTGTTTAATTTGCAAACCAAGAAAGAAATTTAATTCTCCCATCATGCTCATTTCAAATTCAGTGCTCATAAGGTTAGCAAATTCTTTACATAGCAATTCATTTGTGGCACCAAAAATAATATCATCAACATATATTTGAACAACTAATATATTGGAACCTTTATTCTTAAAGAATAAGGTTTTATCAATTTTACCTCTAATAAAGTCATTTTTAATCAAAAACTTTGATAGTCTTTCATACCATTGCCTTGGAGCTTGTTTCAACCCATAAAGAGCTTTATCAAGCTTATAGACATGATCAAGACACGAGGTATTCTCAAAGCCAGGCGGTTGTTCAACAAAAACTTCTTCATCAAGAAAACCATTCAAGAAAGCACATTTCACATCCATTTGATATAATTTAAAGTTCATAAATGCAGCAAAAGAAATTAAAATTCTAATAGCTTCTAACCTTGCTACTGGAGCAAATGTCTCAGTATAATCAATACCTTCTTGTTGATTGTACCCTTTGACCACGAGCCTTGCTTTGTTTCTTACAATTATTCCATGCTCATCTAGTTTGTTCCGAAATACCCATTTCAAACCAATTACCTTCTTGTGTTTCGGTTTGGGTTCTAAATGCCATACTTTGTTCCTTTCAAATTCGTTCAATTCATCTTGCATGGCTACAACCCATTCGGAATCCTTTAGAGCTTCTTCGTGATTTTTGGGTTCAAGTGATGATAGGAACGCAAAATGTGCACAAAAATTTCTCATTTGAGATCGAGTTTGTGTTCCTTTATTCAAGTCACTTACAATCAAATCAAGAGGATGGTATTTTTGATATCTCCAAGGTTTTGGCATAAAATCTCTTGTGGGAACAGTAGCATGTTCTGGTTCATCAGCTTGATTAACATTCTGTTCAGCTACTGGATTGTTCTGCTCATCTGTGGGAACAGCTGGATTGGGAACAGTCTGCTGTTCCTGATGTTCTGGCAGTTCCTGAACTTGATCAGTACTTTCTGCTTCTGCTGGAACCGGCTGTTCACCAGCTGTTTCTTGATCATGCACTTTCAATTCTTCATCATCTTCTTCTAGATTTGCAAGACCTATCTTAAAATTATTTGTATCCTGTTCACTTGACAAAAAGTTAGTTTCATCGAAAATTATGTGAACGGATTCTTCCACACTCATTGTTCTTTTGTTATAGACTCTATATGCCTTACTTTGAGATGAGTAGCCAAGAAATACTGCTTCATCACTTCTTTCATCAAATTTACCTATATTCCGTTTTCCATTAACATGTACAAAACATTTGCATCCAAACACACGAAAATAGGCAATATTTGGTTTAACACCTTTAAGCAATTCATAAGGTGTCTTAGAAGTGATGGGTCTTATCAATACTCTATTTAAAATATAACATGCAGTATTAACAGCCTCGGCCCAAAAATTTCTAGGTAAACCACTAACAATCAACATAGTCCTAGCCATTTCTTCTAAAGTTCTATTTTTCCTTTCTACTACACCATTTTGTTGTGGTGTTCTAGGGGCGGAAAAATTGTGACTTATTCCATGTTCATTGCAATAACTCATAAAGCTTGAATTTTCAAATTCTTTACCATGATCTGACCTTATGTGAACAATTTGATTATAGGTAGATTTTTGTATTTTGTTAGCGAAAGAGACAAACTCATAAAAGGCTTCATCTTTACTAACTAAAAATAAAGTCCATGTAAATCTACTATAATCATCAACAATAACAAACACATATCTCTTGCCACTACGGCTTTGTATTCTCATAGGTCCACACAAATCCATATGTAATAATTCAAGCGTTTTTGAGGTGGTCACAACATTCTTTGTTTTAAAAGATGACCTTACTTGTTTTCCTTTGGCACAAGGATCACATATTTCATCCTTAAGGAATTTTATAGCTGGTAGTCCTCTAACTAGGTCTTTAGATCTTAATGAATTAATCAATGAATAACTAGCATGACCTAGACGCTTATGCCAAAGAAGTGGGTCGTCTTCTATAACACTTAGACACGTTAGACTGTTTCTGGGAACAGTGTCCAGGTCCACTACATAAGTGTTCCCTTTTCTGTTTCCCTCAAGAATGATGTCTCCAGTGTCATTCCTAGAAATAATGCACTTTTCAGAAGTAAAGTTTGCAGAGTTACCCTTATCACAAAATTGAGAAATGGTAAGTAAGTTGTGTTTCAAATTCTCGACTAAAAATACATTATCAATGGCGTGGGAACATGACCTTCCAACCTTTCCTTTGGCGATTATCTCACCCTTCATATTGTCACCGAAGGTTACTGTTCCCCCATCATAGGCTCCAAGTGAGAGAAATTTAGATTTGTCACCCGCCATATGCTTGGAACACCCACTGTCGAGATACCATGAGCTGTTCCCCCTCACTTGGACCTGTAAGATAATTAATTGTCAATTATAGGAACCCAGACTTTCTTGGGTTCCTTGTCGATCTTACATGAATCATATTTATCAATTTGAATGTTATCGACATAGTTTCTGTTAGAGACAGTATACTGTTCCCTTTTGGTGCACTGTTCCTTCAGATGGCCAGCTTTACCACAGAAGGTACAGTACCTGTCTCTAGGAAGATCAACGTAAGCTTTCTTACTTTTGTTATTCTTAAAATAATTTAGGCCTTGTGATTTCTTACTTTTAGCATCTAGAATCCATTTGGGAGTTATTTTGATTTTCCCTTTTTCTCTTGAATTTAATTCAAGATTATTATTGTTGTTACGGTTGGATTCCGAATTCATTTTTAAATATTGAAAATCATTGCATAAATCTTTAGTAGATGCATCTATCAATTTCTCATTTAAGCCTAATAATTTGTATTGCGATAGCTCAATATTAAGAATAACATTTTCCTTCTTAAGTCTCTCCATATTTTCTTTTAGGATTATATTTTGGTCCAACAAACCGAAAAATCTGTTTTGGACATCATGTCTAAAGGTGTTTATGTATGAGACATGGTCTTTGCTTACCTTAAGTTCCTTTTCTAACTTGAGACACTTATCATTGCAATTTTCAAGTTTAACTTGTGCCTCTTTTAACAACTCTTTTAATTCATTTTTACTTGGATTGAATGAATGGTCAGAAAATGAATTAGAAATATTTACCTGCTTCTCCTTGCCTTTATGTGTAGCCATGAGACATAGGTTAGCTGTCTCCTCTTCTTCGGGAACAATAGTTTCATTCTCACTTTCAGTTTCTCCCCATGCAGCAATCATGGCCTTACGAAAGTCAGTCTTGTTAAAATTTTCTTTGTTCAACGGTCTTCTTGAATCTCTTGTCTTTCCCTTGCCCTTTTCATTCTTCCATGTTGGGCAATCCTTAATGAAGTGTTCGGTACTTCCACATTTGTGGCATTCAAGATTTTTTGTTCTTCTTTCTTTGTTGTTTCTTTGATTTGCATACCTGCTTTTCCTGAAGAACTTCTTGAATTTTCGTACCAATAAAGCAGCCTCTTCCTCATCACATTCTGATTCGTCCTGTTCCCCCGCTGCCAGAGCCAGTCCCTTGTTCCTGGAACTGTCTGCTGTTCCCAAATGCAATTCATGCGTCATTAGGGAACCAGCCAGCTCCTCTAGATTGAACTTAGTAAAATCTTTGGACTCTTGTATAGCAGTAACCTTAGCCCTCCAGCGCTCATCTTGAGGAAGGCTCCTTAGAATCTTCCTTACTTGTTCATCAGTGGGAATTATTCTTCCAAGAGAGACAAGCTCGTTTGTTATGTTGGTGAACCTAGTGAACATCTCTTGGATACTTTCTCTTGGCTCCATAACAAATCTCTCGTATTTAGACATTAACAAATCAATTTTGGACCGTTTTACTTCACTTGTTCCCTCATGGGTAACAGCAAGCAGGTCCCAAATTTGCTTAGCGGATTTGCACCCCATAATTCTATTATGCTCGTTTGGTCCAAGACCACAATGAAGTAATTTTATAGCAAGAGCATTTAATTCCATTTTCTGAAAATCTTCTTTTTCATATTCGGTTATAGGTTTGGGAACAATTTCATTGTTGGAGTTAGTAGTGGTTACCTCAAAATCTCCGATTTCTATGACTCTCCAAACTTGATAATTTTCCGCTTTGATGAAGATCTCCATCCTATTCTTCCAGTATGTATAGAATTTTCCATCGAACATTGGCGGTCTTTGAGTTGAATACCCTTCTTCCATTCGCTCGTTCATAATTGACATTTTTCGGGAACACCAGAATCTGCCCTCAGGGTTTCCTGATCTTCTGGGAACAGGGCTCTGATACCAATTGTTGATTCAATTAGGAACGGGAACAGCAATAAGAGGGGGGGTGAATTGTTGTTGTTGCAAGTTCAAGCGATTGTGCCCTGTTTTTGCGGAATTATTCAAAATAAATAAAGCTTAAACTAAGAGCAAAATAATAAGAGAGACACACGATTTTACGTGGAAACCTTTTGGGCCTAAACAAAAGGAAAAACCACGACCACTTGGGATTTCTAACAACTTCACTATGTTTAAGGCAATTAGTTACAATTACAATAAACACCTTACTTCACTCGAAGCGAAACAACTAGGCCAACTCTTCACTCTCTAATTGCTTTACTCAAAGCAACAAACTTAGCTTTACAATAAGCTAATCCTCTCTAGCTTCACTAAAAGCTATCTAACTTCCCCCTTAGACTCACCCGAGTCTAATTACATAAACTCTCAAAAATCCTTACAAAAAGGATAGAAATTCTCTAAAATAAATCAAAGAGTTGCATCAAGAAAATATTATAAATTAATTGGCAATTTTAAGAACAAAATATTTCTTGTAAAATCCAACAAAAACGTATGAAAAACACTTAAGCACAAAACGTTGGATTACTTCTCATCACTTAAAAAAAAACGGAATTATCTTGCAATTTATAGAAAATAATATCCCTAAGAAAATGGAATAATCCAATCCATCATCCCACTATCAAGAGATCATGGGAGTAATGTGGATTAAGCAAACACACGGTTATTTCCATAAGATTTGATTAAGTCAAATCACACGTGTACATAAACAATAACCGCTGTTCCCTTAATAACCGCTGTTCCCTAAAGTAGCAGTTTCTTCAGTAGTAATTCCTGTTCCCCAAATTAATGGCTGGAACTTCATGCTATATTTTAGAAAACGGTTAATCTTAGTGGGAATGATTGCTTGCTAATTTTTAGGAATAAAAACCGGTTAGAAAGATTTGCTAAGACCAATTCAAAGTTAGTTAATTCTATTTTTAACAAATCCAGGATTTACTAAAAATAGATCCTAAAATAAAGGATCTTAACAAATAAAACGTGAATACATTTTCTTTAACAAAAACGATTTGCCAATTAACTTAAATAAATTTTTACTGCAACAATTTAATTTAAAATACATTAACAAAAAATAATAATTAAAATATGATAATCAGAATTTTCAGTCAACGTAGTCAACCTTCAGCTCAGGAACAGTGTGCTGACTCCAGACTTCAGTTTAGCTAGAACATCGAACTTGGGAACAGTAGATCTGCTGTCTCCATTTTACATCCCAAGCGATATACTTCTCCTAACATCAATTGAAACCTTTTGACATGTACGTTCCCATAAGCTAAGGCATAGGTACTATCAACGATCATAATCATAATCGGATATCAACCTGCACAATCTCTAAAAAACATGTTCATTTAAATAAAGTGTAGTCATCATCAAAACTCAAGAGGTCCAACACTATAGGTCTGTACTCTTTGACTGAGGTAGGGATGTTCACCTTAGGAATAAGAGTAACTGCAGTTACATTGATTTGCTTGAGTAGTTTCTGCGTTCTAAACACATCCTGAATAGCCTCTGAAACCTCTGTACCAAAAATCTCCCAGGCATGCTGGAAAAATGCACTGTTAAAACCGTCAAAGCCTGGAGCTTTAGTTTTGTTGATTGAGAAAATTGCTTTTTTGATGTCCTCTTGGGTAAAATGGAAGTCAAGCAAAACATGCAAATTATGCTCCAAGCAGTTCCCTTGTTTGATTATATGATCAAACACTTCTGTTCTGTCAATCGAGGTACCCAACAAATGATTGTAGAAATCAATGAAACTACGAGTGATAAGTTGAGGGGTATCCACCCACTGACCGTGCATATCTGAGAGTGCCAAAATGAGGTTACTCTTCCGTCTGCCTTTGATGTAACTGTGAAACAACTTTGTATTTTCATCCCCATCTCTGAGCCAGTGGATCTTAGCCTTCTGGTTTAGAACAAGCTGGTAGTCCTTTTTTATTTTCAGTAACGTATCAGCCGCCTCCTTTTCCATCTGAGCTTTGCTGTGATCCATGGGAAACAGGTGCATTGCTTCCTGAGCTTTAAACAAAGCCTCTTTAGCTTCTTTGTATGCCACGGCAAGGTGAAATTCAGTCCTACCATCCATTGCTTTAAGTAGGGGCTTCAAATATCTCAATTTCCTGATTATCTTATACATTCGAGTCCCTGCAAAATTGCAATCCCAAGCTTGCTGCACAGTGTCTAGAAACTGATCATGAAAAACCCAATGATTGTAGAACTTAAAGGGTTGCATCCCTTGGGAAATCTGAACAGTCGAGAGGATCAATGGACTATGATCAAACTCTCCTTCAGGGAGAATATTACACACTTATCCGGGAAAACCTGGTCTCAGGCCTTATTGCTCAAGCATCTATCAATCTTGGACATTACCCTGTGACATCCATCCTGCTTGTTGTTCCACGTGTAATATCTACCCACACTCTTAACAGTATGGAGCTCACACACCTGCATACAATGAGACATAGGGATAATTTCCTTATCTCGGACAGCGGATCCAACACGATCATCATAATTCATAATCGCATTGAAATCACCACCAACACACCAAGGTAAGGAGATGCGAGCCGAAATGTTACACAGCATACTCCACAAATGTTCCCTGTTTTTAGTATCATTATGAACATAGACAAACGTAGCAAGGAACTTAGCTTTAGTGGCATTAACCAAAATCTCAGTATGAATAAGTTGATCAGAAACAAGCAACAAATTAACCGAGAAAACATGTGGATTCCAGGCAAGAATTATTATACCATTATAGTGATGAGTATGGTTCGAGACAAAATTCCAATCCGGACATAAACTAAGATAAAAATTACCAAGATTAGCTTTTTTTTATCCTAGTCTCAAGAAGGCTAAATAATTGAACTTTTTGTAGGAAAATAAACTCCTTTACTTTCCTTCGTTTATCCAAATTATTTAGCCCCCTAACATTCCATATCAGAATTTTATCCATGCCCCTTAGGGGAAGAAACCCCTGCTAGAGCATGCCCTGCACTTATCTCAAGAGTTCCCTGAGCCATACCATGTTCCATCTTTTCTTTGGAATTCCCCTCAACCAATGCGTCAAACATATTAGTCATAGGGACCTTAGCAGGTACAGACTGTTGTTGAGGAACCTTATGTGGTGAAGCTTTCCTTGTAATAGCCACGAAACCTTCTGCATCCTGCTGTGTACTACCTGCTGCCATGGTACTAGCAGCCTGCTGCAATCTAGTGGCTGCTACAGTGGTACTGGCAGCCTGCTGCAATCTGGTGGCTGCTGCAGTGGTACTGAGAACCTGCTGCAATTGTGCACTGGTACTGCCTGTAGCCATGGTACTGGGACCCTGCTGCAATGGTGCACTAGTGGCTGGCTGTACCTGTTTAGGTACCCACCGTTTAACCACCTTACCCACAACCCCCTTTCTACACTTTAAAGCTTCATGCCCATAGCCTTACCATGTGCTACACTTCAACGGCTTCCAACCATACTCCACGGACTGTGTAATCATATCCCCTTTCTCGTTGATAAATTCAATCGTATCCGGGAATTTGTGAGACATATTCGTTTCTACCAAAACACGGGCATATTGTAACTTATCCCTATTGAGAGTTGGGCTATCCCGTTTCACAACCTTCCCTACACCACTACAAATTTTATTCAAAGCTTTCTCCCCCCAATATTTAAGGTCTAGCCCCGGCAATTTAATCCACAACGGAAATGTTTTAACATCAGTTTTCATAATATCAATATCAGGGGTCCAAGGTTTCAGAATCAATGGTTTCGAATCAAAAAACACATGATCACCATGACATACCTTGAGCATGCTGTCCTTGGTGTGGAATCGTGCCAAATATACACCTTTCCCAACACCAACCAGTTTGTCAAATTCAGATTGCTTCCACAATCTATGTGCAAAGTCCTCCATTACCTGCAACGATGGATTGGCCCCCAGCACGTAACAGATGAACGCAGACTCCCAGTAGATGATCTCGTCCACAATATCATCAAATTCAATCACTGGAGTATCGGAATCTAGCAAGAGACGATCAACAGGTGCTGCTGCTACACTGCCTCGATCACGCACACTGCCCTCCTTTAAAGCATCAGCACAACTTGTAATTCTTGCACTGAGTTGCAACGAATCATCCTCTGATCGAGCACTATCATCCTGATCAATAATGTCCGTCACTACCTTCTCCATTGATGCATCATCTATTGTATCTTTATTAATCGATGTTGTTGCATTATCAATCGATGTTGTTGCATTATCAATGGTACCACTCGTATGTACTACAGAATCAATTGTATTACTCGCTTTTTTGTGTTTTGCACTCGCCTCTCCCTTTCCATGTCCCTTTGCCTTTTGAGTTCGTGTCTTTGCCATGGCTGATCAAGGATCAGACACATCAACAGGGCATTCAACGAGGAACCCTAGAGAGAGCCCTAGAGAGAGAGAAAATATTATTATTATTATTATTATTATTATTATTATTATTATTATTATTATTATTGTTGTTGTTATTATTATTATTACTGCAAAATATTAATAATTCGGAGGAATATAATAAAATAGTATTAAATGTTACAAAATATTAAATAATTACATATAAATAATTAAACTACTCTTCGGATTCTTCGTTTTCTGAGAGTATAAGATCCACATCTTTTAAATTTTGTCTTGTACTCGGATATGGAAGATAATATAATTGACGTGCTTGACTTGCCAACACAAATGGTTCATATAAACGATACGAGCGACCCCGGGTCATATCGGCCCGCCGTACTCCACCCGGACAACATCGAATAAGCTGGAAAGTCATTGCTTGTCCACATTAAAGCTGCTCGCAGTTGGAAATTCTCCTTTCTTGACACATCAAATGTACAAACCCCCTCCTCCCACAACATATTCAGCTATTGTATTTGTGGTTGAAGATATAAGTCAATGTTTTGCTTTGGATTTCCGCGAAACCTTATCACCCTTACTGTTTCTTCTCCATCTAGAAGTTTCAAAAATATAACAGCAAGTTGCATTCGCATTATTCCCCCCAATATATCAAACATCCCTTAGGACAACAATCTATCTTCTCAACAGGTAATCCACGGGCAACTATTTGTTTTTTCGTTTCGTAGAAGTTGTTCATTATCTAATATATCAAACATCCCTTGGATATTCGTCAGCGTGTACCGGTGGTTCATTATCTACTAACACTACATCATACTGTGAGGGAAGAAACTAATGGTAATTGTCTGGAAACACACTAGCTACTGCATCATGCACCATCTATGAGTATAGATTTGGATTGTTTGACGCTTGCTCTCCCACTACCGCTACAACATCAGAACTCATGCTTTGTGTACGAGCAAAATCTAACTTGCCTAAAATTCATTTTTAACACCTAAATATAATATAATAATATAATTATTCAACTGATTAGTAAAGTAAGTTAATGAAAATAAAAATATATAAAACAATTCATGAAAATAAAATATATGGTAATAATATAATTATTCTAATAACAATTATTAAGGAAAATTAATGACAATAAAAATAAAATATAATACAATAAAAGAATATAAAAAAACTCAAGTAAATAACAAACGAAATAAAATATGTACTAATTAAATAATAAAAATAAATCAAATTAATGACAATAAAAATTAAATATAAACAATAACAATAAATAAAACAACTCATGTAAAGATAAAACACAAGCTAGATAATAGAATAAGAAAATCACTAACCACTTCTAATTCTTTAGTTACCGAAATATACAATACACAACAATTCTGCGTGTTATTTATAGAAAATATGGCGATAATATAGCCATGAGAAATCCATCGCCATCTTTTCAAATTCAAATTGAAAAAGTGGTGGCGACCATATGGCTTCCAAGCTACCGTCGCCTATATTTATTAAAATAAAAAAAAAATACGGTCTACTTGGCGACTAAATGGCGACCATATCTTTAATGTCGCCAATGAATTATGAAAAAAAAAAAAACGACCAATGGGCGACCACTGAACCCGTCGCCATATGTTAAGAAAATATAAAAAAAATACTGTCTTCATTGGCGACCATATTACGACCATTGTCCCGTCGCTAATTTGCTTTCCATTTGGCGACGTAGCTTGCCCTCGCTTGTCCGTCGCCACTGGCGACAATCGATAGTTATTTGTAGTGATTTATGCAATCCCCTACCGAGTCACATTGAAATGCATTAAAACGCCTGCTTCGCTACTTAAATGGTACCATGCGACAAGGACTCTTTCTTCATAAGTCTTCTCTCTTACATCTTCATGCCTTTACCGATGCCAATCAGGCCGGTGATAAGGATAATTTTCGTAGTACTAGTGGCTACATTGTATATCTCGGTCGTAATCCCATTGCTTGGAGCTCCAAATGACAGAAAACATTAGCTCGCTCCTCCACCGAAGCTAAATTTCGAGCTGTACCATCTACTACTACTGAAATAGATTAGTTAACTTCATTGATGAGTGAGTTGAGTTATGCTTCAATGGTTACTCCTACTATATTTTGTGACAACCTTAGCGCTACTCATTATTCGACCAATCTCGTGTTTCATTCCCGAATGAAACATCTAGCTATTGACTTTCATTATGTTCGTGAAAAGGTTCAGCAAGGTACACTTCGTGTAACTCACATCTCGGGTGTTGATCAACACGTTGATGCTCTTACTAAACCTCTTCCAAGGCTTCGTTTCAATCATTTGTTTTCCAAGATTGGACTCACTCATGGACCGTCCATCTTGCGAGGGCATGTTAAGTAAATATTCTCTTGATATCTTTTGTATTATTGTTTCCTGTATAGTTAATATTTAGCCATCAAATATCCCTATAATCAAAGGATATGAATTCTCTACTTTCCTAGCTTAGATGTTTCGGTTATTATTATTATTATTATTATTATTATTATTATTATTATTATTATTATTATTATTATTATTATTATTCAATTGTGTATATATTATAAGTTTGATATTGATACAATTATCACTTCTACAATTCTTATAGTCTGCTTTATATACTTCATGAATTCTTACAAATTTAATTGTACATCTTATTTCTTGAAATCGTACAATGTAATAAAATAAAATTAATTTTCTTAATATTTTGTAAATAGTTTTTAATAAGACACAAAAAATTGATATTAAAATAGCTCATTATAGATATAAGGTGGACGGCTATGGGGCAAGACGGGTGGGTATGGGGCAGGTAAGACTTCATACCCACCATCTATTCACTACCATGGTAGGTAGGACTTTTCATACTCACAACTTACCCAGTACCCATCAAAATCATACTCACTGATGCAGTGCGAAATACATATAATATTACCTGCCTGTCATCCCTAATCATCTCTTAGTTTCGTTTTAGTACAAACTAGTATATTATTTTAATAATCTTTAATAGGTTGTTAAATATCTTTTTTTATGCTTGATTTATTTTATTATTACCATTATTTCCTACCACTTACCATTATTAATCTTATATTAAAATAGTAGTTTATTAAAAGGTAAAAATAAGATTAAAAGATCTATATACCTATTAGATAGGTTAGAAAAATCTAATTTTATTGAGTAAAATGGTTGATATTACCATAAAAATCTCAAAATCAAATATAAAATTCAGTTTAAATTTTGGAAGGTCTGACTAACACAAATTGCCACCAAATTAGGAATTTTCTATTATATAGATTTAGATCATACGGTAACATTTTAAAACAAAGGAAAGTACACGTAATTCTCAATTTGTACTCTTTAATATTTTCAATGATTATTAGAAGTATATAACTCGATAATAATTGCATTCACAAGTTTGAATCAAGTTGTTCGCGTACATATCTTTGCTTATTATAAGATGAATCAAGTATATAACTCAATTTGTAGTCTTTTAAATTTTTTAATTTTGCCTTAGGCACGTGTCCGGGGCTTATACATAAATCCGCCCCTAATGATTAGGCACAGTGTTTTATCTAATATGAATAAATTTAAACAAAAGTCCTTAGAATTAAATCCAATTGAATTCAATTATAAATTGTTGAAAATGGTTATAAATTAAATCTAAATTGAATTAAACTAAAAATAAATTTCAACTACACAAAAATTGCATTGAAGCTTTTAGAATAAATATATAAACAAGTATCTAAATATATACTTATTTGCCACTAAAGTAAGGAATGAGTGGAGATTGAGATAGTGGGGTGGTTCAAGGAAAGGGGAAGAAGAAGAGGTGGTGAAGAAGAGAGGAAGAAAGGAGGAAGAATTTTTTTTTTTTTTTTTTTTTTTTGTTTTTAGTTTTTAAATAAAATTATAGTATTCAATTAGAAAATAACAAGTGACATTTTAATTATTACCATTATTTAAAAACTCTTTCGTTACAAATATGAGTAAAAGGTTAGACTTTTGTCGAATAAATATAAAATTAGACTTTTGTAGAATAAATATAAATTAAACTTTTATCTGCATACAAAGCTAAAGGTTAGCTTCTAAAAACAATTAGAATTTAATTTATTTATTAAGTGAACGTGATTCATGATTCATGTGTTTCACTCTCCACTAACTAAGCTTAAGTATAGATCTTATTTCTCCAATCTCCATAAAAATCAAACTTCAAAATGAAAATATTAAGATTTTTGGTCCCATCATTTTCAGCTTCTCTTAATCTGTCCTGTGAACTTCAATCGTATACCACTAATCATCTTCATCGGCATTTGCTTAACAATCATCATATTGGAACTATGTTTTATTTTAAGGCCCAATGTCTTCTTTGTACTTCAGTAGAAAAGGCTGAAGTCAACGTCAGTTATTCATCGGAGCTTCCGACGGGTCTCCGGCGAGAATTGATGCCGAAACACGTGGCGCTAATATTAGATGGAAATAAGAGATGGGCTGAGCGTAGAGGGCTGGGATCTGAAATGGGTCATGATGCTGGGCTTCAGGCTTTGCTTCGAGTAATGGGCTTTTGTTCTAAATGGGGCATTCAAGTTGCCACTTTTTTCTTGTTTTCATCTGAAAATTGGTCTCGCCCCAAAGTTAGTGCTTCCCTACTTCTGTCCTTTTTTTTTTGTTTTTCTTTTCAAGTTTTTTTTTTTAACTTTTCAATACTTTAATTTTTACTCCATTCCATTTTAAGGAATTGTCCTAGTTGTACGACTATTTGGCACCGCATCTATCTTCGTTGGGGTGGATATGGGTATGATGTTGGTGGATAGTGAATGAGTATGAGTATGAAAAGTTCTGCCAGCCATAGATAGTAGGTTGGTGGTGGATATGAGGTCGTATCAGCCCAATACTCACCCGTCTAGCTCCATACCCACTCGCCCCACCCAATAGCCACATGTATTAATTTATATAATTTTATATTTTTATTAAAGAGTATTGACAAAAAAATTAAGGATATTGATTTTATTTTATTACCAGCTAGTCTCTTGAAAGACCGTCTCTTTGAGAGACGATCTCAAGCCCAACCCATTATAGATTAATGCCTACTTACCGTATTCTTAATGCCTATTTACATTATCCTTAATGTTTAATTGTCGTATTCTTAATGCCTACTTTAAATATCTTAAATGGCTACTTACATCATTCCTAATCACTACTTACAATATTTTAAAAATATATAATGGGTCGACCCAATTAGAAATGGTCTCTCAAAAAGACCGTCTCTCACAAGAAATTTTATTTTATTACATTGTTTGGTTTAAACAAAATTAAATGTACAATTAAATTTATAAGGATTTATGAAATATATATGAACTTAGAGTGAATGTGAGGCGGGTATAATAGTGAAAGGAAATGAGTTTGAATGCATAACCAAGAGGGCAGACACGAGTATAAAAATTCTACTCGCCATATGTGATGGATAAGTTGTGGGTATAAGAATTTTAGGTGGTTATGAGTATAGGGGAGGGCATACCGCATCCTCCCGCCCATTTTGTCATCTCTAATAGAAATATTGCACTATTTTTATCATTCTTAATTTGTAATTAGTTTTTTTAATTATAAGTAAAAGTATAGTCATGTAGAATCTTATTTGATTCATTTATCAATATTAAATTTTAATAATTTTTTATTAAATATAATTTGAGATATGAAAAATTGAATTAGTGTATTGCACTGCGTGAAAAAAAAACAAGCGTCGCAAGTATAATCGAATGAAGGAAATATTATATAAAAATTACGAAATGAATAAGACAACAAAAATTGTGAGGATAATATTAGAAAAAATTAAAATGTATGAATAAAAAGAAAACAAAGTAATGAAGTCATTTCTATTAAAGAAAATTATAACAATGTAAAAGTAATGAATTAAAAACAAATACATGATAGATTAGTAGTTTGCAATGGCTTGTCAGTGGTCTTTGTATATTTGTTTGGGTATAGTCTATTACTTTTTTTTTCTTTATGGTTTCGCTATAAGTCATGATCAGATACCTTATTGATGTTTGATCGAAAGAATGGTTGGAGAAAAAGAACAAATATAAGCGGGTGAAGTAAAGTTATTGATGAAATACAGAGAAATGACTTTTGCTGAAAATATATAGTAGTAAATTTTGTTAGACATTTTAAAATTTGATGTATAGCATACTCATAAATATAATTAACGAGTTATATAAATAATTAATTATTGGAGTTGGTGTGACTTGAGTGCACCATGTGGCATGCTTGATGATGCATATGGGTGTAGAGGATCATAAGAGTTGTGTATGGTTTTAAGAAGTGAGGTCATAAGCATTTATATGATACTAAGTGATGGTGCTCGAATAAGACGATGTGGGGTTGAGGTGTGCTTCGGACAAGGCAGCAAGACAGTTGCAGGAAAAAGCCCTCGCCAGCAGTCCCTAGAACGAGCATGCTTAGCGCTCGAACGAGCGGGTCTTCAGCAATTGCTGTGTGTTAAGTTTTGCGGCTAATATGTTTTCTATTTGTCGTGGGCCATTACACTAAAATTATTAGGCATTCATTAGTTGTATTAATAGAGGATGTGACACAGAAAACTAGATTAATTCTAACCCATAGACCAAACACATAGCCTCTTCTTTCTCATCTTTTATTATCTAAAGTGTAATCTCTTCTTTGAAAGAGTTCCACCGAGGATGTAGCTCACATTAGGTGAACCTCATAAATCTCTTGTGCCTTTGTTTATTGCTTTATTTCTTATTGCTTTCATCCTAATTCATAGTTGCAAGTTGTTTAATCATCTAGAACAACCCTACCATTGTTCTTGGGTGTTGTAGGGATAAACGTTTCAATCTATATACCCTAGAGTGCTTGTTATTTCAATTGGTATCAAAAAGGTATTTGGTGGCGTTTGAGTGTAAACTTGTTGAAACATGTCTTCAATGAAGCTAAATATTGAAAAGTTTGATAGGAGTGTTAAGTTTGGCTTATGGCAAGTCCCAATGAAGGCAATATTGATACAAAATGAGGTGTATAAGGCCCGTTGGATTGAGTAAAGAAAAATGGGTGGAGATGGATGCAAAGGCATTGTCAAAAATATAACTTTGTCTCTCAAATGAATTATTGAAAGGTTGTAAAGAAGGTCATCTCAAAGGGGATATAGGAGAAATTGGAGTCTCTTTTCATGGTAAAGAGTGTAACCAAGCAGCTATTCTTGAAGAGTAGATACTATGATTTTCGTTTGGAGAAAGGTAAACCCTTTAAACCTCATCATGATGAATTTCACTCTATTGTTATAGATTTGGAAAATATTATTGTGAACTTGATGATGAGGACTTAGCTATATATTTGTTGTGTTCCTTGCCATCATTTTAGAAGCACTTTAGGGAGACCTTGTTTTATGGTAGAAAAAACTTGAATAGTGATGATGTTAAAAATGTATTGACACAAAGAGACTTGATTGATATCCAATTGTCACAAAAATCATTTAGCACCTCAAATGATGGCTTGTTTGTGAGTGGTAGGACCAATGAAAAGGATTCTACTTTATGGAAATGAAAACAAAGGCAAAGGTAGGTATAAGTTTAGAGGATCAAACAAGAACAAAAGTTGCTACTATTGCAAGCTTAAAGGTCACATCAAAAAGGATTGTTGGAAGTGGAGAGAGAAATATTCTATTAATGAAAGAGGTCTAAGGAGGGTTCTAGCAATGCTGACCCTAGCTATGTGAATGATAGTGATGATGGTGGCGTTTTGGGTTCCACACATGAGTACAAGGGCGAGAATGAGTGGATTCTTAACTCCCGGTGTTCCATCCATATAACACCCAATAAAGATCTATTCACTACTTATGAAAAGGTAGATGGAGAAAATGTTACCACGAGAAACAATGGAACTTTCAAGGTTGTTGGGCTTGGCGTGTTCAAATGAAAATACTTGACGGTATGGTGAGGACTTTGACCAATGTTAGGCATGTTTTGAGGTTAAAGAAGAACTTGATCTCATTAGGTACTTTGGATAAGAATGGTTGTAGGATTAGTTGGTAAGGTGGAGTGATTAAGGTCATTAGAGGTTCACTAGTTGTGATGAAGGGGAAGATGAATTGGAGTATATATGCTCTATAGGGTTCAACTATCTACGACTCTATGAATGTCTCCACTAGTGTTATATTCCATGATGAAATGAAACAATGGTACTAGAGGTTGGGTCATATAGGGGAAATAGGTATGCATGAGTTGAGCAATTAAGGCTTGTTTGGCGGTAAGAAGCTTGGGAACCTTGATTTTTATGAACATTATGTTTATAGGAAACACAAGAAGGTGAGTTTCAAGCCGGCAATCCACAACACCAAAGGGATACTTAATTACATACATTCCGATCTTTGGGGGCCTTCTAGGTAGACCTTACTTGGTAGTTGAAACTATGTACTTACTCTCATAAATGACTATTCGAGGAAGGTTTGGTGTTATTTTATCAAGCACAAGAACGATGTGTTTGATGTCTTCATTGAATGGAAGACTATGATCGAAAAGAAAACCGGAAAAAGCATTAAGACATTGAGGACGAACAATAGTCATGAGTTTGTTGATAAAACATTTCTTCAATATTGCACCAAGGAGGGAATAGTGAGGCATATAACATGTGTTGGAAGGCCTCAACAAAACAGTGTAGCAGAAAGGATGAACAAGGCTTTGTTGAAAAGGGCTAGACATATGAATAAGTTGAGCAAGAGATTTTGGGCCGAAACTACAACTTGCTACTTGGTGAACCGCTCTCCACATGCCGCTTTGAACTTCAAGTCCCCACAAGAGGTATGGTATAATTTGCCGATTGATTATTCTAATCTTAGGGTATTGGATTGTCCGACTTATATCCATATGAGTGAGGAAAAGCTCGAACGTAAAGTTAGAAAGTGTATTTTCATGGGCTATGATTTGGGTGTAAAGGGATATAGGGTATGGTGTGAGAAATCTAAAAAGATCATTACTTTCAAAGATGTAGTTTTTGATGAACATGCATTGATTACTCCTATTGTGAAGGTCTCCTTTACTAACACCGCAGGTACATCCAATGACACCAAAAAGGAGGTGGAGCCTAATATTGATGAGATTGACGATAATGCTCAACATGAGAAACAAACCGCATTGCCCACTCCAAGGGAAAAGTGGAAAATTATACCTTATAGAAGGTATATAGAGGAGTGTGACTATGTGACCTACGTTCTCATTATTGCTATTTGCTAGTGACGTAAAAAGTGTGAATAATCCCAACTTAGACAAAAAGACTATGACCTCAAATGACTTAAGCAAGTGGCTAGATGCAATGAAGCAAGAGATGGAGTTTCTTGTCAAGAATAAGACTTGGATTATTGTTGAAACACCAAGAAATAAGAAAGTTATGGGGTGCAAATGAGTTTTCAAGAAGAATGAGGGATCAACAAGCACTAGTGCTTCGATATATAAGGCAAGGTTTGTGGCAAAAGCATTCATACAAGTTGTGGGTGTATATTTTCAAGAGGTTTTCTCCCCGATTGTAAATCATTCTTCCATTAGGACTTTGTTAGCTATGGTGGCTATGGAGAACCTTGAATTGGATCAATTGGATGTGAAGACCGCTTTAGTACATGGAGAGTTAAAGGAAGAAATTTATATGAAGCAACTGAAGGATTTTAAAGTTAATGGGAAGGAGAGTCATGTGTCCCATTTGAAGAAATCAATGTATGGGCTAAAACAATCACCAAGACAATGGTAAAGAAATTTGACTCACTTATGACGTCATATGATTTTACAAGAAACTTTTATGATAGTTGTGTCATCTTAAGAAGCTTGAGAGTGGCTCTTTACTATATTTGATTCTTTATATTGATGACATGTTTGTAGCACGTAGAGATTTATTTGAGGTGGAGAGCTTAAAGGGCTTACTTTCAAGTGAGTTTGATATGAAAGATCTTGGTGGATCTAAAAAGATACTTTGAATGAAGATTTTGAGGGATAGAGAAAAAGACATCATGTACCTTAGTCAAAGGAGGTACATTTAGAAAGTTGTGAAAATATTCTCCATGGGTGATGAAATGAGAAGTTAAAGGTGTGGATACCCTCTTTGCACCATGAAGAATCTTTTCAATACTTTCTCAATGTATCTTCTTTGACTAGGGTACATGATGTCTTTTGCCCTATCCCTTAAATCTCCATTCTAAGTATCTTCTTGGAATCACCAAGATCTTTCATATCAAACTCACTTGAAAGTAAGACCTTCAAGTTCTCCACCTAAAACAAATCTTTACATGCTACAAGCATATCAGCAACATAAAGAATCAAATCAAATATAGTAAAGAGCCACCATCAAGCTTCTTAAGATAGGCACAACTATCATAAGCGCTTCTTATAAAATCATGCGATAGCATGGAAGAGTCAAATTTATTGTACTGTTGTCTTAGCGATTGTTTCAACCCAGACAATGATTTCTTCTAACGACACACATGATTTTGTTTCTCATCGACTTTATAACCCTCTGATTGCTTCATATAAATTTCCTCCTCCACCTCTCTATGTAGAAAAGCGGTATTCACATCCAATTGATGTAAATAAGGGTCCTTCATAGCCAAACAAGCGCTAATGGAAGAATACTTCACAACCGATGAGAAATCTCATGAAAATCCACACCCTCAATTTGAGTGAACGTTTTGTCAAAACTTTTGCTTTGTATAATGGGAGCACTAGTGCTTATTGATCCCTCCTTCTTGAAAACTCATTTTCACCTTAGAATTTTCGTATTTCTAAGTGCTTTAACAATAACCCAAGTTTTGTTCTTGGAAGAGACTCCATCTCTTGCTTTATGGCTACTAGCCACATAATTGAGTCACTTAAGGCCATAGCTTCTTTGTAAGAGTTAGGATCATTCACACTCTTCACCTCTAGTGACAGTATAAGCAACATAGTCACACTCCTCTATATAGTGACATGTAGTCACTAAAGGCCATAACCTCGTTGTAAGAGTTAGGATCATTCACACTCTTAACCTCACTAGCAATAGTGAGAGCATAAGCCACGTAGTCACACTCTTCTATATACCTTCTTTGAGGTATAATTCTCCTCCTTTCCCATAGAGTGGACAATACAGTTTGTTTCTCATATTGAGCATCACCATCAATCTCATCAAGATTGGGAGGCTCCACCTCTTCTTTGATGTCATTGGATGTACCTGCACTTTAAGTAAGGGAACCCTTCACAGTAGAAGTATTCAATGCATGTTCATCAAAAACTACATCCCTAGAAGTAATGATCTTTTTAGATTTCCCACACCATATCCTATTTCCCTTTACACCTAAGCAACAACCCATGAATATACACTTTTTAGCCCCAGCTTTACGCTTTCCCTTACTCACATGGATATAAGCCGGACAACCAAATAACTTAAGATTGAAATAATCAATCGGTAAATTATGCCATACCTCTTGTGGGGACTTGAAGTTCAAAGCGACATGTGTAGATCGGTTCACCAAGTAGTATGCCCGTACCAACGGTTCGACCCAAAATCTCTTGCTCAATTTAGCTTGTGTGATCATACTCCTAGCTGTTTCTAACAAAGTTTTATTGATCCTTTCCGCTATACTGTTTAGTTGAGGCCTTTCAAATGTTCTATGCCTCATAATACCCTCCTTGGTGCAATATTGAAGAAATTTCTTGTCAAAAACCTCAATACCATTGTTCGTTCTCAACATCTTGATGCTCTTCCCGGTTTTCTTTTCAATCATAATCTTCTAATCAATGAAGACATCAAATACATCATCCTTGTTCTTGATAAAATAACATAAAACCTTTCTCGAATAGTCATCTATGAGAGTAAGCAAAAAGTTACACCCACCAAGAGAGGTCTTCCTAGAAGGCACCCAAAGATCGGAATGTATGTAATTAAATATATCTCTTTCCCCTATGTGACCCAACCTCAAGTGCCAAAGTTTGGTTTCATCATCGGACATAACACTAGTGGAGACATTCACATAGCCGGAGATAGTTGAACCCTCTTACCCAAAGTACCCAATGAGATCAAGTTCTTCTTTAACCCTAGAACATGCCTAAGATTGGTCAGTCCTCACCATACCGTCAAACATTTTCACTTGAACACTCTCAGCACTAACAACCTTGCAAGTTGCATTGTTGCCCGCGATAATATTTCCTCCACCTACCCTTTCATAGGTAGTGAAAAGATCTTTGTTGGGGAACACCCGGAGTTAAGAATCCACTCATTCTCTCCCTTGTACTCATGTGTGGCAACTAAAACGCCACCATAATCACTATCATTAACATAACTAGCCTCGATATTGCTAGAACCCTCCTTATACCTCTCATCATCATGGAATGTTTCTTTTTCAACTTCTAACAATCTTTCTTGATGTGTCCCTTAAGGTTGCAATAATTGCAAGTCTTGTTCTTGTTTGGTCCTCTAAACTTAGACCTACCTTTACCCTTGTTTCCATTTCCATAAAGTAGAATCCTTGTCGTTAGTCCTACCACCTCACAAACAAGCCATCATTTGAGGTGCTAGATGATTTATGTGACAATTAGATCTCAATCAACTCCCTTTAGGTCAATGCATTCTTCGAATCATCACTACTCAAATTATCCCTACCATAAAGTAAGGTCTCTCTAAAGTGCTTGTAAGATGGTGTTAGGGAACATAAGAAACATATAGCTAAGAACCTGTCATCAAGTTTCACATCAAAATTTTGCAAATCCATGACAATAGAGTAAAGTTTATCAAAATGAGGTTTTAAGGGTTTACCTTCCTCTAAGCGAATCGTAGAGTCTAATCTTCAAGAGTAGCTTGTTATTTACACTCTTTTCCATGTAAAAAGACTCCAACTTCTCCCATATCCCTTTTAAGGTGACCTACTTTAGAACTTCCCTCTATACTTCATTTGAGAGACAAAGTTGTATAGCCGACAATGCCTTGGCATCCATCTCCTCCCATTTTCCTTTACTTAATCCAGTGGGTTCCTTCTCTTCACCATCAAGAGCCTTATGCACCCCATTTTGTATCAATATTTTCTTCATTTGACTCGCCATAAGCCAAAGATAACACTTCTATCAAACTTTTCAATATCTAGTTGAATTGAAGACATATTTCAACAAATTTACACTCTCAAACACTTCCAAACACTACCAAATATCTTAAGCTCTGATACCAATTGAAATAAAAAGCACTCTAGGGTATAAAGACTTAAACTTTATTCCTACAATACCTAAGAATAATTGTAGAGGTGTTCTAGATGATGAAACAAACTTTTACTATCAACTAGAATGAAAAACAATACGAAATAAGGAAATAAACAAAGGCACAAAAGATTTACGAGGTGCACCCAATGTGGGTATGTCCTCGATGATGGTTAGCTTGATTGTATTATAGGGAATAACAATGAGTTCTTTAAGAACTCTTACAATGGAGAAATTACATTTAGAGAAGAAATGAAGAGAAAGAAGAGGCTTGGTGTTTGGCTTAGGGTTATAATCTACTTTGGTATGAGCGTAGAGGCATTCTATTTATACTTGGAATGTTATGCAAATGATTAGGCGAAATCCTATAACAAAGCAATGTAAAACCAACTGCAAATAAAGAGCTGAAATAGAAACTGAGACTGCCCCATGTAGGCCGCTCGTTCGAGCAATTATTCTGCTTGTTCGAGCGGGGTATAATGCAGCTACTGTCTCCTCATCTTTGACTGCTTGGTTCGATGCACTGGGCCAAACTCACTACCTTGTTTGAGTATGTGCAACAACAATAATAAGAATACTCTTAGCATTGTACTACCTCATCAACTACGCATCTTCAAGTAGTCCTATATACCATCATACATGATCACACATGCAAGCCTTATGCATGCCTCATTGTGCACTCAAGTCACACCAGCTCCAACACTTAAGAACACACTTAAGCATAAACTTTTCACCTTTAATGGAGCTTAGTCATACTAATGCAAGAGAACACTCTAAGACTTGACAAACCTAATTTTCCTTTGTATTAGTCTCCCTACAATTATTTCCTATCCAATTTAACGCTCTTATATAGCCCCCAAACAAATAGAATTACCCTAGGACAAAGTAGACAACTTACTCCCAAATATAGACTAAAACTGAAAAGTTGTATTTGGCCTTGCACTAGGACAAGATTTTGTCCAATTCCATTCACTGCCTCTTGTTGTTGGCTGTCTTGTCAATGCACTATCCAAGCTCGTCATCCGTCGTTCAAGGTATGATACAAGATTCTTAATGTGCACCTTCTTGTCTTGATCAAGACACTTCTTATCTTGTTCAAAACACCCTTCATGCGCACACCCATCTTCTTGCTCTTTGTTGATCCATCACCATGGCACATCAAATATTCTCCTTTATTTTTTCCTCAAAGCCCTAACTTTAATTAGTGTCCTTGTGACTCTAGTGTATATATAAAACTTCTTGAATGGCGTATTTATAGCCTCTAGTGCATCGATGCACAACTTGGACTCTAATGTATCATTGCTTAACTAGTTAAGGCAAAGGATAAAGTATATAAACTAATGCAAGCTTTATTCTATTAGTACTGCTACTTGATATCACTCAGTGGCTTTCTATTTAATAGTTGTTACGTATATACTTGTGTTATATGTGCCTTCAATTGTGGTTTCATTTATGTGTGGGCAAAGGCCTTAATGTGCGTTCAGTGATGTGATGACGATTCATTAGATAAATTTGAGAGCCAAATGGAAAAATTTGAGAAAAGGAGCATTGGAGACAGTGGCGAGCGACGAGTCGTCGCCCAGACTAGCCATTTGAGCGACGACTCGTCACTCGAGTCTAGAGATTCCTTTGTGATTTTCTTTTGTTTTTGGTGGTATTTGTATCATGTGATATCTTCATTAATCAAGCATATAAGAATAAAGAAAACACTTATTTTAGGAGGAAATTCATTTCGTGATGTGGCGTTTTCAAAAGATGTTGGTAGATGAACTCAAAAATATCATGAGGTTAGTGTTGTTGGTACTACTACGACTATCATTTGTTATATGAAAATATAACACATTGATGTTAACTCAATAAATAATGATCTTGATGAACAGACAAGGAATACGAATCTCAACAATTGGAAATACGTCTTTGCTTCCTAAATCTTTACAAGAAGTGTTAGAACATACCAAAGAATCCACAAAAGACAATACAAAAACACATGTTATTTTTGCTATTAGTTATAGTGGAAAGAATGATATCGTGCAAGCATGCAAAAGTATCACCAAGAAGGTTCAAATTGGCCTTATTGATTGTGAAGATGTGGACGAGTCTCTAATAGAGCAAGAATTACAAACCAAAATTATGACTGCCCCGTGCCCGGATTTACTCATTCGAACAAGTGGTGAGCTTCGTATTAGCAACTTCTTGCTTTGGCAATTGGCATACTCGGAATTCTACTTTACTACAACGCTTTGGCCTGATTTTGGAGAATTTGAGTTTATTGAAGCATTACAGTCTTTTCAAAAGAGGCAAAGACGTTTTGGAGGGCGATCATTGTGAATTTTCTTCCTCTAAAGCCTCATATATTTTTGATTTGATTTCTTTCGTTGAAATACAACTATAACATTGTTGTGATCTTTGATGAGTTAACCTCAAACTGTTTTTGGCTTTCAGCTATTTGAATAATTGAGTAATGGAATAACAATCATATTGTGATTTGAATGCAAGAAACAATCATTCTAAAAATAACAGCTTGGTTACAATCTGATTTTGCTTCAAACATAACTTAGACTTGCTTACCTACCAAATTTTACTCAAGCTATTAGACCTCTAACGAGTTGGA
>NC_080057.1:16476391-16482624 GCF_026212465.1 Amaranthus tricolor
TTTATGCTTTGATTACTAACGAAATTGCAGCTCAAAATTTCAAGTGTTTAAATGCTATAACGGATGATCCAAAGCTATGGCATAGACGGCTTGGTCACATAAATATTCATACCATGCATGAATTAGTAAGTAAAGATCTAGTCAAGGGACTTGTAGCTCTTGACTACAAGCACAGTCCTTCATGTGATGCTTGCATTAAAGGTAAAGAAGTAAGAAGTTCATTTAAACCGAAGAAAATGTTAAGTACTTCAAGACCATGTGAACTTCTACACATTGATTTATGTGGTCCAATGCGTGTACGGAGCATACGAGGTAAATCTTACATTCTAGTTACAGTTGATGATTATTCTAGATTTATATAGGTTGATTTTTTGAAGGATAAAGGTGAAGCCTTGAAACCGTTCTCAAGACATTGTAAAGAAATGCAAACTCAGTGAATCTTCCAATAGTTTCGGTTAGAAGTGATCATGGGAGAGAGTTTGATCAACTAGGCTTTGATTCCTTTTGTGAAAAATACGGTATAACCCATAACGTTTCAGCTCCTAGGACACCCCAACAAAACGGTGTGGTTGAAAGGAAAAAAAACGCTTTAAAGGAAATGGCTAGAAGTATGCTTATAGAAAATGGATTAGCTAAACATTATTGGGTCGAGGCAGTTAACACAGCAAATTATGTCTTAAATAGGTGTCTCATTAGACCTATAATTAAGAAAACCCCTTATGAGTTATTTAAAGGAAGAAAACCAAACATAGCCTACCTTAGACCATTTGGTTGCAAATGTTTTATCCATAATAGTGGTAAGGATAATCTAGGTAAATTTGATGGTAGAAGTGATGCATGTATATTCCTTGGATACTCATTAAATAGTAGGCTTATAGAGTTCTAAACAAGCGAACAAGTATGGTTGAGGAAAGACTTGCAAGATCCTATACATAGTCTTGATGAGGTTGAAGAAAGATAGGTTGAGCGCATTGAAGACTCACAGCCTGATCTTGAGACCCAATCTCAAGACTTGGAAACAGGTCCTAAACGTACTAATTTAGATACTCCAATTAGAGATTCCTCAAAGAAAGTAGGAACAAGTTCTTTAAATGATTGCATACCATCCATACTATGAAGAAGGTTTAGATTGTCATCTCAACATCCTCCGGAAAACATCATAGTGATCCAAATAAAGGTACTCAAACTCGATCATCTCTTAGAAATTTATGTGCATTTTCTGCTTTTGTTTTTCTTGTAGAACTAAAGGATGTCAAAGAAGTAATAAAAGAACCAGAGTGGATCATTGCTATGCAAAATGAATTAAATGAATTCGAAAGAAACAAAGTTTGAGATCTAGTTGAAAGACCACCATATCGTACTATTAATAGAACTAGATGAGTCTTTCGTAACAAGCTCAATGAGGATGGAGAAATTATAAGGAACAAAGCAAGGCTAGTGGCTCAAGGCTATAATCAAGAAGAAGGTATTGATTATGATGAAACTTTTGCTCCATTAGCAAGGTTAGAATCTATTCGAATTATGCTTGCTTTTGCTTCATATATGAATATGAAACTATATCAAATGAATTTTAAATGTGCTTTCTTAATGGCTACTTACAAGAGGAAGTATATGTTAAACAACCACCTGGCTTTGAAAATCTGGATTTACCTAATCATGTGTTTAAACTAAGCAAAGCATTATATGGCTTGAAACAAGCTCCAAGGGCTTGGTATGATAGATTTAACTCACATTTACTTGAAAATAACTTTCAACGAGGTAAAATTGATAAAACGCTTTTCATTAAGACTAAAATAAAAGATATTCTTGTTGTTCAAGTATATGTTGATGATATATTGTTTAGAGCTACTGATGATTCTTTGTACAAGGAATTTTCAGAGATCATGTGCAAGGAATTTGAAATGAGCATTATAGGAGACTTAACATTTTTTCTTAGATTACAAATAAAGCAAAACAAAGATGGCATATTTATTTGTCAAAGTAAATATGTTAGAGATTTATTAAAGAAGTACAATATAGATCAATGCGAACGTGCTAATACACCTATGAGTGCAACACTAAGTCTAGATCAAGACATAAATGGTAAGAGTGTTGCTCAAAAGACTTATAGAGGTATGATTGGTTCTTTATTGTATTTAACAACTAGTCTTCCTGATATAATGTTTAGTGTTTGTTTATGTGCTCGTTTTCATGCTAACCCAAAAGAATCTCACTTAACAGCAGTTAAGAGATTCTTTAGATATTTGCATGGGACTAAAGACTTCGGTCTCTGGTACCCTAGTTGTGGAGAGTTTAGTTTGATTGGTTATTCAGATGTGGATTATGGTGGTTATAAGGTGGATAGAAAGAGCACTTCAGGATCGTGTCAATTCTTGGGAAATTCATTGATTTCATGGTATTCTAAAAAGCAAAATTCAATTGCTTTATTTACGGCTAAAGCTGAATACATAGCTGCTGGTGCATGCTGTTCTCAAATCTTATGGATTGCACAACAAATTAGAGATCTTGGAGTTGATCTCAAAGATATTCCAATCAAATGCAATAATAAAAGTGCAATTTGTATCACTAAAAATCCAGTACAACATTCACGTACTAAACACATTGAGCATCGTCACCATTTCATACGTGATCATGTTGAAAAAGGTCAATTACTCTATCTTTTATTCCTACTTTAAATCAATTAGCTGATATATTTACAAAACCTTTATGTCCTGATCGTTTTACATATATTCGTATGGAACTTAGCATGTTAAATGATGTTGCATGAACTAAGGGGGAGTAAGGGTACAATAATGACTAAATACTAACTATGTATTTAGGGGGAGTATTTCATTTTATTTACATGATTTAATTATGGTTGTATACACATATGTTTATACATTTTTTTGAGTGATAAAAATTAAATTTCAATTTCTTAAAAATATTTGTTACATATATAAAATCTATAAAAATGGGATTTATAATTAAATACCTTTAATTAATAAAGGATATTTAATTATCTTAAACAAAATTGTATGTTTGAAATATATGTTTTGGACGTCAACCATGTATTAAACTCTTGTTCATGAATTTGTTCCTATTCTAATTAGTTTTTAATTGGACTCATCATTACACTCCTTATACATTCCCTCAAGTCATTAAAACACTCCAAAAACCATCAAGCTTCACTCAACATCAATGTTGTCTTTTCCCTAACTTGTCAAATCATAACTTAATGATGTACAAATGCATTGTACTTCATCTTCTTTTAATAGGTTGTGAACCATATTTTCCCATTCACTCTCACACATTTCTAATTTCCTTTGAACCATCTTTTTCATTCTATCATTTTCAAGTTCTTAGAAAGCTCATCAATGGCCCCTAAAAGAAAGTTAACCCGGTCCTCTACAAAATCTGTAAAAGGAGAGATTTCAAAGTCACCAATACAAGAAACTCCAACTCCATCTATTCCCTCACCTTTAATTGTTGTGGAAGTACCAAATCATGGTTTGAAAACCATATGGCGTTTGGAAAGTGGATCGATGACTTTAATAATCGTTCTATTTCTTTTGTTGATATTTTGGACTATAACTTCTTTCTTTTTGAAGATTTCGAAATCATCTCTGCGTTTGTTGAGTCTACTCCAGGTAAACTCTTAGACCCAGGATTTGTGTCTTATCCCACCTTCGTCAAGATTTTTCTATTGCAATCTTTCTTTCATAATGCTTGATGGCTTTCTCGCTTTAAGAAGCATTGTCAAAGGTTAAGAACTTGTCATTACAAAAACTCTAATCAACGAGTTGTTTAAATTTTCAAATGTTGTTGATGATTCTACTCTTAATTATTGCTTTTCAAAACGCAAAAGATATGTTTTTTTTATCCTCTCCTCTTGATTTTTCTCCTACTAGAGAGTTAACTCATTATGGATTAACCTTGTCTGGAAAACTTCTTCACACTTTGATTGCCAAAATTGTATTTTCTAAAGGAACTTCTTGTGAGTTAGTTTTTGATTCTCATTTGATTTTAATGTTGAAAATTGCTGCCCCAGAACCGATTGATTATGCCTCTTTAATCATTTTTACTATGAGGTTTTGTAGTTAAAAATTTTCTAAATTTGGCCCTTCCATATACAAATTTTCTTTCACTCATATTTGATCACTTCAATCTCATTACTGATTTCGAAGAGGTTGAGTATTTTGGTCCTCAATCTTTCTCCAACAATGTTCAAACTTCTTTAGGGATCTTTAAAGTCGAAAGTAAATATGAGTTATACTCCAATTTATCTGTGACAACGATAGAGGAGTTACAGAAATTGCATGGGAAAAAGATAGGCCGGTTGGAACCTCCTTCTAAAGAAAGTTATACTACCCATTCTTGCCTCGAGTCACTTGATTCTGAGGTTTGTGAAATCAAGGTGTCCCTACTCGAATTGCATGATAAAGTGTCCAAACTTACCTTTATGTTATATACTTTCATGAAAGATATGAAGGGCATGGTAGTTGAGGAAGTGACTGTTAAAGAGGATGTTGAACAGGAGCCTGGTGAAAAAGAGAAGAAGGCGTCAAAAGAAGGAGAGGCTGCTCAAGAGGGCAAAGAGACTGAGAAGGAGGAGGTGAACCAAGAAGAGATCGTTGCTACCCCTGTCAAACCTACATCACCATCACAACCTGTTAAAGCTACTCCTGTAACCACTTCATCTGACAAACCTAAGGCTTCCAACAAAATGAAGACCTGGTCCAAAATGTAGTTTTTATGTTGGTTGATAAAAAAAAGTTTTTTTAATCGGCAAACAGTTATTTTTGTTGAACAATCCCAAACATTTTGTTCCCTGTTTTCTTTTTGATGAAAGTCAAAAAGGGGGAGAAATTGATGTAATAGTTTATTATGTTTTGTTTCTTTGCATGCTTGATTGTTGGTTTGCTTGAATTGTTGCTTGATCATTTCATATTTTACTTGAATTGTTGCTTGTTCATGTCGTTTCATGTTGCATATTTATGTTCATAAAAGTTCAAGTTCATTCATAAAAGTTCATGTTTATTGTTGATTATTGATGTTCATATTTATTGCTTATTGTATTGTTGATTATTGATGTTCATATTTTTTTGCTTGTTGATAATCATGATATACTTTAATTTTTTGTAATATGAATGTGATACGATGTTACAATTTAATATAGATAATTGTATCTTTGCAAGTATTGTGGTTGGATATTTATTTACTTGTGTTTTGTGGATAATGGTTTATTATGTTATTGATTTATTATTCATGTATGTAATTTTATTGGTTATGTTATATCATGTTCACTATTCTGATTTGAAACAGTTTTCAAAGTCTTGAAAATGAAAGCTGAAGCTCGAGAGACTTAAACGAGGATAAGTGAAGACTCAATTCCTTTTAAGTGATGATAATACAAAACACATATTAAATTAAACAATAAATAAAGTAAGTATATTCAGTTGTTTAAGTAGGTCAAAAATCATATTAAATATTAAGTAATTAATTAAAACATATTTTAAGTCGGAAATATATTGAATAAAGTTTAAATTAGAATGACTTAAGTTTATTTTATTTGGATAAGATTATATTTGAATTTGAATTAAATTAACGTGTGTTCAAGACATTTAAATATTTGAATATATTACACGTTTTATGCTTAATGTTGAATGTGTTGTTACACGATTTAAGTTTAAATATTTTAATAAATAAGTTGCTTTCAAATCAAGGTTTACTAATTATAGCTTTTCCTATAAATAAAGAGATATTTTGAATCTTAACTAAAAATAGGAAAAATATCAAATTATGCTAAAATATAGGAATTTAATTTGGAATATATTTACACGTTAATATTTATTTGAATTATTGAATTTGAAATGACTTGTATACGTATTAATGTGGCAGCATATAAAGAGTTCAAATAGCTAAAAATAGCAATCAATGACGTGCTTGAAAAAGTCTTCAGTGGAGCGTCAGTTTGAATTAAGGCTCAAAGTTTTGAAGACTGGCCTAGATTGATCAGATTAGCTATATTGGGGGATGAATCTTCCTCGGTTTGCAAGATTATGTTGAGGCATGGCATATATATATATATATATATATATATATATATATATATATATATATATATATATATATATATATATATATATATATATATATATATATATATATATATATATATATATATATATATATATATATATATATATATATATATATATATATATATATATATATATATATATATATATATATAT
>NC_080057.1:16492724-16515224 GCF_026212465.1 Amaranthus tricolor
GAATGGGCCAAACCAATGATTTAAGTGAAAAAGCAACCATAGGACTTGAGGCTCTACAACCAACTCTAAATAAAATGTCTTTCACAAGCTGAGTGCTCGTAGACATTCTCTCCGCGAATAATAGAATTATTCTTTTTCGTTACATTTATTTAATTAACAATTCAATCAAGTTTAGAATTTGAACTCAAGCACATATTCTAGTTTTGTTCTAAAAAATTGTCGAATCTAGATTTGATTGTCACATCGTAAGATCATATAAAAATTGGGAATTTTTTTGAGTGAACTTGTTAATTTTTTTATTTATCATATTCGTTGTTTTTAAAAATACAATTCTGATTACGATTTTAGGATTTAAGGATTCAAAAACAAGCGAACAATTTGAATTATTGGTAGAATCGTAAGGTTGTAGAATCTTACGATTCTAATTAAAATAGAAATTGTAGAGGTAGAATGATAATATGATTCTACGATCATATGATTTAATGATCCTATTCTATAACTTTATTCTTTATTTTTATTAATTTTTCTTATGTACCATCTTTCATTAATTTTTCTTTCGATTTAACCATCCAACTTAGAATTTTTTAAAATAAATTTCTTTATTGGTATGAAGATTGAAACATTAAATACTTTCCATTTCATTCTTAAAAAAAAGTAATTGAAACTTTAATTCATAAAGTTAAACTTTTGAAATGAATAATTATGACTAGATATCAACTTTAGGTTTATTGTAGATATTACGATCCTACGATTCGAGTCTATACCTCTCTGAATGATTTTAATTAGAATCTTGATTTTAACAACTTTGATCATATTTTATTACACTAATTTCTTGTAACACCCGAATTTCCTCCCTTCCTTCACGATTCTGGTTTCGTTTAAGGGGTTGAAAATTCAGGGACCTCTGAATTTCCAACCCCTTAAATGAAACCAGAATCATGAAGGAAGGGAGGAAATTCGGGTGTTACATTTCTACTCTATAGTCCCAAAGAATAAACTCCGAGGAACTTCGTTTAAATCGTTTCGAAGTATTCTTCTTTTCGATCTTTTTTTTTTAAGATCTTATTAAAAAGTCATATAAATACAACTTCTTTTGATATAGCTTTTTGTGCACGTATTTTATGATAATAGAGAAGCAAATTTCTCTTGTACAGATCGTGTATAATTTACTATAATTATAGTATAGCCTTCTTTCACAAAACAATGCATTAAATTGAGTGAACCTCAAACGACGAACATCTCTCTTTTGCATGTCTCTATCCCGATGTGCCGAAACCAAAGCTCTTATTTACTATTGAGCAATGATTCGAGTAACTCTTATATGAGCCCCGCAAAATCTTGATATGAATAAAATAATTTTTCTTCTGCGTCTTCGAGCTATATATTAATGTTTAACTCTAGTCATTGAATAGAAAATTTGATGAATAACTAATGGATTTATTTCTTTGAATTACTCTTTCGCCTTCTCTATTAATAACAAAACGAATTTTTCTAAAATAAAATTTTCAATGGCTTTTCCTATTATAACCTTCCAAACCACTATTTTTTTAATTTTGTTTTTCGACATTTCATCTTGAATTGAGACAAAAAAATATATTAATGCATGAAAAAAATTAAATAAAGAATGTGAATTCAAGTTAAAATAGATGATTAAAGAAATAGTGGATTCCTTCGTTTATATGGTTACTTTTAAAATGCTGAGTTCCTCTTGATGCACTGAAGTCCCTTTCCTTAATTTTTTTTGAATCTTAATGATAACGTGTACAGTTCAAACCTTTTGGCTCTATCTATGAATTATCCAGTAATTGGTCTTTCACAACGTGATCCACCAATACGGTAACAACATTTAATTTGAAGGTTTGCTGTACAACTTATGTTTTTAGTCGGTTCTTGTTGATTGAAATTATAGAATATGATAAGGGGAGGAACACTGTTAATAGAAAATTATGAAGTAATAATTATTAATTAGAATAAATACTGATTATTATTAGTTAGATGAGGTATTGTAAACATTTTAGGGTCATCACATTTAAATTGAAATTATCTTTGCCATCTTTGTTCTTGTTGTTGTATGTCACCATTAATGCCTTATCAGATATGTCAACTCTCGATTCTTACACTATAAGCCTCTCGGCTTTTACAAGACACGCGATGGTTGCACTCAAAGCCATCTCGATTTTTCCACCAATAAAGAAGTAATCACATTATTATACTTCTTTGGTAAAGACAACAAGAAGAGAATAACTTTGTCTTCATCCTTGAACTTCTCATCTAAATTGATCTAAATTGTTTGGTTGGGCGATCAGTGATGATCTTTTGTATTGTCATCTTCCATAAAATGCCTAAACATGTCCTTCTTCAAGAACAATTTATTATCTAAAGACCTTAACTGGTAAATCTTTACTAATTGCTCCCATTAATCTTAAGGTTATTCACCTAATTCTAAATATTTTTCTTTAATAAAAATGAAATTATATTTAAATTAATTAATATGGATATTACAAATTAAAATACAATATTTTTCTTCTATTCTTGCATTATAATTTTCAATGAATTTCATATTTGAGCAATGGAAAATAAAAAGAAACTTAAAATAAATTCATTGAATAATGCAAAACAAGAAAAGTATTGAAAAATCTAAAGTAAGGATAAATCATGAGAAATTCAAAATGAGAAATGAGAAATCTAAGATGAAGTTTATGTATTTAGAAATAAGGTTTTTTTAGTTGATGGAATGACTACGTTTTAATGATCGCACCAAAAATGGTCACGGTGACTTCGGCTTGGAGATCGAAAAAAAATGACACAACAAGGCCTCCACTAATTTTAAAAAAATAAAATAAAAATAAAAAGGCGATGGGTTGTTGGTTGGGACTAGGCATGGCCACGGGGCGGGTTACCCGGAACCGAACCGGTCCCGAACCGCTTGGAACCGGATCCGGAACCGGAACCGTTTGCGACAGGTTCCGAACCGCCCCGAACCGCGAAACCGTGAAACCGCCGGAAAAAATTGCCGGAACCGTGAAACCGCCGGAAAAAACCGTCGTGAACCGGGTAAAAAAACCCGCGGTTTGGAACCGGAACCGGTCCGGGAGAACCGGTCCAACGGTTCCATGGAACCGGTTCTGGAACCGGAACCGGAACCGGTCCGGTTGAACCGGCTCAACGGTTCCATGGAACCGGTCCGGTTGAACCGGCCCACCGGTTCGCCAAAACTAGCCGTTTGTTACCGTTTTATAGCCGTTGCACTTTACTCTATATATACTCATCACTTTCAATCATTTTCATTCACAACTCATCTCTTCTCCTACTCTCTCTACTTACTCTCTCTACTTAATTCTTTAATTACGCAATTATTATCAATCATGTCTTCATTTTTGAAAAAAGCCACAAAAAAAGTTACTAAAGTGGCAAAATCATTAGGAGGTTCCAGTTCCTCCAAAAGAAAGGCCACTTCTACTCCGTCGGTATCAACAACACCCTCCATTAGTAATTATAATTATGAACATAATTATCCGGAAGGGTACGACCCGGAGTTACATAATTATGCAGAAGAAGTGGAAAGAGATATACAAATTGATGAAGAAGAAGAACAAGAAGAGGAACCAACGACCCCAATTGGGATACATATATCTCGACAGTCATCAACAAGATCACATGAAGAACAAGGAGAACAACAACAACAAAGACAAGCTCGTGGTAAACGAGTCAATTTCCAAACTATCGGTTAGTTTTATAATATTATTCTTCAAATTAATTAAACTTTAAATTATTTATTTATTTAATTATAGTTTTATAATTTTAAATTATTTATTTAGATGAAGATGAACCAGTAAGACAACCTTTTCCGGCAATGCCACCTCCTAGTGGTAGAGCTGTTTCACATGTGTGGTCGTATTTCACAAAAGAACCAACCGAGAATTCAGATATTTTCTTATGCACTTGTCAAATTTGTGAAAGTCAAGGAGTAAAGCCCTTAGTTTCATACAGTTTCACCAGAGGTAAATACTTTTTAAGTTTTTTATACATACATAATACATTCATACATTATATATTCATATTTTATAAACATTTATTTATTGTGTTTTGTGAATACGTGTTAGGTGGTGGAACGGGATCTTTTAACAAACATTTGGCAAAGAAGCATGGAATCACAAAAGAAACTCATGCAGCAAGCGGCAGCGGGACCACAAGTGGAAGCCGACAGACACAATGGGACATTCCCAACACAGGTATGCCTTTTAGATACAATCGTAATGACATGATTGATGAATTTTCTAGGTATGTAACTTGTGATGAATTGCCTTTTAACCACGGTGAAAGTAGGGCATACGAGCGTCTCAATAGAAAAACTTTGCAACCACAATATAGAGCAATCCCTAGGAGCACTCTTAAAAGACGCACAATTAAATTATACGAATCAATGCGCTATGAATTAGTTGAAATGTTTAAATCGTTTAATGGTAGGGTTAGCATAACAACTGACATTTGGTCTGCTCCCCCACATTTAGAACCTTATATGTGTGTAACAGCACACTGGATAGATCGAAATTGGATTATGCAAAAAAGAATAATTGCTTTTGAGACAATGCCAGAAAGACATACCGGTGAAAACATAAAATATAGATTAGTAGAGATATGTAGAGAATGGAACTTATTAGATAAAATATTTTGTTGTTCAACTGATAATGCGACCGCGAACATTAAATGTATAGAACTTTTGTTTAACGAACCTGCCTTTAGTTTAATCCTTGGGGGTAGCTTATTACACATACGTTGTTGTGCGCATATAATTAACTTATCTTGCCAAGCAGACATAAAACAATTAAGTGATTTATTAGAACCAATTAGGGATATAGTGAAATGGCTTAGGATCGGAAAGATAAAAAGACGATATAAACAATTATGTGACCAATACCAACTTAAAAAAGTGTATTGGTCATTAGATACTCCTACACGTTGGGGCTCAACCAACGATTTATTAAGAAAGGCGATTGCTTATCGCCCAGTAATAACACAACTATATAGTGAGTGTACAGATAGTTTCATAGCTGATGACACTTGGGAATTAGCAATAGGTGTACATAACATATTAGAAGCGTATGACCACGCGACTAAGATTTTTTCTTATGTTTATGAACCGAACGTTCACTTAGTAATAAGTGAATGTATTACTATTTTTTATCATCTACTTAAACATACACATGAATATACTAACCCACAATTAAGGCCGATTCTTGCAGATATGATGGAAAAATGGAAATCATATTTTACCGATTTTCCTTATATTTATGGAATCGCAACCATTTTGGACCCACGTTTTAAAACTGAGGTCCTAACTAAAGTAATAGGATTTTATTATCACTCGTTAGATCGCCCGTCTTCTGATGTACAATATTATGTAGGAACATGTAAAAAATATTTAGCTGAAATCTATGATTTTTACGCTAGTGTATATAACCCGAAACGCGATATGTCTAGGCGTGCTAGCGTTTTGGCTCGTCCCACTTTCTATAATTCAGTAATAGCTAACATAATGACTCAAGATGATAGTTTTGTAGGATCTTCTTCTTCCTCGACCACATATTTAGAACTAGATAGTTATCTTAAACACCACTTTGAAATAGACCCAAGTGTCTATAATATTTTGGAGTGGTGGAAAGAAAAATCTTTTAAATTTCCCATTTTATCGAGAATTGCAAAGGATATCCTTGCAATTCCCGCGTCAACTATTGCGTCGGAGTCTGCTTTTAGTGCAGGTAGAAGAGTTTTGGACGAAAAGCGATCTCGTCTTGCTCCACATAGTATTCAAATATGTGTTTGCAAGAAAGATTGGGATCAAGCGGAGATTCGAACACAAGGACTAAGGAACGATGATGATCAAGACGACGATGATGATCCATGGATGATGATGGATACAACTTCATCATCGTCAGGAGGAGAGTCAGCGGAAGCATCTAATCAACCACATGATGATGACGAAGACGAATAGGATCAATCCGACAAGCGACAACGATGAATCAACACTCAACAACTATAAATAAAAGGTATGACAAAGAACTACGTGGGCTTTGATTCCTTCGGGATACGTAGGCAGCTTAGTATTCATTTGGGTACTAGGTTCAAGTCCATTTTCTCCCTCTTTTTTTATTAATCATCTTTATCGACATTATCATTGATTCGTTTCTTATTAATTTATTTTTTTCCATTCTTTTTAGTAAATATTTCAATAACGATGACAACTTGACATGCAATGAATTTCGCTAATAATCAAGTAATCATCAAAGGTACGTCCGCGATATTATAGTATTTTTTTATTATAAAAAAATTTAAAGAAAAAATTAAAATGGAACCGATGGTCCGACCCGCCCGTCCCGTGAGTTGGAACCGCCGGAACCGCCTCATGAACTGCCAAGGAACCGTTTGGAACCGCCCGGAACCGGAACCGGAGCCGGAACCGTTCGCGACAGGTTCCAAATGAAACCGGAACCGGATGGAACCGGAACGGAACCGGACCAACCCGGACCGTGGCCATGCCTAGTTGGGACCCAAATTTGTTGTCAAATGGGGCAACAAAGTTGGATCATAACCAAGCTGTCACCATTTTTAAAAAATTTTTAAATGGTATGACACGTTTAACACTGGGCGACGGGTTTTCATTTATATGTAATGCTCCAAAATGGTTTTGCCTTTTTACAAATTCTCATATGAGACGGTCTCACGGTGAGACCATTTTAATTGGGTTGGCCCAATTTACATTTATTTTTAAATTGATGACTTTTTATAGTCTTAAAGTTATCACTTATAGCCTTAAAGTGATCACTTATATTTTTAAAGTAATCACTTAAAGAAATGGGCTTACTTGTATAGACCCGTCTCATGATGAGATAGTCTCATATAAGATCCGCTATTTCTTTTTGATTTGTTTCATAAACATCCTTGTTTAGTTTGTATTTTGTTGAGCCATTAGTTATGCAATATATTTGTTCAAGTTTTTACCGTATTAGAGAGGCACTTTCAACAAGTATGATGGAGTTACATATGTGATGAGGTCAATACATTGTTTATGAACCAAAAATTGACCATACTTTTAACGGTATTCCATGCCTCTTACTTGATTAGTTCCATCTTTTCATTGTGTTCTTGTCACAAAGCAAACCTTTCGTTTCAAGGCTAAATCTATTTTAAAATATCTCCTGGAACTTATATTGTTTACAATACCTAACACTATGTTTGGATAATAAATTAGACGAGAAAAAAAGACCAGTAAAGAAAGGGGAAGTGAAGAAAAGAAAGAGATAAGAAGGGAGGGTACACCTTATTTGTTTAGAAGAAAAGGGAAGAAAAAAAATTAGAAAAGACTGTATTCTTAATAAAATTTAACTAAGTTTTTCCTCCAAAATTCATTCCCTCCGTTTTATGATCTAAACAAGAAATTTTTCATCTTTTTAAATGCTTTTCTTTCTTTTTATTTGTTTTTTTCTATCTAAACACAGTGTAAGAGTTTTTCTAATGAGATGGAGCTACCATAAAAAAGTTGGTCGTTGCGTTGTTATGTTGTTTGTGCCCATCTGCAATTTGAATCGGAATCCATTGGAAGGTAAAAAGTGTAGCAGTGTTAACATGAATGTCAACTACAAATGCCCTATTCGTGTAACACAATGCTTTCCATCTCGATTTCCATTATTAATTGTATTATAATATCACTTACCTTTCCTTAAGACTTTTTGCTTATCTGTTTTAAAATTGCTATATCAAACAATAACTATTTAATTCGAGCTTTTATAAAAAGTAAACTTTAAGAAACATAGAAGAATATTTTATAAAATATAATTGAAAGAAAAATTAATCTAACATGAGATAAGTACTCATAATTCATGGTAAGAATTAATAGACTATACATATTACTCCACAACTTCATTTTATTAATTACATTTTTTTTTCATAATTTTTTAGCATAATTTGAATTTTAATATTTATAAATATGTTTCACCAAATTTTATAAGAAAGTAGAGACTAAAATTCTTCATACTGATGTAGTTAAGTTGTTAAGTTTCGTTTCTTACATTAGTGTTTGCATTGTTTTGGTTGGATTTGAAAATTTCGTTCTCCAAAAAAAATTCTATAAATCAAAATGAATCTAATTAATAAGATTTTTATATTTAAATGTATTTTGACATTTATTTATCTATGAAAATCATGTTTAATTTTTTCTATAAATATATTGAATTTCTAAATAAAAATCACAAAATAAAAGGGAAGAATTAATTTGATCATAGGAGTAGGTTCAAATACTCGTATCTTTTTAGGATATGTTGTGCAAATGTAGTGTTGTGTCCTTGTGGGACATTTTTCTGCTGAAATAGTTGCACCGAAAGCTTGAACATACGTGATGAGGGTAACATATTGTTAGTGTTGTGGGACATTATGGTTGAGGACATTGACAAACAAGAAATGAAGTCTTGTTTATTGCAATCAAAGATCGGCTAGTACTTCATCATAACGAATAATGGTTCATTTTTGTATAGTACATAAATTATAGAGTACAAATTTAGATGCTAAAAACGAGGAAAAAACGGATAATTTTTATGTATTAATAATTATTTTCTCAAAATAATCTCAACTATCGCCCGTTAGTCAAAATTAATCCCAACTATCAAGTAATTTTTAATAATCCCAACTATTCTCATAATTTGTTGAAAACATATCCACCCCTTTTTACCGGCCGCAACAGGTAACTCCTCCCCATTTTTTGTTTTCTTTTTTTTTTTTTACTTAACTCTTCAAAATTAACCATTCCCCTTCATTTCATTACTCACTCAACTACATCCCCCTCCATCCTCCATTACTGTCGCCCAATAACCTTCCCCAAATTCAAAATCAAACCCTAAAAATCAGTTGAAGGCGAAGAACAAGGTTTCAGTGGTGAGATCAATTGAAGGTAAGGAAGTGAACGGCGCTGCTCAATTGTTGTTCTTCAATGGTAATGTCGTTTACCCCTTCTTAATTCACTAGCATTTTACTTTAATTTTTGTGTAATCTGTTGGCTTTGGATGGTTTTAGTTGTTGATTTTGCCCTTTTTTTCGATTTAGGCTGGTGTATTTGACAAATTTACAGCTAAATTTTGGTTTGGGGATAAATTCAAATGGACAGACAATGGTTTAGATTATGTTGGCGGTGAAGGTTGTACCACATAAATTGATTGAAACCTAATTTCTTGGTTTGATTTAGATGATTTAGTAGTGAGTGTGGTTGGAGTTGATTATGAACATTCTTTATTTTTTAAGAATCCAGCTTGTATGCAATTTGAGGTGGGTTTGAAAAGGGTAAATAGTGATGAAAGTGTAATGGAAATGGCAAGGCTGGGTGTTAAATTTAGGGCAGTAGCTGTGTATATACTTAAGGTAGGTGATGACGTAGAGTTGGAAAGGGACTTAACTACAAGGGTACAAAAGTTAAGTTTCAAAAGGGCAGGTAAAAGCACTGTGAAATATAAAAAACAATTTGAGGCATGTGGTCCCCAAAACAACAGCCCAGATTCCATAAATAAACAGAATTCCCAATCTTTATTTACTTTTATCCCAAACCCTAGACTTCATAGTCCCCCAATAAACCCAGATTCCATGAAGATAACCTTTTGTTAGAGGTAATCAAGAGTGTACTGTTGAAGATACTCAAGCATCTAAGGGTCAAGACACTCAAGTATCTAAGGGTAAAGATAATCAAGCATCTAAAGGAGGGGTTAGTGAAGTTTATGATGGTGAAGGCAGTGAACAATTTGAGGATGCACTTAGTGAAGATTTGAATGAGTAAGATGCCAGTAGTCAAGTGATGGCAAAAATGGGGTGAGTGATCGTGAGGATGAGAGCTATTGTGTAAGTGCCCAGGTAGAAGAAAGTGAACAGGAGAGTTATACAGATAGTATACAGGTGGGTGAACATGAACAACCTGAACAATTGGGTGATGCTGTAATAGCTTTGAAAATGAGCAGGGATAATGTTTCTGATTATGATAAAAGTGATGAAGAAAAGGCACATGTTGTGAATGAGCACACTGACTGGAAAAAAATTTCAAATGGCGTGTACGTACTAGCTTTCCAAAACCAAATGCATTTAAGGATGCAGTGATACAGTACGCACTAGCACAAGGTAGAAGTTTTAAAATAACTATGAGTGATAAGAAAAGGTAGAATAGGCTAGGTATTGTATGTGTTTCGGGTTGTCCTTTTAGGATTTATGCATCTTGGGACAAAAACTAGCCGAGTATACAGTGAAGTCAGCGAAGAACAAACATACCTGTCAGTGAAACATGGAGGAAAATAGTAGACTAAAATCTAAATGGGTGGCTGAGAAAATGCTTGAAGTGTTCAAGAAAAGACCACACATCCTTTCCAATGAGATAATTGACATGGTAAAGAGCAATTACAGTGTTATTTGCAGCAGGGACTTTGCATACCATGTCAAATATAATGCTAATAAAAAGGTCCATGGTTAAATGAAAGACCATTATAATAAGGTGATGAATTACTTTGAGGCATTGAAAAATAGTAGCCCACAGAGTAAGTTTAGCATTGTTACAGTCCCAAACACCAACCCACCTGTTTTCCAAAGATTTTTTGTGTTTTATGAAGCCTTGGAAAATGGTTAGTACAATGGGTGTAAGAAAGTGTTATGCATTGATAGGTGTTTCATCAAGACTTTCCTAGGAGGTATGCTATTATCAGCTATTGGAAGGGATCCAGATGAACAGATGTTTCCTGTAGCATGGGTCGTAGTAGAATGGGATAACAACGAATCTTGGGAATGGTTTCTATCAGAGTTGAAGAAGGTTTTGCCCCCAACCAGCAATGGTGAAGGTTGGACTATGATTCTAACGAGCATCAAGTAACTATTTTTTTCCTAATTTCATTGTGCAATGATTGAATTTGGATTTATGCAATGACTTTGTTTTTGGCAGAGTATACTAAGGGAAATTAATCTAGAGCTTCCAAAAGCTGAGCTTAGGCACTGTGCAAGGCATATATATGCCAACTAGAACAAGCACTTCTAAGGAGTTGAGTTGAAGATGCTGTTTTGGAGGTGTGCCAAGCCCTATAATCAGCTTGACTTCTATGATGCCATCAAGGACATGAATGAGGTAAGTCATGAAGTTGTAGATGCATTCAAAAAAGTTGATCTAAGTGTGTTTTGTAGAGCATATGTGAAAAGTGTAAAAAATTAGGAAAAATTGCCAAGAATAATTCAACTTTTATACGATTTTTTTACAATAATCCTTACTTTAGATTAATTATGAATAATCTCACTCTTAAAATATGTTTTCCTTAAGCATCCAAATAGGTAACATAACCTATTCATGTAGGTAAGTTGAAAAGAAAAAAGATAAAACAAAGTTTAAATTTTAAGAAAAAAAAAATCTCCCAACCCAATTCACAACCACAACCTTCTCTTCTTCCCCTCCATAAATCTCTGAGGTACGGCTAGGGATGACAATGGATATTGGACCCGGCCCGGATTCATGGATCCGTAACCGTTTTACGGGTCTAGGTCCTAAAAATTTAGACCCGTCGGATCCGGGTCTGATTTGGATCCATTTGTATTTCACGGGTCCGGGTCCGGATCTCAAAAAAATGCCCGAACGCGAAACTGTGGATCCAAAGGACCGTTTTCTTTTAAAAACCCATTCTTAGGGTATGTTGCGAGGACCGAGGTTGGGCCAATACTGGAACCAAGACTGCTGAATGTAACACCCCTGAATTTTCGACCCTCCAAACGGAACAAAAACCGCAAGGGAACGGAGGAAATTCGGGTGTTACATTTAAAATAAAATAAATATAAATATAAAGAAAAGGAAAAGAAAAAAAAAGGTAAGTTTGATTGATTTAATTAAAGGGATTATAGAAAAACTTGCAAGCAAACTCGTGCGGAAATTTCGGCAGTATCTGCCTAGAAATTGGACGCACCAAAAGAAAATAAACGCACACTAAAACATAATCAAGAAGAGGCAACATCGGCCTTGTAACAAAATATCACGGCGGAATGTTCATTGCCTAATCCTCTATTGACATGCTAAGCATGGATCATGATTCCAAAGTAAACACTTGGGTTTTCAAAAACATAACCAAACTTTAAAAGTCATCCATACTAAACTAACGAAATATAAAAAAGTCGTACGAACTAAACTTTTGCAGCGGAAAACGAATTACACCAAAAAGAGGTATGCGCTTCAAACCCAAAGCTTAAATAATTTAAATGACAAGAAACTAAATGTAGTGACAATGACATCAAGAATATCGCACATTTCAAGATTCTCATTAATTTTCCCCACGTATGCAATGCAACGAAGCTCCATCATCTATAGGATCTATCTTTGATATCCCTGCTGCTCAACGTAAGATCATAGACCAACGTGTCATTGCAAAGCCATCAAAGACGAGCCATCAACAATGAAAATAAACAGTGTACCTCAGGAACTGACAACGTGTTATACATATAACCAACAATCAATATCAACAAAATAAGGTAAGGGAGACATTCCAATTTGTAAGTATCAACTCCAACAACTTCTCGTTTCAATGTACTACTTAATGCCTTCACCATTTTCCTTCTCTTATTTGATTTCATATATTTTCTTATGTGACAAGAGGCCACCATATTGGGGTTTGCAAGACCCACATGGTAACACCTCAGCCAAGGATGGTGACGGCCATGCCGTTTCCCAATGGCAAAGTATGATCATACCCCTGTACAGTGACCATATACAGATGATTCATGTCTCCGAGAACTAAGCCAACTGGGGTACCAATCCAGTGGAGTCACAATAAATAACCAACTTAATATCTCATCAATAAGGGACTCATTCCCATTTATGAAACATAATTCAAAACTTATCAATAAGGAATCATTCCCATTACATCTCATATAATCCAACATTCCACTCTCGCGACATCAAAACCCATTCTCTACCATCTCTATAAATCGATCCACACTTGAAACAATAACTTAATAATGTTTAATAGCAAATCCTAGTCAACATAACTCATATAATATTTTTACGCAAAGAAAATATATTCAAGATGCATGCAAGAATTAGCTACTGTGTGTACTTACCCCCAACTACAAGATAACAATTCGCAACAATCACTCCGAAAGAGGTTTTTACGCCCCTCTTATGAACCGAGCACCTATACACGTTTAAAGTAAGACTAGTAAGTCTACTTGACTTTATTTAGGAGCTACTTGCTCTACGAAGTACCCTACTTCGATCCTTACAATTCACAACTCATATGAATATGCAATCTAATCATACACAAAACATGTTTACTCACAAACAATGTCATCAATCAATCTAACTATAACATTAGTTTCCATTAAATTCTGAAACAGGGCATGTTCAAGAGGAATATATTCAATTTATACACTTTTGCAATAAAACAAGACTATGTGGGCTTAAATCGTATAATGTAGTGTATTACACTCGATTTCAATGCATGATGATAATGATTTTCAATTAGATTTGTTCCATTCCTCAGGGTTTGAGGTGACAAAGTATAAGAACAAAGCAATTAGTAGACTAGATGTCTCATAACCATAATAAGAAATTAGTTTGGCAACAACTTAATACTAACCACAACAATTAAACATCAACCATGTACCCATAATTAACAATGACAACACTTAATCCCCACTAGCGACACATAACATTCCTTATAGTAATTTTATACAATAATTCTTTAATAGTAATTTTATCATCAATTTTTTATTAGTAATTTTATCACTAATTCTTTTTTAGTAATTTTATCACTAATTCTTTATTAGTAATTTTATCGCCACCAAACCAACAACAAAAATCACACTCACCACCATTAGCAAAATTAATTTATATTTAATCATCAAAACCACCATTATAAATAAAAAATAACACTTATAAAAGCTTCGATAAATTTGTCCTAATATCACAAAATCACCAAAATACATTAAAGTAGTACTAACTACCTTAAATTTCATCCCCAACACAAACCCTAACTTATTCAATTTCAAATCTCACTTCTAACACTTATCCATTATAAATTTTATCAAGATATAACTTAATTTAAACTAAGATTCATGAATTTACCCAAAAATTTAAAGATTAAAAGCACTAATTTTAAATAAGGATGAAAAAGCTCACAAAAATGGAGGGGAAGAGAGGAGAGGTGGTGGGACAGCAGGGGGCCGGCTGGTGGGCGATGGTGCGGTTGGCGGTTGGCTGCTGCCAGTGGTGGTGGTGGTGCAGGTGAGTAGTCTTGTTGTGGTGGGTGAATTTCTTGAGGGAGTGTAAGGTTTAAGGAAGAAGAAGAGATTGGAGGGAGGTAGGAGTAAAAATGTGAGGAGGGGTTATTTGAGGGAGTAGTTAAATTTTAAAATCCTACCCATTTCTTACTTGGGTATATTATCTACAAGACTCAATAAAAATAATAAATGATCTTAGTCCATACTTAACTTAAATTCATTTTAATAATATTACTAATAATCAAAATAATAATAATAATAATAATAGTCAATGACTACTTAAATAAGAGAAATAAAAAAATTTATGTCTAAAGGCTAATTTAATTATTCGATAATAAGTATATTAAAAATCATTTTCCAAATCATTTAAAAAAAAAGTAATATTGACGTAATAAATTACGGGGTGTTACACAGAAGCTGCTGGAACAACTACAACAACTACAGTGAGAGGTGGTCTTGGGTATGGAGAAACTCATGCTCTTGAATTGCTTGTTTATGAGGCAACTAAGAGAATTGATAAGTTACTGGACGAAATTTACAATCGATACTCTTATCAAGCTAATGATCCTGTTTGTTAGGGTGCTGGGTTAATTTTTTTGGGAAGGGGGAGTTGAGAGTAGTAGCTAAGAAGTAAATAAGAAATATGTAAATGTGGATACATATTGTGTATTGCAATTAATTTTACTATATAATTTTGTATTTTGATTTTCTAATATTGTATTTATTAATGTTATTTTTAACACGATTTTAATTTTTACAATGTTATTTTGTATGATCGATTGTGAAATCATCTATGTTATTATCATTAGTCGATGAATATAGCTTTATCGCAATCTCAATACGATCCAAAATTACCCAAAATGCCAAAAATAAGCTAGACCCGTTTTGGACCCGGATCCGAATATGGGTCTTGAAAATATAGACCCGCAGATCCGGGTCCGGATTTGGGTCTTGACTATGGAAACGGATATGGATCGGGTCCAGTGGACCCGGTCCAGATCTGACACGTTGCTATCCCTAAGTACGATGTTCAGATGACAGTGCGAGAGATGGTCGATTTGGGGTGAGGAAATCGTAAGTAGAGATCTCTAAGTAATTGGTTGACGACGCATGGGATAGGGATAGGGTGGCTGACAGTGGGTGGTGGAGGAGGTGTTGGTCGACGACGCATGAGGAGGGGGGGTAGGGTGGTTGAAGGACTAGTGGAGTGGGAGGGTGGCAACTGTTGATAGGAGGAAAATTTTTCCTTTTTATTTTTTTATTTAATTCTTTTTTGCTTAAATGACCTGATGAATAGGTTTTAGGTAATTTTGAATATTAGGGGAAAACATATTTTAAAAGTGGGATTATTCATTGTGATACCCCAGATTTAGCTTTATAAGGGATTGATAGACTACCCATATCAACAAAGTGCATCTTCTTTTCATGGGAGCCCATTTGCTAAGAACTCCACAGATAAGCGTGCTTGGTGGGGAGCAATTTTAAGATGGGTGACCTCCTTAGAAATTTTCTTCGAGTGCGCACGTGTGAGATCAAAGTGCGCTGGAAAAACTTGGGTTGGTTTGTGGGGCCAGTCTACAGTCTCCATGAGTTTAGTGATCCTAGCAGGGGAAAAGATCCTGAAACTACGGTCCAACGAGAACGTTGTAGTCCTAAGTAGGGGTGAGTGTGATACTCCAGATTTAGCTTTAAAAGAGATTGATAGACTACCCATATAAAAAAGGTGCATCTTATTTTCATGAGAGCTCATTTGCTAACAACTCCATAGTCAAGCGTGCATGGTGGAGAGCAATTTTAGGATGGTTGACCTATTGGGAAACTTTTTCGGGCACGCACGAGTGAAGCCAAAGTGCGCTGGAAAGACTTGTGTTGGTATGCGAGGCCAGTCTATAGTCTGCATGAGTAATCACTGGCGATCTAAGGGGCCGGGGCGTTACATTAATGATTAATTCATAGTAGGAATTATTGTAGGGAAATAATGAAAAAATTGAATTATTCTAGGCAATTTTTTCTAAAAATTAAATTCAACAAAAAAAAAGAAGGAAATATTAAAACATACTCCCTCCGTTCCTTAATGAAATTCCCACAAAGAATGTTCACGGGAATTAAAAAAAATAGAATCTTTTAGATAGTGGATATATTATTTTATTGAATAATAAATTTGATGGAGAAAAAATAAGTACAATAAATATTAAACAAGTGTAACGGCCCGGTTTAAGTGACCCGGAAAATCATATGAAAACATGATTTCGGTTCACAAACGGACACAAAAGAAAATTCACTTTTACTCGGATCGTCAACGTTCCAACGGTAAAAGGAATATGGTCAATACAGGAAACAACGCCAAGCAAAATAAAACAAGTCAGCGGAAGTCTTTACATACAACTCAAGAGCCCACAGGCCTCTAGACTAGCTAAAAGTTGTACGAGATAAAAAGAAAACGTCAAAAACTTTGGTTACATAAACTGAGTTATTTCGACTCATTACAAAGTATGTCTAGATTTGATGGTTACGGGTTCTAAGCTGAATCCTCACTCCAGCCCCCTCCTGCAGTCAACCTGCTGCACGTCGTATGATAACACGTAGCAGGTTCCAAAGAACAACCAATACACGTCAGAGACTTCATACATATATTAAACATGTTGAATACAAGCATTGTGTTTACCCTAGCATGCAAAGGCTCTAATACATATTCTTTATTCAATATTTCCAATCTTGTAACGTTGCCCGTCCTGTTCGGGTCGTACAAGTATAATTTCAAATTTGTTTTTGGTGGAATACACTTGGGAGAGCTAATCCCAAGGCAACCACCTACCTAAGATGTTGCCCGTCCTGTTCGGGTCGCCAAAGGCTAAAGTATGCATACCCCCATGGTGACCGTAATGATCCACAACTGCCATGGGAAAAATAATTATAATATTCCAAACCATTTGTTAACCCTTTTGGGTAACATAACCAAACGTCAACCCTTCTGGGTGACAAACACATAAATTCTCAATTTACACTTAATTATTTCATATTATTTGAGGTGTCTAATCCTTATGTGATTACAAATGCCTCGATTAGGAATAAAACAACATTACTTGCACAACCATATAAACAATATGGTCTAAGCGTGTACCTTTGAACGCTGCAAACACACGTTGTTCAAGCACAATTAGAATTTCGCCCTCTTATGAAACGAGGTTCTAAATAACACACACACAAAACGATCACGTATTAGACCGTGTTTAAACATTTAATCCACTCAATACCATTAAAATATCACTAAGACTTGATAATTTCAAATGTTTTCATCAAACTCCCAATAGTTCCAAATTTTTACATTCTGACCAGAAACTTTTATGGCCATTTCGGACAGTTTAGAAAATTCAAATTAAAAATCCAACTTCACCGCTGCGTCCGGAACGCATCAATTACCTTGGGTACCAAATTTCATAATTTCTAGCATCCAATTACTATTTTTAATTATTTTAAGCGTTTTAACGAGTTTTAAAACGCATCGGTTAAATAAAACAACAACGAAACACACCCAACGCTTGGATCGGGGCGCCACTATCGAGGCATCCACAAGATCCTTCAAGAGCACTTAAAATTTCATAAACCATGATAATAAAATTAAATACTTGATTCTCTTATCAAATTAAAATTTTATAGAGAATCATATATCATCATTTTTGAATCAAAACATATATATAAGGTCAATTCTTTAAACAAATCAAATTTTGTTAAAGGATTTATAACTCTTGGATACCTACATTACTTAATTCATACACTTAAAATTTCTTCTAACAAACTAAAATCTTGCTAGAGAAATATAAATCGTAAAATAAATCCATTTTAACCTTTGAATAGACTTTATTCTTATAACAAATTTAAACTTTGTTAAAGAATGCAAATCAAGGAAAATTTTATATAATAGAAATAGGATTTAATCCTTTTAACAAACCAATTTTATCAAATGATTATTAAAGAAAACTTATATAAAATACTCAATCCTCCTAATAAGTCATAGGATATCATCATAAAAAGAAAGAAGATTATGTAATCCCATACTAAAATTTCTTATAAATAAAAATAGTAATTAACAACTTAACTTACCCTTTGATTAGAAGATTGGATTGAGCAAAGAAAATGTTTTTTTTTTCTTCTTGAGTGCCGAAACCAAGAACACAAAGGGAAAAATTTCTGAATTTTTTTCTCACTAAGAAGATTAAAAATGTGATTAGGAATGTGAGGAATTCAAATTGAAGCTTAAGGATTAATAGGAAAATTAAGGACCAACTTAATTACTCCTAATTACACCATTATGAGAGGAGTTACAAGACTCCTCCCATACTCACCCAAACTGGCAGCCCTTCACCTCCCTTCCATAATTTTTTTTTATTAATTGAGTAATTATTATACTTTTGTTAAAACAGCAAGAAACGTCACGCGATAACATCGTACGCGATAAAACTTGTTACCGTTAAAATTAAACCTACTTTATTTCTTGTAATTAACTATGTAAAATAATATAATTTAATATTACTTATTTATTTTATTTTATTATATTTTATTTATTTTTAAACCCGATAAATTACGGGGTGTTACAACAAGTATTAAAAGAAAGTTAGTGAAAAAAATATAGGGACCACAATAAATAAAAAATATAATTATAAAGTTAGTGAGAAACATGTGGAGACAATAAGAAATATAAAAATGCTAAAATAAAGTTAGTAGAAAATATGTGGGTATTATAAATATTATTAAAATATTAAAATGAAGATAAACAAAGTTATTTTTGTCTAAAATTTATGATATAAATAGAAAGATTTATTTAGGGAATAACAAATAAAACACCCAAAAATAGAAAATGAGAATTTCTTTAAGAAATTGAGAGAGTATTAAAATCGTTAAATTTGCATTTTGTTTTATGATTAGAACCACATACCTCAAATTTCATTTTTAATACTCCGAGCACTAAACCTAAGTTGATTTTTACTATCTTGATAGCAAGTTTAAGCAAGTTTAACTAACAATGAAGGTCCAAATTTTTAAATCTCTATTATTTTAAGTAAAGTGTTCATATATAAAAATTAATGTGGTCTTTTTATTTGGCTTCTACAGTTCTATCTAAGTTTAGTTAATTTACGATTTTTTATGAAAGAGAGTTACCTCTTTCTATGTTTTTATCCTTTATCTTATAAAAATAATGATATTATTTTTTTCTATGTTTTTAATCATTTACAACTATGTACTTTAAAAAGAAACGTCAAAAATAGAGAGGTGATCGTAGTTACAAATTAGCACACATAAAGTTAAAAGAGATCTCTAATGTCTTAGTCTGAGATGATAAAAAAAAAAAATAAAAGATGGAGAGTCAATTATAAGTTAAACAACTAACAAATTGAAAAACGCATGGAAGAAGTTACACCTTAGGTTGAAAACATTTAGAACCCTTGAGTCCCTTTAAAGACCAAAATTATTGGTAGGGAAATTATGCACCTTACAATTTGGGTTCCACTACTTACTAACTTCCAAAGCAATGATTCCACTATCCCAATTCCCAATTGGCCAAATATCATCACCATAAAAACATAAAGTACCCCTAAAATAAAAAGACAATTAAAACATTGACATATAACACATTGTCTGTTTAATATATTTTGATCAAATTCCTTGATCTCCCAATAAAATACATTTTAAAACATCCTCTCTTCACTATTCTTACCAAAATAAGGAAAACAAAGTAAGAACGCTATGTCTTCCTCGACCTGCATATCAAGCAATTCAAATTTAAAACTCGAACCCAAATCTCGATTTTCAAAACCCATGAATTCTTGTGGTGATAGTAGTGAAATTAGACATGTGACAGTTGTCGATAGTAAATCATGTAGGCAAATCTATTTAAGAACTGCCTATACATTTACGAGGCAGGAAGATTACAACGATCAAAAAAGTATTGAGAAGGCTAAGAAGTACTTGGGAAGAGTTAGAGACATAGTTTATAAAAGAGATCACCAACATGACCTAAATCTTAAGGTCATTAAAACAAAGAGTGTCTCAAATATTAAGGGTATAATGATATTTAGTAAGGTAAAAGAGTTTTCTTACATTTCTATTTTGTCTATGATCCGTAGGATGCTTTCTTGTACTGCAAAAGTTGATGTTATTGAACATTAATACCTTGCTTTTTACATACGAAGATGCTAAAATGTATACTTCAATAAAGTTCATCTTAGATGATCATAAAATAGCCAATTTGCCATATTTTTGTTTGTCATATATGGTATCAAAATCACTCTTATGTGATTTTTCTTCTTTCATGTATGTAATATGTATATCTCCTTGATATAAATGAAAGATGAAGGTTTTTAGCCAATAGTATACTATGTGTTTCTTTTTATTATTTTAATTTTATTAAAAGATTATATATATATATATATATATATATATATATATATATATATATATATATATATATATATATATATATATATATATGTTTCTAAATCTAAGATGTGGAATTTTATACTGAATATGATATTGTTTATTTTTTTTCCAATGGTACGTTTTGTAGGAGACTGACTTATGTTATGAGACGAGCTCATACAATTATTATTGGGCTAAAACATAAAGCCCTTAACATAAAAGTTTCTATTATTGGATTATTTAATTCAAGTATGAAGCATATCTAACGGTAAGACCGTTTCTTACAAGAATTTATATTTTTACAATTGATCACTGTAAAATTATAAGTGATCACATTAACACAAAATATACATGAATCAATCCCAATGAAAATGGTTTCACAATGACCACCTCATTTAAGAATTTGTGTTTGGTAACTATAGTAATTAAGATAGTTTTTACTATTGTACTTAATTTTCTTAAGTAGTTATATATCTTTACGCAATTTAAAAATCCTTTTTCTGATTAATGAGTAATGTACTGTTGGGTGTATATATCTTAAACTATACCCCTAATCCTTAAAGTTCACCATTTTACTTTTCCTTATCAACTTCCAAGAAACATATCTGTTCGTAACAAGTAATATGGCCTTGTATATATTTGTCTATTTTCCTATTTTAATTAATGTTTTATTTTTAATAAAAGTAGTTTACCTTTGTATGAATTGAGACTTTAATTGCATTTTGAAAGTGTAGTTAAGTAGAGCTAAGAAAACACCAACTATTACCCGGCGCAAAAGAAAAAAAATATTATTATAGAAAATTAAGGATAAATTATACTGAATAACACAATTTTTTAACATTTCACCTATAATAATTATCAACTATTAACTAATACTAAATAAAATAACTTTTGAGAGACATTTCCTTCTTGCATACGTTGACTTGTTAATAATAAATAATATAACCTTTGAGAGACATTTCGATAGTCAAAGCAAACTGAGTCGAATTCAACCCATTATCATTCTCAATAGTGGCTGCAATTCTTTAAAGTTCACTCATCCTCTTGCATTTGCAAATTGATTAATTGGTGCACATTCTTAGCCGAATTTTATTAGAGTTAAACAATAAATGGTGCAACTCTTATTATTGTTACAGGGAGGAAATGCATGAGTCGTCCTAATTAAAAGGAAAAATTATCAAGAATTATCTATGAAAATTTAACTTTTATCAGATTTTATATTAAAGAAATTTTACCGTTAAAAAGTACATAATAAATTGACTTTTGTTAGAAACTATCTAGAAAAGTATCTATTATCGACATTAAAAAATCTAATTTATTTGTCAAATAGTACCCACTAATATTATTTTATGATAGAAAGTCGAAAAGGGATTGAGAGTGAATTGATTGAGTTGAATTAACAGACTACCTCTTTTGGTGTTTTAGGATTCAAATCAAAAGCGAGTAACTTGTATATAGGATAGGCATGGGTCTTAGACCTTAAAGGTCTAGACCTAACCCGACCCGATCATAATTTAAGGGTCTAGATCAACCTATTTTTAGACCTTTTAGGGCTCGAGTCGAATTTGGATCCATGATTTTAGGTTCTAGGTCTGGGTCTAGATCTGCACTTTTGAGACCCAAATCCCAACCAAATTTGACGACCCAATATGTGGGTATATATATGTTTATTCAGATTGTTTTATATGAAACTATACCACCATTAAATAGGGTCGTATACTTAGCACATTTCTTTGATTGACCACTTTATAATTCTAAGTGTCACTAATAACTAAATGTACATATGTCAGCCCAATAGAGATAGTTTCATTATGAGAC
>NC_080057.1:16520224-16560224 GCF_026212465.1 Amaranthus tricolor
ATAACTAATACAACTAATACGACTAAATAACTAATAAAGTACTAATAATCCACTAATAAGACTAATAATAACTAATACGACTAATACGGCTAAATTACTAATAAAGTACTAATAATCTAATAATACAAGTAGTAATATACTTATACAACTAATAACATAATAATAATAATAATAATAATAATAATAATAATAATAATAATAATCATAATAATAATAATAATAATAATAATAATAATAATAATAATAATAATAATAATAATAATAATGATAGTACAGTAATACGAGTAATAATATATCACTAATGGAAAAAACCTCATTTGCTGCGGTTTTTTGGCCATAATATGCTGTGGTTTTGGCTCCAAGCATTAGTGATAGCAGCAGATAGCCTATTATAAATGCTACGGTTTAAAACCGCAGCAGAAAAGTGCCCTATATGCTGCGGGCTTCTTTAAAACCGCAGCATATAGTCATACACTATATGCTGCGGGCCTACTTAAAACCGCAGCATATAGTTTATGACTATATGGTGCGGTTTTAAGGAGGCCCGCAGCATATATATATATATATATATATATATATATATATATATATATATATATATATATATATATATATATATATATATATATATATATATATATGTATATATATATATATATATATGTATATATATATATATATATACATATATATATATATATATATATATATATATATATATATATACATATATATATATATATATATATATATATATATATATATATATATTTTTTTATTTTTTCTTTTTTCGTTTAATACTACTAACTAATCCAATAATCTCTTTGTAAACTCTCGATCGTATATATAATATAATAATATGTACATATACAAATTAAAGTCCTAAATCTAAACTAATTACATTATTTACCAAGAACAAAAATTAGCAAGATACGCGGCAATCTTGTCTTTCAAATGGCGCATTTCTTCATTTCTCAAAGGGCGTGTTTCCCTTGTAATGTCGTATAAAACCTATAATAAAATATTAAATTAAATAATTTCAAAACTCACCACAACATTAGCAATCTTCTTCGATCCTGGATCATTAATGGTAAATTTACCACTTGTATCTCGGGAATGAAGCCCGCAATACCAATCTCGCACCCGATCTCCAGCAGGGGTATTCACGGATGCGAAGGTAGTCGTAGATGAAGGCGTGACTGGGCTTTGATTGGGGTATAAACCCGCGTCCACCCACTCTTTTCGAACCTTATCGTACGTTTTTTGGCCCAAACGATGGTAAAGCTTCCTTTTACTTGCTGATTCAGAAGCTTTACCATGCTTTTTCTAATTAATCAATAGAAATCAAATGTCATATATTAGTTTAATGATTGAATCAAAAGAAGTAAATTTAAATTAAAAGCTATAATATAATATTAAATACGTACAACTTCAATGGGAGTTGTTCTTTTGGCGACAAAACCCTCCTATTCCTTCTTTGATATGTGACCCCATATTTCGTAGGGCATCTTCGAAGGTGCTTGCTCTCCACCTTCGTTTCCCGTTTTGACCTTTGCTGTCGTACGGGCACGCTTCTTCGTGATCCAGCCAGTTACTAGCTTGGATTTGAAATGTCTGAGTCTTTAAGCAACAGCTGAAAGAAACACATTCTTCTTCTCCTCATCGCTCTCGATGTGAAAAAGATTCTACAAAAAAAAAATTATACTTATTAGTGTCAATTAAATTAATTTTAAAATGAAACTAAATGAATAAAAATAGTAAAGTTGCTTACCACATTATCATTCCATAGAGAGTTCTTCAAACCCTCTAGAACCTTGTTCCATGCGTACAATATGGAAATCTTGCGGATACATAGGCCCACTTGTTTTCGATATTGCCTACGCCACTTTCCGCAGGGTTGACCCAATACATTGTATTCCAATTGCATGGGTTCTGTGACTTTGAGGTTTTTCGTAGGACATCGCCCTTTTCTTTTATTAGTGGTAGTGGGAGCATCTGTTGGTGGGGCGTCTTCAATAATCATTGTTAAGTGGTGGAGCGTCTTCAGCAATACGCTCGTATCTAACAATTTGGTCCTCTTCAGTGTCATAACTATGATGCTCATTATCCGAGTCTCAATCTCGGGGACAATTTCGTCTCTGAAAAAATGCATTATATATCAGTACCTGAAAGAGTATGAATAGAAATATATTAGAACATAGGAATATAAATTAAATTCTAACAAAATAGTGTTGTGTGTTAAAGTGCCAAAAGCTTAAAAAAACCTTAAAATCGCAACTTACCAAGTAATATTAAGAATATGACTATGATTTACAATTCTAATACGTTCAACACAATAATATATACCAAATAGTGTTGTGTGCAAAGTTTCATGTAAAACAAACTAAGTTTGAGCTACTTTATGCGCGAAAGTGCCAAAAAAACTTAAAAAGCATTAAAATTCATACCTTGTGAATCACTTAATTCAAATGTATTCCTTCCGTGTGATCTACACGCATATAACCAACATCTACATCATCTTGATCCAATGATTTTGGATTGATAAACGGCGGGGAGTCTTCAAATGCTTCATATTCTTCCTCATCCTCAACATCACCAATACCAAGGATGCTTCTTTTTCCCGGTACAACAATAGACCATTTTTTATCAGACGGGTCTACAATGTAAAATACTTGCTTGGCTTGTGTGGCTAGTATGAATGGCTCCTCAATATCACGCAAACGAGCAAAGTCTACAAGAGTGAATCCACAAGGATCGTCATTTTTTATGCATCGTCAATTAATATCTACCCACTTACATTTGAAAAGACCAATAGTGAAAGTAGAGTAGTCAAGCTCCTATATTTCATGTACCCGCCCGTAGTATACCAATTTAGCATCAACCGACGCTTGATCCTTGGCACTCACGTAAAATGTAGATGACGCCAAAATAGAAACCTCACTATTCTGTAGATAATATGACTTCTTATCTTGACCCTCAGTCTAAAATGTGAAGCCATTGACATCGTAACCCTCATATTTGTTGAAATCATCACGAGGACCAAAAGCTAACCACTTAACAATTTCTGATACACCCTTGAGTTCTTCACTTATTACTCGATTATGAAACCAATTAATAAACGTCTTGTTATGCAACTGCATCAATCCCCTATCACATTTACAAGGATATTTTGCGCTTAATATATCTAAATGCTCACTCTAAAAAGGATGGACTTCAGGAATATGATGCAACGCATACAAGTGTGCTTGTAGAAGACTGTCTCGAGGAGGTGTGATCGATTTGGAGCCAATTGTTCCTTTTCCCTCAAGCCTTCCTTCATGTCTAGAGGTGGGAAGTCCAATAAGCTTTGCCATGGCTAAATACTCGGCTATAAAGTTACTAATCTCGTCGCTCACAGTGCCTTGAATCATACTCCCCTCGGGTTGTGCTGGATTCCTCACCTTGTTTTGTAAAACACCCACGTGTCTTTCAAAAGGATAACACCACCTTAAAAAAACTGGACCCAAAAGCTTGATCTCACGAACGAGATGGACAATAAGATGAACCATTAGGTCAAAGAAAGAAGGTGGAAAATACATCTCAAACTTGCATAAAGTTATAATCACGTCGACTTGAAGAGCATCAAGTTTAAAGGGATCAAGAACTTTACTACAAATTGTGTTGAAGAATGAACATAGCTCGGTAATAGCATATCTCACATGTTTTGGCAGTATTCCCCGGGTTGCAATCGGTAAGAATACTTGCATCATTATATGGCAATCGTGAGATTTCATGCTTCCCAACTTCAGCTCACCATTTAGGGTCACAAATGTCTTCATGTTGGATGAGTACCCAGACGGAACCTTAATGCCATACAAAGACTCACAAAATGTCCGCTTCTCTGCTTTGGACAATGTGTAGCAAGCTGGAGGCAAATAAACTTTGTCATTATTCATCTTCTTTTTACCGCCCTTTCCCTTGTTACTGCCACCAACTTCATCAACTCTATTTCTTTTCTTACTCACCTTAACATGTGCCCACAACTCCGGACGAAGACCCTTAAATTTAAACCAATCTCGCACGGCTCTAACATCCTTTGTCTTACTCGGAATGTTCATGAGAGTCCCGAGTATGGCATCGCATACATTTTTCTCTATATGCATAACGTCAAGACAATGCCTAACCTGTAGATCTCTCAATATGGAAGCTTCCAAAAGATTGATTCTTTTTTTCATAATCGGTCTTCACCCCCTTGCACTTGCCCTGTTTTATCAAATACAGTCTCAACTCCCTTAACCTGTTCATAAACCTAATAACCGCTCAACGGTCGACGAGCTACACAATCCTCAAGCTCCCCGTTGAACATCTTCTTTTCCTTACGATATTGGTGATCTCGTGGGAGGAACTTTCGATGGGGCATGAATACGTGTTTGCACTTAGGAATCCACGTGGATTCCATGTCATCGATACATATTGGACATGCTTTCTTCCCTTTATTCTTATACCCCGATAAGTTGCCATATGCCGGAAAATCATTAACAGTTTACAAAAGCATTGCAGGCAAGGTGAACTCCTCATTAGCATATGCATCAAACACGGAAACGCCTTCATCCCACATCTTTCTCAAATCCTCAACGAAAGGTGCAAGATATACATCTATGTCATTGCCAGGTTGTTTAGGACCCGAGATAAGAAGCGAAAGCATAATGTACTTACGCTTCATACACAACCAAGGTGGCAAATTATAGATCAGTAACAGTACCGGCCAAGTACTATGTTGAGAACTAAGATTGCCGAATGGGTTCATTCTATTCGTATACAGTCCGAGCCTTAAATTACGAACCTCATCCCCAAAATTCTAATGCAACCTATCAATACTCTTCCACTCCGGAGAATCAGATGGATGTGTGAGCAAGTGACCTTTCTTCACCCTATCTGCATGCCACCTCAAATTTAACGCTTCTTTCTTTATAGAAAACAAGCGCTTGAATCTAGGTATTATTGGAAGATACCACAATACCTTAGCCAGGGGCCCTTTAGCATCCCAAGCCCCTTTACGCTTGTAGCGCGATAACCCAAACCTAGGACACTCTTCTAAGTTCTCGTTTTCATTTCGATACAACACAAAATCATTCGGACACGCATGAATCTTCTGGAACTCTAAGCCGAAAGGACACATCATCTTTTTGGCATAATATGTCGACTTTTGGAAGTTCATTTCCCTCAGGAAGCATCTCACCTAACAATTCTAATAACATTGTGAAACTAGCGTCACTCCAATTGAACTTTGACTTAATGTTGAAAATTGTCAACACTGCTGTTAGTTTGGTAAACTTTGTACATCCAGGGTACAAAGGCTTTTGAGAAGCCTCTGTCAACAAGTCAAAAACACGAGGACGTTTTCCTAACTCATCCTCGACTCCCTCCATCATCTCATCAACACGATCCACATCCTCATCGACATTCTCTTCATCTGTCTCATACCCATCAACATGATCTACTACATCCTCATTGACATCACCCACATTTTTGACGTCCTCAACAACACTTTTCTCTTTGGAAAAACATGATATTGAGGCCTAAACCCACGTCGAAGTATGTGCTCCCTAAGGATATGAACACTATCTATCTTTAATACATTGCCATAAGTGACACATGGGCAATAAAAACCAACTTCCCCCATTCTAACTTGATGTTCAACCGCAATACTACAAAATTCTAATATGCCATTAATAAATTCTGACGATTCAATGCTTCCATACATCCAAGAACGATCTTTTGTCATCCTAATTAGTGCGATTAATTAATTCAAAATAAAATTAATACACATAGATACTTATTTATACCAAACAAATTTAACCCTAAAAATATAAGCACAACATAGTGTTCTAAAATAAAATCACTTAGAATAATTAACATTGTATACTTCATCTTTCATACTTCATATTTTAATTCTATATAACCAAACATATATTCTATACTTCATACTTCAATATAATACACTAACAAACAACATCAAAATCATTTAATTCAACCCCTCAGAATTCAAACAGAACTTAATACACTATATTCACGAAAAAAAAACACTAACAAACTCATTGAAGTAACCTAGGATCAGAACATCAGAATTCAATACACTAACAAACAACATCAACTCATTAATGCAGAGCATCAGAATTCAAACAGAATTCAGTACAGTAACAAATAAAACATTACAAATGCATTCAAAAAATAAGGTAAAAACACGCAGGTGGAATTCAATAAATTTGAAACAAAACATAAAAAATCAGAATTTAAGAAAGCTAACCTTTAATAAGCAAATAAATGGTAAGAATTGAAGAAGAAGCAGGAAGAAGAAGCACGAAGAACAGATTGAACAGCAAATGTCGTGGGTTTTTGAAGAAATTTTTGAAGAACTTGAAGAAATTGAAGAACTTGAAGAACAACAAATATCGTGGGTTTAAGGAGAATACAACAGTATATGAGAGTTTTGAGCAAAATGCACGTTGAAACGCGGGTTTTAAATTTTTCAGTAGTAAAATGCTATAGGTTATTTGCGCGGGCTGTAATAAACCGCATCATATGTTTGATTAGATGCTGCGGGCAAAGAAAAACCATAGCATTTGTTTGATTATATGCTGCGGGCTATAGAAAACCGCAGCATATGTAGTATATTTTTTTTCCTTTTTTTTTTGCTATTTATTGCTGCGTCTAATGAAAACCGCAGCAAATGACACGCAGCAGATACGTTTTTTTCCACTAGTGTATTAATACAACTAATAATATACTAATACTATACTAATACGACTAATATTATGCTAATACAACTAATTATAAACTAATACGAGTAATAATACACTGATACGACTAATAATACACTAATACGACTAATATTATACTAATGATACACTAAAACGACTAATAATAATAATAATAATAATAATAATAATAATAATAAATACGACTAATTAAATTAATAATAAATTAATACGAGTAATAATACACTAATACGACTAATAATGCACTAATACGACTAATTACATACTAATAATATATTAGTACTACACTAATACGACTTTTTTTTTAGTAAACACTAATACGACTAATAATGCATTAATACGACTAATACGACTAAATAACTAATAAAGTATTAATAATGCACTAATACGATTAGTGATATACTTCTACAACTAATAATATCGTAAATATATACAAATATAACTAATACGAGTAATAATATATTGATACAAGTTATAATATACTAATACAACTAATAATAATATTAATACAATAATAATACGACTAATACAACACTAATACGACTAATAGTACACTAATTTGACTAATAATATAATAATAATGCATTAAATAATACATTAATACGATTACTTGTATACTAATAAACTAATAATACACTAAAACAATTAATTATATACTAATACAACTAATATAATAATAATAATAATAATAATAATAATAATAATAATAATAATAATACACTAAGTGATAGAAATGTTATGTTATAACTATAATAACATTTCTTAAAGTATCACTAATTAACGGATGGTTTAGTGGTTGGAGTCTTGATGTAATAATCGAGAGGTTAGCGATATGAAACCTCTCAAATCAATTGTGTGGGAGGTATTGTGCAGGTTGAGGTGTGATGTTGGTGCTTCCTGGGTGCTAGGTGGTTGCCTAGTAGGCATGACGTGGCACTTCCCTTTAAGTGTTTTTTTTCCTTTTCGACCAATCAGATAGTCGGAATTTGGTCGGAAATTTTTTTAAATTTTTTTTCTTGTCATTTTGAGATAAATTCTGAAATAGTATTTTCCGACTAAAAAATAGTAAGAAATTAGTCGGAAATTTCCTACTCATTTCCGACTAACATTATAGTCGGAATTTCTGACTAATATTCCAACTGATTTCCTGCTAAAATGAATTTCCGACTATTCTGAACCGACTATCCCAAAATAGTCGGAAATCAGTTGGTATAGCTCTATACCGATTGATTTCCGACTGTTTTGGATGGTCGGAAATATGTCTTTTTTTGTAGTGCAACTATCATCCAATAAAATAAGTACACTTGTTATGCCTATTTAGAGGATGACATTTAAAATTTTCCAATATTTTTATAATATTATATTATATGATATGATAGAATGATTATAAAAGGTCATTAAAAAGATTGGCCACTATAGTAGCGATCTTTATAAAGTGTGCTGAATAAATAATGTTGATCAAATAAAAATTGATAACTATGTGCTTTTACGACCTCTCATACTTTGTTTTTTACATTGATCTACGTCTGGATGACATTAAGATTAGTAGTTGCTTGATGGCGTAGCATGATGGTGTTCTCCATTCTAAACAACAAATTTCAATAATTAGAGGCTTTTTCTTTTAATTATTATCATCATTATACTTTTCGGGCAATAATTACGTAATTACTGATATACAATTTTAATGTTGTTGGTAGCAGATACAATTTTAATTTTTTTTATGTGAGGAGCATTTAGCAATAATTTAGTTGATTTGTTTGATCAACCGGTAATGATAGGGATGTAGTATTAATTTTTTTTAGCTTTTAAGCCAACTGTTTATGTCAATTGATATTAAGATGTTTGCTAAGTATTTAATGTTGGCTATGTGTCATAAAGCCAAAAACTAATAAAAAAGCAGCTATAGCCTATATTAATTGTTTGGGTTGTCTCAAAAATCAGCTTCTCGACTGGTTTATGGCCAATTAGACTATCACAATCTGAAAAGATCGTCTTATGATGAGGCCAAACACATACGAGTTGACCCTTTTTCTATTTTGACCTAAAACAAATTCTGATCCTAAAGTAATCAAAGTATATAACCTTAAATGGATCAATTATGCTCTTTTTAAAGTGATTAATTATGATTTTAAAGTGATAAATTTAGACCTTTAAGTGATTAGTTATATATAACGTAATGAACAACTTTTACTTAATAACTAACAAGTTTGAAATTGATTAATTACAACCTTAAAGTCATTAATTTATAGGTTATAATGATAAATAATATGTAATCCCCTGTCTAGGGATCAATTATAATTTATAATTTTAATCGAATCTGTTGTTATCTTAAAGAGATCAATTATAATATTAATTAAAGTGGTCAATTCTATTTGACCTCTAATGCAATTGGTAAATTATAGATGATGATCAGTTATAGCTTTGTAAAGACATCAATTTCAACCTTAAAAGTATCAATTATAACTTTAAATTGATCAATTTGGTTATCGAGTATTGTAAAAAAATTAAATTTGGGTCGATTGATCTACTCTTGTATTAGTGGTCTTACAGTAAGGTGGTCTATTGCAAGAGTTACTGTTAGAATATTACTTAAACTTTTCTCGACTGTTTGGCCAACAAAAAATTAAAAAAATACCACAAATTCTTGTAAGAAAACGGTCTCTTTGCGAGACCATCTTTGATTGAGCTGGCCCAAAAAGGAAAATATAGAGTATTTTTTCGGTAGGTATTAAGAATATTGTAATTAGGCATATAGAATATTGTAAGTATTGAAGTAGTTATACAGTGGGCATTAATTATATTGTAAGTAAGCATAATAGATATTGTAAGTAGACATTAAGGATATGGTAAGTAGATTAGTACGCTAAGTTTCTCGGCAGACATTAAGAATATTATAAGTAGACATTTTAAGTACTTTTTCAATAGGCATTAAAGATAATATAAGTAGGCATTAAGCATATAGTAAATGGACATTAAGATTTAATGAGTTGGATTTAAGAGACGTCTTTCTAAAAGACAATCTCTCAGAGAACCAACTGTTTAGCTTTTCTAATAAATTCTTATCAAAGATTTTTAAGGGTGTTACGATCAAGCTATTAGTATCTTTTATTGAGTTTTCGATAATTTAATAACTTTTTTATTGAGTTTTCGATAAATATTAGTATCTTTTAGTTACTCATCTTTGTAAATTCCAATTACTTTCTAAGTCACAGATTTTTTTTGAAAGAAAAAAACATTACTACCTTTCACAAAATTGTGATGCATTTTTATTATTAAGAATTGAGTAAAAGATTGTATTATCTTAAACTTAAATTTATCAACAAATTACCGAAAATATCATTTATAGCCAGTTATTTTGGTATAATTAATTCTAATTTAGTAAATAGTTTTTACTTTAGTATTTTTTTTGCCGGGTTTTCTGAGAGACCGTCTTTTTAAGAGACGTCTCTTAAACTCAACCCATTAAACTTAATGTCCACTTAATATATTCTTAATACCTAATTATATTATCTTTTATGCCTACATACAATATACTTAATGCCCACCGAAAAAGTTTTTAAAATGTTCACTTATAATATTCTAAATGCATACCGAGAAACTCAGCTTACTAATCTACTTACCATATCCTTACAAAGAGATCGTCTCTCTGAAGAATTTTTTAAAGCTAAATCAATAAATAAATCTACATTAAATCCAAATGTATTTAATTCTTTCAAAAACACAAATTTCAAATGTATTTTTTAAATATAATTCAAAGGTTGGAGTCATGGTGCAAAATATCGGACGTTCCAGGAATGGAACGGGCGATCTATAACGGTTTTGAAGTCTACCGTTCCGATTTCTCGCGAATTGTAACGTTATATGAAAAAACGGCGCGTCAACGTGCTTAACAGTCGATTCCAACACTTCTTACCGGCCGAGTTGAAGATCCCGGGCGAGTTTCTTATCAGAAAAAATGAAAATGGAGAAGAAGAGTCGAGACAAGCTATTTTATTAGTGAGGGTCAGGGAGAAAGATGGTTTAATAATTGGTTTTAGAAAAATCAACATACCTATACCTATGTTGATTTTTTGCACACCGGATACCGGGTAAATTATTCGGTTTTTAAAAATTGGATACCGGGTAATCCGGATCAGATATTTCGGATCAGGTTTTTTTGCATACCCCTAGGTATAGGCGTATAGCTGTATAGGGATAATGATTTTCTTCTCTGCACACTTACATTTGATTGTACACAATACAACTGTATTTGTTTTGTTTTTGTTTCTTTATAATTCTTTTTAAACTTTTAATATTGATTCTTGTAAGTTGAGCTAAATAATATACTCTTTCTATCCATTATGACCGTTTAAATATTAAATAAGTAATAGTAAAATTACTTCAATTGTACTTAATTAATTTAATTTTTATATTTTGATATTAAATATTTTATTTTAAAAATGCAATAAAAAACTTTATTTAATGTTTATACAACAAATATGTTAAAACTTAATTTACAACATCTAGACCATTTCACCAATTGGAAAAGAATAGACAATACTCTTCCTCCACTTAATACAAATTGTAAACGGTACAAAAATTCTTCACATAAAATTCTTCATGACATCTTATAGTATGACACTCTACCACAATAAAAATATGTCAATTAAAGTACATATGACAACATAAAGATAAAATTTTTCAAGTGAAATGAAGGCTTTGCTAGATTATCTATTTTATACACATCTTGAACCAATGATACAAACTTTTCGAATGATTTTGTTGTTTTAATAGAAATTTTTTTGTTTTTTTAAAGAATTATCATAGGCATATCAGTCGAATTGGAAGGTGTTGGAAGTCTATTCTCCTAAGAATATATTCTTTTATAAAGGTAGTTGCACCAAGGTGAAACGTAATGGTGTGGATTCCAATAAAAGTTTCTATATTTCTAATTGTTAAGAAATTAAACATTTACAAAAAGTTCATAAGAACAAATTGCTTTACACTTGATCTAAAATCATTATAAGAAAATCATATTTTTCATCTTCATCTTGCAAATATCGGAATGTCATAATATCATCCTCGTTCATCTTCTTACACAACAATAATCCTTGAGCTCTTGAAATGCCACAAACTTTCCGTAATTCTTCACGCAAGCCGGATTTAGAATTCTTTGGAGCTTCCAACACCGAAACCAACTTCTCAATTTGTTCGTTACTACTTTCAATTAGTTTCTCCAACATAGTTTTTAAATTTTTTTGCATACTTTGTATTTCTTTATTTTTACCCACTTTTTTGGCTTTGTCCTTATAAGAGCCCTTATCTACAAGCCTCTTATTAGTAGCCGACACTTCGCTAAGCACATATCTTCTTTATTACTTGGTGTTGTATCTTGGAGCATTGTCTCTTCATCATCCTTGTCAGCTGGCATTATAGCTTTCGAACCGGTAACCCTATCTTTGGAATAAATCAGCTCAAGATCATCATAAAATGGAAAAGATTTCCGAAACATTCCTCTTGCATCTTTATGACTACGTAATGATAAAATTAGTTAGATAAAGGTTTTTGCAAATTCTTATCCTATTCGACATTTTTTATAAATAAGATAAGTAAATTCATATTTAGTAAACAACCATTATTCAAACTCTCCAAGTAGCATACATAAAAATCCAGAATGCAATATGATTATTAGGGTCTGGACTAGTGTCTAGTGTCTTTGTCATGTAAAATAAGAATTTTTTTACAAAGCTAGAACGTTGCTCACTGAATCTATCCTAGAAGGTCATAAAATATATTCAATTTTCAAACCTCAAGCAAACAAAACAACCACATATTTTGAAAGGTTATAACAAACACTAGGCCTCCCATTGATAATTGTTAGTATCATAAATTATGGTGCAGAACAACCAATTTATTAGAGGCAAATATTATGTGAAGAAAAAATAATGGTTGTGAAATTACCTTGGCCCAATCATCAAATAGCTTACGATCACCGGTTACCATTTTTTGGTTATCATCCCATTCGAACCCGCTATCTTTTTGTTTGATATCTTGTAATGCATTAAAGTTTTTCCTAAGATAGCCGAGTCCTGAATCTATATTCGGAACTTTCAGCTCAGCTTCAGGCATGCTTGCAGCAAATAACTTCTCCAGATGGGCTAAGTAGCCACTTATAAAACAACTCTTGGCTTTCCATTTTCCCAGCAAACATTTCCACCAACAACTTCACCAAAAGTTAATCTTCTACATAGTCCATCTCCTTTGAATATTCTTGTCAACACTTGCTCCACTTCTGCTCATCATACTGTATTCGCGAGCTCAATGAGACCATATAGGCATAATCTTGTAATATTCAAATAAAAAGCTCATTGAAAAAGATCAACAATGCAAGATTAAAGAGTTGAACACATAAAATTAAGTGGATAATGATTATACTACATTGTCATAAAATAAAGGAAAAATTATTGAGAATAATCCAACTTATTTCCATTTACTTGCCAATAATCCCACATTTTGAAATTTTTTTAATAATCCAACCTTTACTTTCAGTTTGTTGCTAATAGACCCTTCAGAAAATGACCTGATATATCAAGTTACTTCTCATCTTTTTCCTTCTTTATTATAATCTAATCTATTTCTCATTACCTACCAATAATCCCACCTTTAATTTTTTTTAATAATCTAACCTTGCTTTCAATTTGTTGCCAATAGACCCTTCAACAAGCTAAATGAAATTGCTATTATTTCCCAAACTTATAAAGTTGATCATTGCATAAATAGTAATTGTCTTTACATACATATCCCATCAACTAGCAGTGTTCAACATATTTGACCCGCTGACCCACATCCTGAATGGCGGGTTAATTATTTTTACAAAAATATAATCCGAGTTAGGTACCCGACCCCCTTAACATGTATGGATGAGATATGTTGGATTATTATAAATTAGTGGCAAAGAAAAATTGAGCATTTAACTTCTTGAAGGGTCCATTGGCAACAAAATGATAACAAATGTTGGATTATTAAAAAAAATCAAAAGGTGGGATTATTGGTAAGTAATGAAAAATAGATTGGATTATTATAAAAAAGAAAAAGATGAGAGCTAACCCGATATAGCAGATCATTTTCTAAAGGATCCATTGGCAACAAATTGAAAGCAAAGATTGAATTATTAAAAACATTTCAAAAGGTGGGATCATTGACAGACAATGGAAAATAAGTTGGATTATTCATAACAAATTTTCCTAAAATAAAATAACAAGTTCATTGAAAAAGATCAGTAATGTAGGATCATTAAAACATAGCTCATCAAAAACAACACATTATATCAAAAGTCTTCATTGTATTAGAAGTTCACATCACATTTACAATACAATTTTGCAAGTGCCCTCCTACGAAGCCTCCAATTATCAAACATTTGACGAGCAAGATTATCTCTCTAAAGAGTCCAAACAATAGATGATTCAACCACATCAATATTGTTACCATCATCGTCATCATTCATCAATTGTCTCCCATAATCGGTATCTAACAATGGCTCAAGTGGATCAAACTTTATTTCTCTACGAATAAGATTATGGAGAAGACAACATGCAGATATAATATTGGCATGTGTTTCCACTTCATAAAAGCTAGAATTGCGAAGTATTGCCCATCTCATCTTTAGCACCAAAGCACCTTTCAATTACATTTCTTGCAGCCGAGTGTTTCATGTTCAAATACTCTAGTGATGTTCTTGGTTTGTAACCGTCTTTTCATTCTTTTAAATGATACCTTTGACCCCTATATGGGGCCAAAAAGCCTTCCCCATCTGTGAATCCAACATCAACTAAGTAATAGGTTCCTAAGAAAATTGATAAGAAAAAAAAGCTCATTATTAATCTAGATTCATAATTTAAGATGTTGAAATAGGTAATACCCTCACCACGAGGAATCCTAATTGGATGAGTTCTAAAAAGGGCATCCTTTAGGACTCTACTATCAGCTGTAGAGCCTTCCCAACCCGGTAAAACATAGGTGAACTCCATATCTACCGAACAAGCTGTCAACACATTAGTTGAAATGTCACCTTTTCTTGTTCAGTACCGAGGCTTGTCAACCTCTCGAACTTTCAAGTTAATGAATGTCCCGTCTAAAGCCTCAAGACAATTCTACAAGTTACCATAAAATGTATCATTACTGACTAAACTCATATTAACCTAAAACACGAACTATATAACACTTAATCTTTTTACCTTAAACCACTTCTATCTCTCATCATTGCAATCCTCAGTGATAGGTTCAGGAGTTTTCAATAGGATGTTGTGCAATCGCAAAACACACCTCAATATTTGTCGGAAGTTTCTAGTGATTGTCTCTTTTGATCTTCTCAAACGTCTAACAATCAACCTTTGCTTTTGATTATGGCCTAATATGTTTAAGAATATTGCAACCCTCTCTTCAACAAACATATTTTTGACTCCTTTAAACCACCTTGATTTTTAATCATATCACATAATTTGTGAAAGGTTCTCTTATACACCCTAAGTTGTTCAAAACAACTTAATTCATCTCTAAGAAACTCATTAACATTTCTCATACCTAATATTACGCTTCTTTGGGCGGAATGAACATTTTTTTTCTCGTAACTTTAAGTAATTCAAGAAAAATCATTAGGTAAGAAATTATAAACTCCATCATCACATCCCTTAATTTAATAAAATAAATAAGTGAAACAATAGCCTTTTGGTGTTTTGAGAGCGGCATACGAGACATGGTTGCATAAAAATATATATTTAGAAAATTGATAAAAATCAATAATATTAAGTGAACACCACGAAATGAAAATACAATCATCGTGCTTATTTTTGAAGAAAACATTCTCAAATCACTACAAAATTTGGTAGTCAGCTGTTTATGATGCTACTGATCATACAACAACCATGATCACACATTGATTGAACAGAGATGAAAAACACTTATACACAACTCTACCAATAATTATAGTAGGGATTTTGCCAATGTTACCAATTCCACACCAATTAGTTAGCCATGTCAATGGAAAAAAAATTAACGATTAATTTATTAATTCATTGATTTGAACCTAAATTAATGGTTTTTTTCCCAAAAGGAACCTGACCCATTCTCAGAATATAGCAAATTTGTTCTTGGCAAAATATACCACGCCTTCCATTACAGAAATTCATCTTTTCCGACAAATTATCGGCGCTGGTTGTTGAATTCGACATTCTTACGAACAATTATTTGTGTCCAATTCTCAGAATAATTGATGGCAGTGCAAAATCACACGAGTTATCGCTTGCTTATGATTAGTATTCTCTACAAAAGCTAGAACTACCGCTCGTATTGCAAGAGTTTGTAAATCATGGTAATATTAATAGAATGGTCTTCACAACCTTTTAAAAAAAAAAACAATTGTCATCAACAATCAATTTCTGAAATTCTAACGCTCTTCGACCATTGCATTTGATAAGTATGTAATCTAATAAGCAGGCGATTGATTATCTACAATCCAACAAATAATTTTTTCTTTAAGAAATCAAATAAGCAGGTTATGATTATTTACAATCCTGTATGAAAAATCAAGCAAAATAAATTGACAAACCTAATTAACAATCCATTAAATTAATTTTTCTTTGAGAAATCGAAATTTCAGCATACATTAATTTGTTGAGGAGGAGAGATTGATTATTTACCTTGATTTTGTCACGGCTATAGATTATGAGAGACTAGAGATCTTAATGTTCAACAATGGTGGAGAAGGGAGAGAGTTTTTCACTGTATTGAAAGGAGCAGCGGCTATGAGGAGTGAGAAAAAAATTATTTCCTGAATTAAATTTTACGCTACGGTGGGGTCAGAAATGGAATGCTCATATTTTGAGGGTAAATATTTTGGGTTGTATTATTTACATGTAATCGAAGCCTTGTAGTATGTTTTCTTTACTGGGCTTTTTTTTCCACCTCTTTCCCCTCTAATCCAGGCAGACCCTAATTGTTTTCTGTTGTGATAATTATGAAGAGTGGGGTCGGTCTATCCGTCTTTCACTCATAGCACGATGCAAAATTGACTTTGTCGAAGGAGCCATTTCTAAACCCATAGATGAAAAGGAGTTGCGACAATGGCGTTGTATCCAAGCAGTATAAGTAGAAAATGTATTTTTGTGGGTTACCAGCAAGGAGAAAATGGATGGAAGCTTCATGATCTTGATTTCGGAAATTACTTTGTATCTAGGGAATTGTTTGAGGACAATGAGGATTATACTTTACATTTAAACTTTCTTGTATCCTATAGTCCAGTAGCAATTGTTGACTCCACTAACACACGCAAACCTATGTTGGGTTTTGATGAGCTTAATATGATAGAGAGCCCACCAAGTGTTGATAGCTCAGTAGTTATGGCTGAGCCAAATGACGGATTGCCTAATGTTAACACCTCTTCTTTGCGTTGTTCTAATAACGGTACATCTTTGGGTCATTCAAGTAATTTGAGGGAGAAGGCAGTGGCCACTCCTACTTTGTCTATTGACATTGCTCATGGCAAAGGGAAACGCACCAAACTTCCGTCTACCAAGTTGAAGGGATATGTGACTTACACCATTATTACAGTCCTTCCATCTTCTCCGTCCTTATTTATTCCAAACAAGTCCTCCAGTAAGTGCTACCCTTTAGCACATTTTATTAATTGTGAAAAATTTTCTATAGGCTATAGAAATTTTCTTGCAGAGATTTCTGCTATCCCCGAGAAATACAAGCTTTGGAGGAAAATGGAACTTAGAGCACGGAGAATTTATCCCCGAGAAAGAAATCCCTCAGGAGTAGATGAGTGTATAAAATCAAGTATAACGAGTGTTGAACGTCTTAAGGCTAGATTGGTTGTTTTTGGAAACCACCAAGTAGAAGGGATTGACTGCACTGATATTTTTGCACCAGTGGCAAAAATGACTATTATTTGTACTTTTCTTGCACTTGCAACAGCTAAGAATTAGGCAATACATCTGATGGATGTGCATTATGCCTTCTTACATGGTGATTTATCTAAGAAAGTCTATATTCCTCTTGGTTTTCAAGGAGCTCAATCTGGTAAGGTTTGTCGCCTAAGAAAGTCACTTTATGGCAAGAAACAAGCACCTCAATGTTGGTTTGTAAAATTGGTTCATTCCCTCCGTCAATATGGCTTTATTCAGTCATATTTTGATTATTCTCTTTTCACGTATACAAAAAGTATTGTTCATCTCAATATTTTAGTGTACTTGATGATTGGATTATTTCTGGGAGTGATATCGCTTCTTTGATCGCTTTTAAAAAATACTTATGCTCATGCTTTCATATGAAAGATTTGGGTCTTCTTAAGTATTTTCTTGGAGTTGAGATTGCTAGAAATCTCAATGGAATTTATTTGTATCCACGGAAGTATATGTTAAATATTATATTTGAAATAGGTAATTTAGGTTCTAACCTACAAGATTTCTTATGGAGCAGAACCATCAATTAGCGCGTTCTACAAGTCCTCTCCTTGATGATGTGGAACAATATCGAAGGTTAGTTGGTCGATTATTTTATTTGGCATTCCCTAGACCAGACTTTGCATACTATGTTCATGTCTTGTCTTAGTTCCTTCATGCTCCTAGACATGATCACTGGGATTCTGCCATTCGAGTAGTAAGATATTTGAAGGGATGTCCTAGACAAGGTGTTCATCTTCGTTCTAATTATGATTAATAATTAAGTGGTTGGTGTGACTCCGATGGGACTAGTTGTCCTGTCACGCGTAGGTCTTTTTTAGGATGGTTTGTTTTTCTTGGTGACTCATCTGTTTCATGGAAGACAAAAAAACAGGTTACTGTTGCTCACCCTTCTGCCAAGGCTAAGTATCGCTCCATGGCTAGTGTTACATGTGAGCTTAAGTGGTGGAAAAGCTTGCTTAAGAGTTTGGGTGTAAATCATTCAACAGCTGTGAGGCTCCATTGTGACAGTATATCAGCCTAGTATCTTGTTCAAAATCCAGTGTTCCATAAGCGCACCAAACATTTAAAAGTTGATTGTCATTTCTTACGTTACACTATTCGAGATAATATCATTGCTCCTTCCCACGTCTCTACTTATACTCAGTTAGTAGATATTTTTACCAAGGCTCTTGGACTAAGTCAGTTTATGTTTCTTTTTAACAAATTGGGCATTTGTGATCTTTATGCTCCAATTTGAGGGGAGATGTCAGAAATATCTATAGTGATAATATCATTAGGAATAATTTTAGAATTAATTTTGGTATGTAAATATTTGATTGAATATTTGTAGGAGTAATTATAGGAAGTCTAGTTGTATATACTTCCTCTGCTCCATGTTAGTTGCACCAAACAAATTTTTAAGCAATCTAATATGTTTGTCGGATAGTTTATATCTAAAGTTATACAAAATTAAAAATTATAAAAATCTGATATTATGAAAATATGTAACGAGATGAATAAAATAAGATCCCAAATGACTATTTTTTTCTCATATGATAGGCAAAATATGTAAATTACCACAGAATGATGAATAATGTTAAAATTAATTTGGTGCAAGTAATATGAAACGGAACAAGTATTTCATATGTTATGTGCAATATTCTCACAGTGAAACACAACTCAAAGCTTTTCAAAATTCCTTTTATTTTTTAATTTGGTTTATTTAAAATTGGCTATTACAAACTTTGTGATGTACCAGAGCTATTAAAAATATCTTATAATTTATAATGAGATCTTATTAAATATTTTATTGATATATGTTTATAAGGTGATGTGTTAAAGGTAACACTATTCGAATATGATGTTCAAGCATACGATAATTCAAGCAAAATCATGAATACGTCATTTGAGGCCCCACAAACGTAAGTTGTTAAGGTGAAATATCAAACAAGATTGAAAATTACCATACATTATTAATATCAACTTTTACGAATTCAATTTATTCACATGAAACCATTGCAATTGAATTTAATATCGTTATTAAAAATAGAATTTCTTGAAAATTCGCGTGTGTAGTATGCACCATACCAATTAGTACTTATCAATAGCTGAAGTACTATTTATCACTTTGGAAAATGGCAAATAATTATAAACCAAAAAACATTTGATTTTTTGTTATTTTGAGAAATTTCTTTTTGCCCTCGTGTAATTTCCCTAAAATACAGTAACCCATTTTCTTTCGTCCATCTTCTTCTTCTTGCATTCATCTTCTTTCATTAATCTTCAAATCCCTTTAATCATGTCTTCAACCACTATCTCCTTTATAATTAATTTAAATTCCAAAAGTGCAATGCTATTTTGTAGAATTTTTTTTGTAAAATTTACTACCATTAATCTTTTCCAAAACTTATGTCTTTAATGTAAAATATTCCTAAAATTAAAAGTTAACATATAAGTTAAAATTCCCTAATGGTACACTTTGATAATATAAATCTATTACCCAAGTCCCAAATTACCACTTATTTTAATTTTTAATGGCATATACAACAAGAGAAATAAATTTAATGAGATGATTTGACTTGGAAACTACTGTTTTAAATAATGACAAGTGATGAAAGAACAGAATTGATACCAAACATATAACGTATTTGTATTTATTTTAACTAAATAAAAAGTCTATCAATAATTAATTTTGTATAAAAAACGGCTGTCATTCTCTGAAATTCAATTAGCAGGCTTAAATGGCCGCTAGCCCGCTTATGTCTACCTAATTGACATTAATCAACTTTATTTTCTTTCAAGTAATTAAGACAAGCTCATAGCCAACACATATGGAGTTTTTAAATTTGTGTTTTATACTCTTTTTTTTCTTTTTTGATCTTCCACATTACTATAATGGGTGGTTTCAAAAGTTCTTCCACTTTAGAATACTTTCTATTTTTAAAAAGTTTTTATCCCACTTTTACCCCTTAAAACCCTCCTTTTCTTTTAATGTACTCATTTTCTTTTATTCATAATTATTTTCTCTCTCATACTTTCAATACAATCATTACTTCATACTACTATTTAATTAAAATAATACCCACTACAACCTCGTACTTCCAATACAATCATTACTTCACACTACTATTTAATTAAAATAATACCCACTACAACCCAAAGATTCTATCTTTCTCAATATATGTGAAAAACTCAAAGTAAAAGATAAAAAAGAACGGAGGGAGTATTTACTTATTTATATAATAAGATAATCTTTTTTTATTTAGAACCCAGGTTTCTCCATTCAATAATTAAGACTGTCTTTTTCACTAATGAAGTTTTCCATTTATTTTCTATTTATTTTCAATCGAGTGTTGACAGACTTAAATTTTAATAATTTTATATTAACGGAAAAATTGAATCATCTCGGATGTTGCCTATTTGTATTTGCTAAAGATAATCATCCACAATTCTATGTATCGACTATATTCTAATACTAGTATAAAAAACTTAGAAAATAGAGAAATTTATATAAACAATGATGTAATACTATTATATATATATATATATATAAATTATGACTTTTAAAAAAAGCAATTATAAATATTTATTAGAATAATTTGCAAAGAAACACCTTATAAAACCAGTTTTTTGTAAAAAAACACCTTTTAGAATTTTTTTGTAAAAAAACACCTTTTAAGAGACTTTTTATTAAAAAAAACACCTTAAATCAGTTTCCGGTGACTTTTGTCAACTTTTCGGCGTTGACTATGCCATTTGTCAACTTTCAGGCGTTGACTTTTGAGCTCAAATGGCATAGTCAACGCCTGAAAGTTGACAAAAGTCACCGAAAACTGATAAGGTGTTTTTTTTAATAAAAAGTCTCTTAAAAGGTGTTTTTTACAAAAAAAATTTTAAAAGGTGTTTTTTTAAAAAAAAAACTGGTTTTATAAGGTGTTTCTTTTGCAAATTTTCCTATTTATTATGTTTAATTTTTTTTATAAAAGTGTGATAATTGATAAAAAATAAAATAAAATTTAGAAAATAGAGAAATTTATATAAACAATGATGTAAATATATATAAAAATTTATTTTTAATAAGCAATAAAGATTTTAAATAACAACTCAAATGACTTATAACATCTCTTAGTATATAATATTCAAGATCACAAATTTCATCATTCTTATCATATATTTATTATTTTCAACGGCTGTAGAAATTACTCAAGTATTAAGAGTTGATAATAAGACTTATTCTTAATTAATCATAAAGATGTTATATTTATTCATAGAATTTAAGTAGGAGTATAAAATATTCGTATTATCATTACTATTTTATCTTATTTTTATATGATTAATATCTATGATTATTATTATACAGTACCTATGTATTCTAAATTTAAGCAAACATTAATTAGGATATAATTTATTATAAAATTAAATATGGCATTAACTAATTGAAAGATTAATTTATTATAAAAGAAATTTGTGAATAAGAGGTTAAAATATTATTCTAATATTTGAGTATATAAATCTTAATTTTAATTTATTTAATAATAAAATCGTCAAATTAAATAGAGTGATAAACAAATTCAGTTATAAATGTATATATTTACTTCAAGTAATTCTTTATTCATGACATTTAGTAATAAATAAATTCAATTATAAATATGACAGAAATTGAGGTTTATTCCATAAATGTAGTTACAAATAATTAAATATATATGTAGTCAATAAAATGATTCCTAAATTTTTGCTATTATGGATTCTAGATGTTATTTGTAAGAAAGAATTGTAAGCTTTAAATTAATGAAGGGAATTTCATATGGTAATCTTGAGTTTTTAATGGCTTTTTCACAAATGCTGTTTAAAATTTGCATGGTGACATTCAGTTTCCAAATTTTTCATGTGGTAAACAAAATGTTAAATTTTCTGTTAAAATAAATATTTATTTTGATTGAATTTTAAAATAATTGGTCAATAAGGATGATCACAATAAAATGTCATTACGTTGGGTAAAAATAGCGTAAAGTTAACAAAAAACTTCTCTTTTATCTACCATGTGGAACAGTTAAAAGGTCAAAGTTACCACGTGAATTAAAATATATTTGTCTTCTATATGAAAAAGTTAAAAATTTAGGGATGCCTCCATTAATCAATTAAAAATATTTGTTGTATTTACTGTTTTGATTCTTCAATTTCCCATTTAAGATTGATTATGTACCAAAATCTAATTAAGTTTCCATTTTTTTCCATCTAAAAATTGACATTCTACTTAAGTATATGCCATGTTGGGGGACTTTAACTAATAGGAGTTTTCCAATTGTCAAAACTTCTCTTAAATTGCCACTTATCATTAAATGTACCATCTTTAATATGTATTATGGTTACAGCAATTCTGTGTTTTATTTGCCAAACAAAACTACTTGTGAGTTATGATTTGTATTTCTCGATAATAAACCACATACATATACAGTTAACAAATACGTCGTCAGATAATATTTATTCAATTATACAATCATTATACTGTTATATAAAATTATATCATTTATCATGTTTTATTAGAAATATTATAATCTAAGAAAAATAAAATACAATTTTATTTCTTTTAAATTTAATTTTATAGGTACATTCAAATTAACTAAATTTGTATATATTGCATGACTTCTATACTAGTATAACTAATAAAGTACGTGGGAATAGATTATTAGAAAATAACAAAAATAATCAATTTTTATCTTGAGTGGATAAACAAAAAGTGGAATGAATAATATTGTCAGTTATTCTGATATTATAATAACTTAGTAAATTATCTATGCTTCTTAGCCTTATACATATAAATATGTAGATGATGTTTACAATTAATATTGTCAGTCATTACTAATGTAAAGTTGCGTATATTTGACTATACAAATCTCGTGGAAACGAGACTCAAATGATATTAATTGTACAACAAGTTATAGATTTTTGCACCTTGGAAAAAAAATAGAGAAATGGTTGTTGGACGGCTTATGTCTACCAAATTGAATTAAATCCATTACATATTGTTTTAAGTAATTAAGAAAGGCTCATAACCAAGGAACAAAAAATAAAATATTTATTGTTTCAAGATAATTGATGAACATACAAGGTGAGTTAATGTAATGCAACAAAAAAACGTGAGGTCCTCAAACTTAAGTAGTAGTATACCCATCAATATAAGGTGATCTTCTTCAATGTTGTAAGGGTCATTATTATTTATGTGCATAAAAACATAAAACTGTAAAAGCAAATACCAATTATATATTCTTTCTTCATCCAAAACAATAAGCCAAGGGAAGCCACAACATTTAAATTACAAATTTTTCATCGATCAATCTTCTATTACAGGTAAAATTTTGCTTCCATAATATGTTTTATTGCGTATTTGCATTCAGTTTATATTTTGTCATTTTCCATTCTATCAAATACTAGTACTAGTATAAAATATAATGTTACAGTATATAACGTATCATGAGGTTATAACTGTCAATTTTATCTTTTGGTTAAGTTGATTCTTGACACATGGGATGTACTATTTGATTTAGTCGTCTTATATTTTCATTTTAGATAGAAATACTTTTTTCACCATAATATCACCTAATAAATTGTGCAAATATGCTATATATTATATTATTATCACTGAGTTTTGTTTACAATGTCGGACCCATGAGAGTAACATCACAAACCAACTTCTATCGTATATGGTACATAAATAAAAGTCCTTTAATTTGACGTTATTTCCCTTGAAAAGTTGAATTTAAATATATCTATGAAATAAATTTGTTTGAATTTGGTTGAAATAGGTTTTGAGAACATGAGTATTTGAAATTTACAAAAATTTAAATATTCCTTAAAAGTGTACAAATTCAATATTCACGTCCCTTGGGCAATTACTAATGATAATATATTATAAATTCTCATAGTCAACCAAATAATAAAGCCCCATTTCTAGGAATCTAACAAGAGAAGTAAGTTCCCATAAATGAAGAAATTTTCATACCACTTGAAACCCAAAACTCTAACGACTCGTTTGGTTAGTGGTATTAAATGTTGGCAATGGAAATGATTTATAATGTAAATTTCATCAAAAGTTCTATCTTATTCTCATAGTAATGAAACTTTAATTAAAAAAAAATTTTTTGTTTATAAATTTCCATTATCACCTAATAACACATCTCCCAATATTAATGCATTGAAATAGATTTTATGAAGAAAATAAGATGATTGAAGTTAGAAAAGCATGGCCAATAAGGTAATCAAAAGATTTTTCAACCAAAATTACACTAGTTTTCATTTCCCTTAACACGGTCTATTACCAACTACCAAACAAGCCGTAAATACTAGCCAAATCGCAATGACCCAACTACAAGAGAGATGCTCCACCAATGGAGATATATCTTCGAAACCAAGTGGAGCATGCATGAAGGAGTTAGACGCTAGCTTCTTCAATTCTTATTCTTTAATTGTAATGCTAACCAAACAACTTTAATGTTTCAATTTATATGTGTGAAATTTAAAGCAAATCATTCACCTTCAATCATCAAACAAACTAATAATTTTGATGTAAATCAACAAATGACAGTTTAACAGAATGTTGCCGTGTTTAATTTTTTTATTGGTTCAATATTTATTGGTATAGATTTTGCATTGTTTATAATTTAGTGCCTGATATAATTTTGCACATATTGAATGATGATTGACTATGATTTTTGCAATAAAATCAATTTGCATTTTTAAAATATTATTGCCATTTGTATTGGTTAATGTTGGCTTACATGGTACATATAATAAACTAACATGTTATTTTTTAGCTCTACTAAATAATTATTTAATTGAGTAACTTACCGTTTTAAAAGCAGAATAAATTGAATGATTATTACTTAGATTGAGATATACAATTTTGTTGCATCAAATGATATAAACAATTTCATATATATATATATATATATATATATATATATATATATATATATATATATATATATATATATATATATATATATATATATATATTAGCAATTATTATTTCATATTTAATATATAAAGTCTTTATTATTACGTATCTTTGAAAATTATATTTATATTTATCTTCATACTAAGATATTTGTGCATTGCATGAGATTTTATACTAGTTATTAATTATATCTTATTTTTAGCTTATCATAAAAGACATATAAGATGAGATTTATGATCGTAGTTTTGTTAATTTTGAATTATATTTGATTAAAGTTGTTATGTAGGAGTACTTGTTAATTTTTATCTCTGATATAGATGTCATATGACTCTTTATTAATGAATCATGTATTATTCAAAAAAAAAAAAGATTTATTCCTTAGTATAATATCATTTATTTCTTAAATATATTTTGGTTGGTACTTATTGTCTAAATTGGATCAGATTTTTGAAGTTTGAAAATGAAAAATAGCATAAACAAAATGTTAATAGATGGAGCAAGCATAAACAAAGAAGAAGGTGCATTGATATCATCAGTAAAGGAGATACGTCGTGTGGCAGACACTAACCAATTAAGGCTAAGACATTTAGAATTAGCAGTTGCTAATTTAACAACTATTTGTAATGCAATTAGGAATGATATGCGTTGTTCACCTGCTTCTGCTACAAACAGTACTACTGATAATGTGTTGGGAGTTCAAATGCAGCTTCTCCTTCACCAGGCTGCTTCTTTGGGTATTATTAAAGACGACAACACTAATTATTCCTTAATTAAGCCACCAGGTAATTACTAATTTCTTTTATTTATAACTATTAAATTAAATAAATCGATTATTGTGATAAAAAATTGTTTTTTAGTCACAACTATTTATATGGAAGGGTCATAGAATGTAGATGTTACCTTATGAGATTAGATGGGTGGCTTGTTATGTTGAGTTAGACTTACTGTCAATGTCAGCATATAATCCAAGAAACACAAGTTGTACGTAGCATATGCCAAGGAGCTAGATACAATCTCAAAATTATACCCCATGCTAACCTCGTCAAATTCGCATGTGTGATTAATCAATTATGGTAGGAACTTTATTTTTTTTAGACCAATAATTTTACCATTGTATCAGAGTTGATTGTTTCCAATATACAGGAAACAAAAAATCTTGGTCTTTCGTAGAAAATAATGTGTGGATTCGAAAAGAATGAGATGTTTCTGCCCAATTAAAAATAGGCTCACATATGAAGTGTAGTGCTGGAAAAATATCGAAAAATTATAGAGAATATCTAACATATAAGCTTGATGGGGACTCCTTTTAGTATCAATTGATTAGTTTCAGCTAAGCCGACTTCAAAACAAGAAGTCCACATTCTTATTTTCTCTCTAATTTGTATAATTGGACTATTTAACCCATCTATTTAATGCGTCTCTCGAAGAGACTATCTCTTACAACAATTTGTGATTAGTTTTATGATGATACCTCATTGAGCTTGTGTGCAGTTGATTCTCATGACAAATTTATGAACTATTTGAATTAGATACATGCTCATGTATTCAGAGAAATTAGCATGAGTTATAAAATGTCAAAATGTAATACTAACAGGGAATATAGAGACATACTCAAAGGCATGCACAAGACCATCTTCAAAGAAAGTGCAAACAACAAACCAAAAAAGTATGACAAAATCATTATTAGTCAAAAGCATGGAATCAAGCACCATAGAGAATAAAATGTCTAAGAAGCTGCATAACATGGGAACAACTCAAACAAAACCAAAGACTCCTCAACAAAACAACCCCAACAACAAGAACATCAAACAAAAAATTGGTTCTGCTAATGTTTCGCTAAAAACAAAAACAACTAGTATTGCCAATATGTATGTTAATAAATCAGCTGAAAACAATAACAGAGAAAGTAGTTTGAAGAAGAATGTGGAGAAATTACAAGAAAAAGGGTGTGTAAAACATACAATCAAGGTGCATCATGCTCATCACACCCCTGTTAAGATGAATTCACGTGCTGTAGCTGATCTTAAACCTCGCAGGAAATGGAGCACTGCTGAAGATATTACTTTTAAAAAGTGGAGTTGAGCTGCATTTATTATGAATATCAGCAATGGAAAATATCATGTGGATACAGTTCATAATTAGCAAAGGATATACTATCTCAAACCATATGATAATTGGAGAAAGAGCTCCAATGATTTATAAAGTGTGCACACTAAATTTATCGACGTGGGACAAACCAAGTAGAGTTTTCGCGAAGAAATTGACAAACCTGTAAATTTAAATTATATAGTCTACAACTTCATAATTTAATTTCTTTAAAAGCGCTTGACATTTAGTTGAATAAGGATTGTGTAAGTTCATTATTGCGAATGATAATAGTATGATCAATCATCATGATTCTGTTGTGTTGTGAATGGGTTGGAGAGTTTGGTGAAGAACAACAAACAAACTAAAGCACAAAAAACACACAAAATAAAGCAACAACATCAAAGAGCAAACACACATGAATTATATGAGGTATCTAAGGATAACTCCCTCAAAACAAATTTCTAATTGTTAATACATCAACATACATTAATGACTCAACTCATACAAGCCTTGAGAATACTCTCTCAAGGTAAAGATTGAATCTTTAATATCAATCTCACACAAACATGCAAATATAAAGAGGAAGAACTATAATGGTTGAAACCCTAATTGCCTCTCTTGTATTAGCCTCTCAGTAACTTTAATGATGTTCTAAGACCCTTTTTTATAGTCCCACAACATATTAGGAGACTCTAGGACAAAACCCCACAAATTACGCACATAAAATAGAAACTATCGCTGAACTGGAGTTGATGGTTGCTTGATCGAGCACTCCCTGCTCGACCTATCAAGCGGAAGTCATCAGGGGCTTTTGACCTTTGTTATTGATGCTGCCTTGCTTGAGCATTCCTTCAATCGTGCCTTGTCTCATTCAAGGTACACGTCATACCTCATATTGAGTACTCCCTTGCCATCATTAAGGCACACCAAATCATTATCATTGATCACTTCATTGAGTGATCCAAAGCATATACTTTCATGCTCCTTTGAACACACACCATTATTCTTAAATGTGCAAGATAGAGCATGGGAAACCAAGTGATCAAAGCTATCACCAATGACATGGGAATTGGATCTTGCTTCTACAATCTCCCCCTCGAGACCAATTCCCGCATCATTATAAAAGGTCATCTTCTTGGGTGACTTGCAATCATCATCAATGTAGCCTAGGCAACCACTTTTAACTTGTAGCACATACAAGCTGCTTTCACTCCTCCTCCCTTTCATAAGCACCATGCTCCCTTAATGACCTTCAAAAACCCACTACTAGCTTTGAAGGTGCATTCATTTGCTTCCAATCTTCCAAGTGAAATGAGATTCCTCTCAAGCTTAGGAACATACCTCACCTCATCTAGCTTCCTCTTGACACCATCATGTGTTACAATAACAACTTAACCAGTACCTTTTACCTTCACCCTCTCATCATTAGGCAGAGTGACAAAACCTCATCAACATAGCGAAGCATAGAAGTTTTTTTTCTCACAACAAATATGGAATGAGCAACTGGAATCCATCACCCACTCCTTACTATGAGTCACCCCCCCCATCAACTAGAAGTGCACCATCATAGCTGCCATCATCATCAACAAAGCCTAGAGTGGCACCTTCGCTACTTTCACCATCTCTTCTACCACTCCTCGAGTCTTTCATCCTCTTGAGGTCTTCCTTTATCTCCTTGCACATCATTTGAATGTGCCGTTTCTTCTTACAATAGAAACACTCTTTGTTACTATAGTCATTTCTCCCTTGAGACTTTCCCTAGCTTGATTACCCTTCTCCTTAGCTCTCCCCTAAAACCCTCACCAAATAGTGCCTCACTATTCCCCTTCTTCTCATCCCCATTATGCCTCTCCATGAATGTATCATTCTCTCTCAACGCTGCCAATGCTTAATCGAGTGTGATCAGTGTAGCATTATTCAGTCATTTGACAACCGAATTGCGATTAGGTTTGACCGTCCCCAACTGTGGTTCGTTCGCGAATTAAATCGGTGAAATAAACGATTCAAAAAGTAGAATAAATTTAAGAGATAATAAAAAGGAGAGCATGATATAAGATCCAACCTGTAGTTGTTACCATGAAATGTTTCTGCCATGGAAATGTTACATGAAGGAGGCTGAAGGCATGAAGAAAGAGATAGAAGGAAGCAGATTTATTTGGACCATTAAGGTTAGGGTTTGAAATGGATAAGTGGGCTTTTGAACTACCACGTGACCTTTGATTTTCCCAACATTTTGACTATTGTATTTTATTTTTTCTTTTTTAGAGCTTTTACAAGTGTGGTCTTTTCAGCTTTTCTTTCCTTTTCTTTAATGTATTTTATCATTTTATTTTGGACTGCTAGTATTTTATTTTTCTCTTAAATAACAAGTTCTTTTTATTTAAAAACCTTTTAATATTTTTTCATGCCTTATAATAAAATAATATGAAAAACTTGCACTAATCATCAACCAAAAAATGGAACCAAACAACCTAAGCGAACGAAAAACATATATGCTAACTAACGAATCACGAATTCGAATTCGTACAACAAATCAAACCAAATCACGAATCATGTGACATTGAGTATGATAGACTCTTTTCCAATGAGCAAAGTTTGAAATATATTCTTATAGCTCTTAGGAAGTGAAGCCAAAAGTAATAGGGATTTCTCTTCATAGAAAGCTTCTCATCGGCATTCAATAATTAGCATACACCAATTAGTTGAATGTGGTATTGATATGGCTTTGCATACTTGTATCATCCTCCTTCATGACTTGATACAACTCCCATCTCAAGCAAAACTTGTTGGTAAGAGACTTTGAAGCATACACCGAAAAAAGTTTCTCAAAAAACATACTAGGGTCGGTCTCCATCAAGTAACTATAGTTGATTTTGGATGCAATGGCTAGCCAAATAGTGTTTACCACCTTCTTCCTCATGGCCACCCACTTTCCCTCATCCATTGATATTTCCTTTTTTCTCTCAAGTGCATCATCAATCCTTTGTTGCACCAACAAGTCTTCAACAAAGCTTTTCCACACCGAAAAATTCATTTTTCCATCAAACAATCGAATATGAAACTTAGGGAAGTTTTTCATCTTGTTTACCCACCAAACTACCCAAAAATCTCACTTTAAAGCTTTTCCAATTGTTGTGAATGGATTGGAGAGTTTGGTGAAGAACAAGAAACTAACAAATGCACAAAGAACACACATAAATAGAGCAAAAAAATTAAAGAGCAAACACACAAGAATCATGAGGTATCAAAGGATAACTCCTGTAAAACCCCAAAACCCCAAAAAATGCCCGCATAAAACAAAAACTATCACTGAACTTGAGATGTTGGTCGCTCGACTGAGCATTCCTTGCTCGACCACTCGAGTGGACATCATTAGGGGCTTTTGACCTTCGTGAGTGTTTCTACCTTGCTCAAGCATCCCTTCACTTGTGCCTTGCCTCGTTCAAAGCACAAGTCATACCTCATATTGAGTATTCCCTTGCCTTCATCAAGGCACACCAAATCATCATTATTGATCACTATATTAAGTGATCTAATGCATATATTTCCATACTCCTTTGCAAATACACTATCATTCTCAATTCTGCAAGATAAAGTATGGGCAACCAAGTGATCAAAACTATCACCAATGTCTTGGGAATTGGCTCTTGCTTTAATATGTTGGAATTTAGTGGTAGCGGTATTTCAAAGAAGATTTTACTTGTATATCTATTTTATGCTCACCTTCTATATATAATCACTTAATGGGAAAGTAATTCATACCTCGATGCATGAATTTCACTAAGAAAAATCTGGTATCAGCGTACGGACCGGAGATCTTATAATGGTAAATGTCATTACTTTAATATTAGTCCACTCATTTTGAGACTATTTATTTGCGTTCTTCCCAGCAATTCAGTGCACACCAAGCAGCCCCTTCATCACTGTGCACAGAAGTCATAATACGATGCTCAACCATCTACACACTGATATGATCAGTAACCTATAAGGAGTATCAAGTTGCACTCTCATGTGAACAGTTCCTTACAAGGAAGAACAAGCTGCAAGCTGCATTTGCCTATATTAGCTTCTTACTTTAGTCATATATAAGTTTGTTATAAGGTTCTTTACACATGTAATCATTTCCTAGACTAGCATATTCTTTCTGTTATATTTGTATAGAGTTAGTTATAATGTAGGAAATAATTTATGAGATAATTATGATTGTGTAATTTAATTATTTTGTAATTATTTTATTCTTATTTTGTTTCCTAGATAGATTAGTTAATCTTGTACAAATATGAACCATTGTTCTTCATTAACTTTCAATACTAACAATCAATATTCACCAGTCAAATACTTTATTTTCCGCACTATTATTTTCTTCATGGTATCAGAGTCGATGGTGTTTTTCGGCGACCGATAACCGGCCCACCACACGGTGTTCATCATCTACCCAAAAATCTTACCTGAAATGGAAAATGGAATTCGATTAACGTCATTGACTCCATCTTTGCAACCTCAGTGGTTAAACAACAACAATGGAGTCTCCTTAATCAGATCTATTTTCCTGACAACCAAACACGAAACAAAGCAAAGAATTAGATACAGACCCATAAAAAGCAAATTGACATTTTTGTCTTCTCTCTTATCTCAGTCCAATTTTTTCTTCTTTAAATGTCACCATGAAAAGACAGCCGTCGCCAAGGTACCGGTACTCCGGACTGGCGGCAAGGCACATCTAATCCATTCCGGTGACAACATGGAGGCAACTACAGGACCAAGAGAGGAGAAAGGGAAGAGAAAGAGGCGAAAAAAAAATCAGTGTACCAATAAACCATTCAGCCGAAATAGAAAGAGAAAAAAATGAGGTATTAAATTTGGCTTCAATCAAATTAGAAAAAAGAAATCATGTAGGTTATTCAACCGAAAAAGGGGGAGGGAAAAAGGCATTTTCACTTTTTTCTTCCCAATCCAACAAAAAAGTGGGACAAATTCATTCTCCTTGGATTTTCGATTGTGGGGCAACAAACACGATGACTTATGATCCCTTTGATATTATATCTCCCACTCCTACAAACCGAACTCATATTCAAACGGCTAATGGGGAATGTGTAAGTGTTACTGAGGCTGGGACAGTTGACATTTCATCCTCTATTCATCTCAATAATTGTCTTATGATTCCAAGCTTGTCCCATAAATTATTGTCAATTAGTCATCTGACTAAAGAGCTTAATTGCATTGTTCTTATGTCTTCTACTGATTGTGTTGTGCAAGATGCTTAGATCAGGACAATCATTGAGCGTGGTACTGAACGAGGAGGTTTGTACTCTGTGGATAAGACGACTCAACAAGGTCAAGCTATGCTTACTCGTGGGTCCCTGCTCATCAACTCTGGACGTGGCACCGAAGTTTGGGTCATCCTTCTTTACCTTACTTAAAACATTTATTTCCTTCCCTTAAAAAACATTGTTATGTCCTTAGATTGTGAATCTTTTGTCTTGGTGAAAAGCCATAAACACTCATATTTGCCTAGTTTTTCTCGATCTACTAGTCATTTTACTTTGATACATTCTGATGTGTGGGGACCTGCTCCTATTTCTACTACTCATAATTTCTCTATTATGTTTTATTTGTGGATGATTGTACTCGTATGAGTTGGGTGTATTTTTTGAAACACAAATCTGAAGTTTTTTCAGTTTTTGTCACCTTTTATAATATGCTTCAAACTCAATTTAATGTTAAACCACAAATACTACGTTCTGATAATGAGGGTGAATACACTAACTCAGCCATAAAATAATTTCTTTCGAACCATGGGATTGTAACAACCCGACTTACCGTTGATTGAGTAAACAGGATCATCATGGGGTTCATTTCCCAAGAAACTAAAATCACACATCCAAAACTTGAGCAAAGGGGTCACCAGCTCTTTAACGTAACTAACTCAGCTAATTATCAAACCAAACATTTAACTAAAACACAAGGTAATCATACAATTCACTTCGAGTCCAATATAACCAACACAACCAAAGACTAATATACATTTATAAAAATCCTAATACAAAACTATAAATTCCCATGTGATCAGCTCAATATAACATCCTTGGAACTCAAAATTAACTCCGATAACCCATCGTTCCCGACCGGAACCGATCTGTAAACAACAAAAGATGGAAATAACAGAGGATCAGATTAAACTGTATGAGAAGTAACAATCCAAAACAATAAAACACAGTAATTCAAAACAAAGGTTTAAAAGCAATATCAGTTTCCTAGATCTATGTGCACACAGGGAGCCTAGTTTGAGAGGTGCCCTATAGCTCTATGGCTATGTTGCTCTCGGGTGATGTTAGTCAATATCTGAATGACAACTCGCTTCAAAAACAGAGAGTAGGGAACAATGTTCCTCAACTCCGTCAACGACCAACTCACAAGCCCGATCATTTGACCATATTATAATATCAACATAAGCAGTCACAACATTTGTCTCAACAATTTTCAATTTTAAAAGAAATTATGCTCAAGAATGTAGTCTAATCAGACCCTTCAAGAGACTGCTACTACTCACCAAAAACGCTTCAAGAAGCTAAGTCTGGTTCTCTGCGATTACTAGAAGGGCTCCTCGATGATGTCGCCTCCTGAAGCATAAAAAATATAACATCACAACAAAGCATACAATACTACAAACTAGGCTCATATAACTCATTGCATCACCTCCTATGACAGCATCTTAGGTCAAGGTTCTATTCTAATACATCTAATCATAAAAGAATTGTGCATGTTCAAACTCAAACCACAATAGGCCATCAAGACAACATAGTCATGCTCTAAAATTCATTTACATCTTCTAAATATTATCCACCTTCATAATTCTCTTTATTTTCCAATTAAACACCAATATGTACCTTTAACCCCAACATCGAAAATCCTCAAATAACCTAATAATCCCTTTAAGAATATTAAATTATTCAATTAATAACAACTAATATTTCACCCCACTATCAATGATTTCCAAGAGAATTTCTTAATTCATTCAAGAGCTTCAAGTCATCCATAACCTTACAGTTAACAACATTTTCCACCAATTTCTTCACTTCAATGTATATATAACTTCATGCTAGTTAACAAAGTCCATCAAATTAATCCACATTCCACAATTTACTACTAATTATCAATTGTCCATTTCTTTTAATTGAGAAACTTATACAATAAATCTCAAATGTTTAACTTCATGAGGTTTTTGATTAAAAAGATTAATTTGGTAAGAGTATGACAATTGAATATAATCAAGAAATGGTAATCCTATTGCGTATATCTGAAAGATGCGGCTAACAAGATCAAAATACAAAATTAACAAAAGACACTTGACTACCTTCTTGCCCTATACTGGAATCTGCCGAAAGAAGCGAGATGAAGAAGGAACGGTTCTTCGAAAATGCTCAAGAAGGTTGGGTGACATTCATGGCGCTGCTGTTATGTTCAAAGAAATCAAATGAATTAAGAGGGAGAGAAGGGTTAGATCAAAATTTCATCATCAAAAATCATAGAATTAAAATTCAAAGAAAAAAGGAACTATACCTATTGTTATTTTTGAAAATCAGGGAACCAGATGTAACAAAGATTATTGTTGGCGTTGATTATTGCTGAAATTCGAAGTTAGAAGAATCATGGAAACATGATTTGTTCATGAATCGAAGGATTTATCAAGACAAGAATAAATTTCAACCCTAATTTCAGAGGATGAAGAAAAGAGAAGGGAAAGAGCAGTGACAACAACCGCCATTATTAAGGTTCGAAGGACTTTCAGTCCGCCATTGTTGGATTTCGAAGGACTTTCAGTCCACTGTTAGTTGTATTTTATTCTTATTTTATTCCCATTATTTGGCTTTATTGTATTGGGATTTTTCATAACTATGCTTGCTTTACTTGGGATTTTACGCTTGGTTGGGTATTTTGGTGTTTTGTGCATTTTAGGTAATATTCAACAAAACCCATCACAAACCAAGTACATTTGGCGCATACAATGCTATATTCGCTCCGAAAGCTCAAGTAATCAAAGCATTGATGACCCAAGTCAAGAAAACAAGGCCAAAAGTAGCTAAAGTAGACCCTTCTAAGCCCACTCGGCCAAAACTGGGTTGAGCCAAGCTTGCTCGAACATAAAAACACTTGTATTAGAGAAAAAAGCTGAGCAAGACCATCTTGAAGGCCGCTCGACCCGGTCGAGCGATGTTGGCTCGGGTCGAGCGAAAGTACTATTCACTTCCAGTAGCTTTAGAATGTCGACGGAAGCATTTTCAATGGGTCGAACGAGCACGCTCGGTCTAGCGGAGCCTTTTTTTGGTGACTGCTCTGTTTTTAAAGATTTTAACCTGTGTACCTGATGCTTATTCGACAGGTTGAGCGGATTGGCTCGGGTCAAGCGATTTGGGCGATCAAAAATAATTACGCTTTTGAAAGTTGCTGATTGGATGCCCTACCCATTTCTTATGCCTCTCATACTCTATTGCTCCACAAGCCCTATTTGCCACCCATCTATAGCCTACCTATCTCACACATAGGGTGGTGGAGAAATCATGAAGCCACCGCCCACCACTTGTCCTTCCTCTTATAAATAGAGAAGAAGAAGGTTCAAGCAAATTATCCATTTCTTCTACAACTCATGTTATGAATTTTAAGCTTTCTTTAGTTAGTTTTAATCTTCATTTATGTATTTTCCTTGATTCATTCTTGTACTCTTAGTTGCAATTTCTATTCAAACACTTATTAGAAGGTTCAAGCTTTTGGTTAGTTCAATATGGAAGATCATTTGATATATTAATGTAATTGAGATTAAGTCAATCTCTTGAAGCATTTCATCAAACATTTGGATTGCAATTGGAGCTTATGGAGTTTATCATTAGCATTTTTTAGTTCTTCAATTGATTATCTTCTTTGGATTGAATTCCGAGCTAGTAATTTCTATTCTAAACACTTTATTGCTTTTGATTTTGTTGTTATTTATCATGAATTCAATGTCTTTAGTTATGTTCAATTTCAATATGAGTGAGTAGTTTGTTTTGGCTTAGGCTAGGCATCATCACCATGTATGTAGCTTGAATTGCTTTCTTTAACTTTGGCTTGGTTGTGTTGTTTCTGGTTTAAGATGGATTTTGCTATCATATTGTAGTATCGTTGAATTGAGGACGAGAGTCGATTTTTAACGATAATCTATGCTTAAAAGTTAAGGCATCTCCATGAGAATAGGTAGATGCTTTGATTGGAAATGTTGAATGTGTGCTTCATGTCTTAAATTATGCTTAGCTCCATGAGAATAGGTAGTTGAGTATATTTAGGAAGCTTTTTTTGCTGGAAAGAGAACATTAGTATCCAAGAAGCGTTCTTCCCCATAATCGATATCTATGACCTTAGGTTAAAGATTATTAAACACTATTTTGGTGAGAAAGCCTAGCCTTTGCCTCTTCATCATCATATTACCTTTTGATGTGTTTGTAATTCTTTTGATCTTATGTTCTTAGTTAATTAGCATCTTTATTTGTTTTATACTTTATTTTAGCTTAAGTCTTTATTTGCTTGTTTTAGTTAATTACACCAACAAACATCTATATGTACGTTGTTGAAGCAACTAATTGATTGAGAATCCCTTGATATACACCCCACTCCTTGTGGATTCGACCCGTACTTGCGGTATTACTATGAAGGATGTAAAGTCCCGATCAAGTTTTTGGCACCGTTGCGGGGGAGTGACGGTCTTATATTGATGGTTTTTCTTGGTTAGTTGATTCTTTGTATGACCCTTATGGCTAGCTTGTTGTGTTGCCAATTTAAGCATGAAGCTTTTTGGAGGTATTATTGGAGGCTTAATGACTCCCTCCCACATGACCATGACCTTAAAATGTAGAATATATGCAAAATGATGTATGATGGTTTAAATAATGAGACCAGGGATCAAGTCGAGATCATGTATAACTTTGGGTTCCTAGACCAACCAATAGAAAGAGTTTGGGAATTTTTTGAATGGTTAGCAAGGGAAACCTATGAAAAAGAAATGGCTCATACTCCCCCTTCTCTCGATATGAATAATACAATCTTTCTTGACCATTTGGAAGCCAGTCCTTCATGTTTAGCACTGAAGGATGACTATATTGGAAAAGATTCATATAGAAGTTATGACTTGGTTAATGAGTTTAGTGTAGAAAATGTGGATCCTAGTTACCTTAACGGGTCCTTCTCTTTACCTTTTTCTTACCCTTGTCCCTATCCACCGTTCGAGGAGTCTGATGATGATGATTTGATTTATGAAAATGAAGATTTTATGGAATTTTGTATGCAGTTAAGACAAGCCGCTAACCAATCTTCCTCCTCTATAGATAAGCCTCTTTTAGAAACATCATTTGATGGCATAAATGATGAGCTTTATAGCCCTATATCCTCTCATTGTGAACCTATTTTTGAGGCACTTTTCTTGTTTTTATGCCATATAAGCATGACTTGTTTGTGATTGAGCATTGTGACCACACAATTAATGTGCATACATACAACACTCTTTCTAGTGAGACTTTAAACATCATGCATTGTGATCACCCCATAATACCTTAGTTTGGTCCGTTTCATGCTCCTTTTAATGGTCATAAATCTTTGCCCTTAGTTGGATATAGATTTGCCTCCATTGATCTATGTCAACCTATTCCAACTGATTTTCCCTTCTCTCCCTTTGTCCAGTTTTTCTTTGGCTTTTCATCATGTTATGATAAGCCATTTTTCTATATGTATTCTATTTCATTAAGATATTTGTCTTTATTTCTCTCTATTTGTTATTATCTAACTCTTTCTTGTGTAGGGAGTGAGTTTGACAAACTCCTTCGAAGTCTGTCAAGTTATTTACTAAATAAGGTCTAGCTAATAACCTAATAGAAGCGTTAGTTGGGAGGCAACCCAACTTTGGTTTGAGTTTTTACTTTTTAATTAAATTTTCAAGTTTTAGTTTGTATTGTTGAGTAGCATGCTTGTGCTAACCTTTTGGATGCAGGAATCAAGGTGAGTTGATTATGAAATGGTTTTGAAATGCGCGCAATAGAAAGAAAACAACAAAAACTAGTGTTGCAGAGGTCAAGAAACTCATACTCGGGCGTGCTGAGGAGAAACACGAAGAGAACCCAAAAAAAAAATTCCGCTAATTTTGGGCCCGCTCGATCAGATTGAGTAACCTTTGATCATTTAAAGCGGAACAGTAAGATAATTTTTTATACATTTTCCATTAGATTTTGCACTTTTTCTCTCACCTTTTTCGAGCCTTTGTCGCATTGAGGACACTGCTCATTTCGGCTTGGGGGAGGTGTTGAGCTAATACTTAACCTAGTTGATTCGTGATATCTATATTATATTGTGATAGTAATCTAAATTTGTTTCATGCTTTTGGTAGTTGATCAACACTTACGCACACTTTGGATCTATGAGTAGTTGTCTTGTATACCATTTAGGGCCACATTTTTGACTTGTGTATGGTGTTTTAGAAACCTTAGACTACTTTTTCTAAAATTTGTGACTTACAAACCAGTGAACCTTTAAGTTTTCAAAACATTAGTCAAGTAGAATTTGGTTTGTGGCACCGCCTTTGGGTATTCTTGGACATGTTTTAAACCTGTGAGTAATTATTGAGCCTCTGCCGTGCATTCATGTAGATTTATGAGATTGTGGATTTTTAGCGTACTAGGTATGATTTGGCAACTTGGGTTTTGTATGGATCTAGCTATTGGTATAGGACTGTATCTATTCCTTTTTCCTACTCCTTTTTATCATCATTAAACCACATCCATTTCTAACTTATTCATTTCTCACACATTTCTTTTTTTTTTAATAGCATTTTACTTTAGCTTAGTTTTGGTTCAATAGACTATGGTTAATCATCTTTAGCACTCTTAATTATTATTAGTCTTTATTTTGTTTCATTTTGATCACCACGTATGTATAATTATGGTGATTGAATTTTAGTTTGTTGTTATACATCCTTATAAGTCTTCTTTTTGCTCTTAGTTAACCATGCTTTAATACAAATTCTAAGGTCAATGGTGATGCGTATAGCTCTTCACCTTATTGTTACATATTTTACATTTATCTTCAAATATCACCAATATATACTCTTAGCAAAAATAAAAATAAAAAAAGGAAGAATGACAAAAAAAAAAAGAAAAGAAAAATGTCAAAATTATTAGTAATGCTAACTTGTGTAAACCATAGTTCAAATGAGCTAGTTATGCTATTTTTTCCTTCATTTAGCCTCCATTCACTCCTTCCAT
>NC_080057.1:16570471-16810471 GCF_026212465.1 Amaranthus tricolor
ACTACAGCTATGACAAAGTTGGGTTATAAACAAAGCAACTCTGACCATACTTTGTTCCTTAAGAGAAAGAATGATCGTATCACGTGCCTAATAATCTATGTGGATGATATGATCATTACCGAGGATGATGAAGAGGAAATATGTGCCCTCAAGGAGTAGTTATCTCAAGAAATTGAAATGAAGGACTTAGGACGACTGAAGTATTTCCTTGGCATTGAAGTATTAAGATCAAGAGGATGTATCTTCATTAGCCAATGGAAGTATATTCTTGACTTGCTAGCTGAAATAGGTATGCTTGATTGTAAACCTGCTGGGGCATCTATTATAGCCAATCATGGCCTTCAGATGACCAAGGGAGGAAAATTGGCAGACATAGGGAAATATCAGAGAATGGTAGGAAAACTCATCTATCTTTCTCACACACGGCCAGACATCACATATGCAGTTGGGGTAGTGAGCAGGTTTATGCATCAACCACAAATACAACATATGACAACAGTCATGAGGATCCTAAGGTAGTTGAAGGGTACAAGTAGTAGAGGCATTTTATTCAAAAAAATAATCACTTTGTCCTTCTTGCCTTTACTGATGCAGATTGGGCAGGTGATCGAGATGATAGGAGATCCACTTTTGGGTACTTTACATTGGTTGGGGGAAACCTTGTTACATGGAAAAGTAAGAAACAAAAGGTTGTTGCCTTGTCAAGTGCAGAAGCAAAGTTTTGTGGTATTACAAAAGGAATAACTGAAGTCATTTGGCTAAGAAGCTCCTAAGTGAACTAGGTTTTTCACAAAAGAAGGCTTATAAATTGTTTTGTGATGATAATGCAGCAATCAGTATTTCTAACAACCCAGTCCAACATGATCGCACCAAGCATGTAGAGATTGATAGACATTTCATAAAGGAGAAACTCGAGAAGAAGATTATAAGCCTTCCCTTTGTAAGATCAAAAGATCAACTTGCAGACATTCTCATAAAGGCAGTGACATCAGAAGCTTTTGAACAAACATTTTAGATATTAGTGATCCGAAGACCTAACTTGAGAGGGAGTGTAGGAAATAATTTATGAGATAATTATGATTGTGTAATTATTTTGTAATTATTTTATTCTTATTTTGTTTCCTATTAGATTAGTTAATCTTTTACAAATAAGAACCATTGTTCTTCATTAACTTTCAATACAAACAATCAGTATTCACTTAACACTTTATTTTCCGCATTATTATCTTCTTCGTATAACAACCTCAAGTTAGCTTAGATGGTTAAACTCTATACATATTTCTTGTATTTCACCTTTTCAATCTATGAATAAAAGTTCAATTTTTTCATATTCATCATCTCTTCTTTTCTTTGCTCTTACAAAGTATCATAAATCAACATGGCATCTGAGTTATTCTAATTTTTTTCTCCGTCTTTTTGTCTCAAGAACTGTTTTCTTTCTTTACAAAGATCTTGTTGCTTATAATGGTGAACTGGAATTCTAGTAATCAAAATGGAAATACACCTGTGGATCCAACAATGAACCCAAACATCCAGGGGCGGAGCCAAGAATTTAAGTTGGGGGACAAATACTAACTAGCAAAAAAATTTTAATGGAATGATCGATTGATTGATATATATTATCAATGTAATTTGATCAAGATCACGTTCAAGAACATAAAGATTAATATCATCATCCAATTCAATTCTTGCAAAATCACGCGACAAACATTTTTCATGATAATGAACTCAGATTTGTGTGGAGACTTAAACCTTAAACCATATATACCTTGGATAGCAAGACTCTGACAGCTATCCTTGTATTTATGATGCTTAAATTGTCTTATTACATGATGTCATAAATTAATTAGGGGGCAAAAAAAAACTACAAAAGGACACGTGTTTCGGCGAGGGTCGGGCTTCACCCAGCCCCCCTCCCTTCGTGCCTGCCAGCATCTGTGTGTATTTTTTTGTACCCTTCTAACAGTAATCAGAAACTTGTGAACATAGTATTCACAACAACTAGTTTTGGAAGAGGATTATGGAGATTGCATTGTCTGGTAAAAATAAGCTTAGTTCGTAGATGCTTGCTTTACAAGACCCAAAAATAATTCCACAAATGCTAAAACATGGGATAAAGTAGAAAACGTGGTCATGGGTTGGATCATAGCTGTTCTTGAAGACTCTATTGTCAAGAGCATTCTATCATATAAAACCTCTAGGGAGATATAGATTGAACTTGGTGAAAGGTATGACCAACGTTCAAATGCCCATATGTTTGCTCTCCAAGAAGAAATGAACATCTTAATCCAAACCCCAAATATGTCAATTTTTTATTTCTTTACTAAAATTAAAATTTTATGGGATAAGTTTGATGGACTCAACCTAAGGATGGTCATGTGTCTCGGACACTATTAGACACGCCCCGAATTCGCCCTTTTTTTAAGGGTCTGGATGTCATTCTTTGAGACCCATCGAGTTTAGGTCAGCTTTGGATCTCAAACATCAATAACGGCTCTGGGTCAAGGTCCAAATCCAGATCCGACCTCGACCCGACCTCTAGACCCAGAACCTAAACCTATCTCCTAGACTCGGACTCGGACTCTTAATTTTATTAGATAGTTTTTTACAATTGCACAACATTACTAGTACACGTACATAGTTTTGGCTAATTCATAATTTTGAAGGCTTGAATGAGATTGATTTAGTTGATGTTTTTTATGGTGTTAGGGTTTTTAGTTGAAGTTTGCTTATTTTCCTGTTAATGCTTCCTCACGCGATTCATTTATCCAAAAATATTCTAGGGGTCTGGGTTATATATTCAACAAGAATCTACGATTAAATATTTGACAATAATCCAAACTTCGTTAAAGTTCTGAGAGTCCGAGTCGGATCATGTCGGAAAAAAGTTGAAGTATGCATGACCGACTTCGAGTGACAATAGACTGAAAAAACTAATCTAAATTTTATCTAAAGTAAATTTAGAGGGAAAAATTCGACTCATTATCATTCCTAATTTCTTCTTTCATATAAATCTGACAACCTGTCGCATGGCCACCTCTAGTAAGTAGTAGTAACCCCATGGGCAAAGCAGGCCGTATGTTGACTTTTTGCTAGTATGCTACGGTCAAAGCTTGTAACGGGCCCCATTACATTGGACAAGCAAATTTGTTTATTAATTAGCTTTAAAAATCGGATGATAAGCTTGGAGCTTAAAAGAAGTAAAAAATTAGCTGAATTCCTCAAATGAAAAGTCACTTCAACATTGCTTCCTCTGCAACAGTACCTTGCTGCAGCAATGACATTAACATCAATTCGTTACAATTAAGCGTAACTCTTTTTTCAATAAATTCTATTCCTTATGCCTTTTTATTTTTTAGATTGATATGGATAGTAACATTTTTATAACACATGTCATTATTAGTAGAGTGATAAAAGATTATACGTTTTCTATGTTAAATTACTTGTAATACTTTTTTTTACACGTTATTTAATTTAAGACATAATTTGATACTAAATAATCTATATTAATGTAAAAAAACAATTAGGAACCTTATATTTGAAAACTAGACTTTAAGATGAATCAAACAAGATCTCATATGGCTATATTAATTCTTATATGTTAGTAGCTAGGGATTACTGTCAAGGAACAAACTCAACTAAAAACTTAACATGATGGTTGAGGCTCCATGATATGTTATATACTCTAACACGTCCCTTCATATGAAAGGCTTTTGGGCTAGAAGCACGGATGCATCACATGCCCTCCTTATACCTGGCGCTAATTATTCCACGTAAAATGAGAGGTGGTTGAGATTCGAACCCGTGACCTCTTATCACACTCACTTCTTATAATTGCTGATGAATAATTTTATTATTTAAATAGTACAAGTAATTTGAAACGGAGAAAATAGTATATTTTAATTGTAATGTCTATCTTGTTAGTCTTGGGTTTTGCGCATTAGTAATAAAATGTATAAGGACATCAAAGAATTCTCATGCATGCACATAAATCGTAGAATGGTAAGCTATACTATGGATTGCTGTTTTGTCCCATGCATAAATTCCAGCGTCATTTCTTTGTCATGTCTCTTAAGTCTCACCTAAAAGCCTGTTCTTTTAAACGAGATTTCCACTTGTCTTCTGACTTGTATTTCACTATTTCTATTGTATGTCAGCCTCAACGTTATTAAGATCACTGCAAATAGAAGAAAAAACACTGAAACAAGCCCTAGAAATGTCTTTTTGGATTTTAGATCATATGCCACATCTGTTCAAATTAGAGAAGGTATTACTTCCTCCGTGGTTTTTTCCCAAGTATAATCCTTGTTAAATGTCAAAAGGGAGAAAAATAGGGGAAAACATATCATTAATGGGTTATAATGGTAAAATATGCATATGAAATTTAAAAACTTTTAAATTTATGTATAAGAATTAAAGAAAAGCTATAGATAATTAAAAAATAAAAAATGTAGTAAATCACAGGGATTTAGCAAAACGAAATATATAGTAAAAGTCATGTCACATAGAGAGTAGTAATATGTGGTGTGGACATAGGCATGTAGGTTTACATATAGTGACCTCGGATAGCACGTGCTAAGTATTATTTTTGAAATAAAATAAATACTACCTATGTCCCATAATTGTAGCTACATTTTATATTTTAGGTCGTTTAAAAATTTATTTACATTTTTTTTTGTATACCCATCATTAAAACCGATTTTAAGCCGTCATTTTATTTTTTTTCTCTCCTAATCCAAACCATTTTTTAATATTACAAACTAAAAAACAATGTTTTCTTATAAAAAATAATAAAACACAAAAGGGGTTATAATTTTGGGACAAAAGAAGTATAAACAAATCTTATATAATATGCGCTAGCGCTGTAATGCGTTCCAATATAGCATAGTGGAGTAGGTGGTAAGAAATAATCTTGTAATAAAAATTTTAGGTTATGAATCTAAAACTAATAAATTCACATAGAATAAAAATGAAATATTAAGTTATTTGCTATCTAGTTTTGTAGTGTAGATGTTTTTTTGATATGTGACATCATATGATTGAATTAATAATTTCTTTAATTTTGTAGTGAATAACTTCAAAAGTAATTTTACAATAGATCAAATTATATATATTTAGTTACCATTATAAGATAAATTTGTCTTTAATGTTAGTAATTTGTAAGTAAAATGATTTCATTATATGAAAGTTAAGGAAGTCAAAATCAATCATCATACTCTTATATAATTTTTTATTATTTTTAAAATACACGTCAAATGTAGTAATTATAAAGTGTTTGTATGTTTGTTTCACTAGTAATTTTTAAACGATCTGCCACTGATTATTTAATTTTCAAATATGAATAGTTATTTTTATTAATTTTTTTGTTTTACTTTAGGTGGAATAAGATGATGAATGAATAATAGAGAAAACTCATAAACAGGAAATGAACTGTAGAATCAAAATACTTGTACCAACTTACTAATACAAGAGAGTTGGAGGAGCTAAATAACTAAAATCTCATCCCCTCTTTCTTCACATATTTGACAATAGCATGCATGCATTTGCATCATACATGCAAGTACATACATGCAAGTACATACATGTATACATACAGTTTTTAAATTAATTCCTACCCTCCAATAACTGATTAATTATTTCACATATTTTTGTTTGTAAGTGATAAATCCACAGACAAATTTTTGGATTAACTTGGGTAGAACTTCCCGGCCTACAAAGACAAAGAGATTGGGAGACTACTTGAGAGAAGTCTTGTCTTTGATTGGGAACAACTCTAGTGTTTTGAGGCGTCTTGTTCTGGAATATTCATCATTTTCATCATCATTCTTACTATTATTCTTATCTTGATGATGATCATCATCATCATCATCATTTGTGATAATCCTCATCACTGATGATGGCTTTGTCTTTTCCCTTCCATAATTTTCATCTGAATTCCAAGTAAATGTATTTGTCACTCCTTTCACTACATCTTCAGCTCGTCCCTGCACATTTACATCCATTAAAACATAGGAATGTTATAATATATATAATAACACGGTTAAGGAATTAATTCAATTTAAATTTAAATTGATGGTCGAAGCGTCTAAGATATGCTATACACGGCCCCTTCAAATGAGAACTCATTGGACTAGTTTTGTGGATGATGTTTCCTTATATCTGACATTAAATATTTCACTATAAATGATCAGTGATTGAGATTTAAACACGTAACCTCTTATCATATTGATTTTGTATACTATGTTAAAAATCAAATCAACTCAACTAAAAGTTTAAGACGATAATCAAGACCCATAATATGCTTATATAAGATCTAACAAGTACATGAAATGATGTAACTAAGGGAATTTATTTTTAATATATACTTTCATTTCTTTTTATTTGTCTTATTATGAAAACTATTATTAGAAATTTTTGTTGGTGAATTTCGTTCTTGTTAAACTAAGAAAGAGAATTTTAGTGGAAAAAAAAAAGTGTAAAAGCAGCAAAATGACTGTTGTCTAGCTCAAAATAGTAGATCTGCACCCTAAAAGGTGAATGCTACACAACAATCATGTCTAAAATCTAAAAGATCGGACAACTTTTTATGTTTTGAAAAGGCAAAGAATCTAGTTAGTTAAAAGATAACCCCCAAAAGTACTTGTGTTTAGTGTTTTTGAGTATGTTATTAATGGTGATATTTTAAGCATATTATATTATCAGTTTGACTAGTAAATTTAAAGGAACAAACCAAAAATATTCCATTGTAAATATTTTTTGGAGATTGACATGAAGTAAATACATAATCTTTACTATTTCCAAAATGCAAGGAAAGTTCCGGATTTTCCATCAGAAGAAAACCAAGACACCAATGAAAAATTGTCTTTTTGATTGAAATCTTATCACACAACAATCTTTAACCAACTATGTTAATTATAAGAAAATTGTAAATAATAGCATTATTCATTGACCAAATATGGCCCCGATCATTATATATATATATATATATATATATATATATATATATATATATATATATATATATATATATATATATATATATATATATATATATATATATATCTTTAACTATTGGACCTTAAACACTATGTACATAATTATTTTCATTCAGTTATTTTTTTTAGGATTCTTTTAATTAGTTTCATATTCTGGGTGGTCAATATTTAAATATATAATATATATGTTTACATAGGGTTAGATGATACTTAGAAATATTTTAAGTCAATTATAATGAATAGTTGCAAACTTTCCATATGTTATATCATTAGTATTATTTACATGTATGCAACCTTATCAAATTTAGTTAGAATTAGACTCTAGCTACAGTGGCCTTGTTCGGCATGTATTCCTCAAACTACCAAATATAACAATATAATAGTAGCAAAAACATTAAAAAGAAAACACTTATAATACTATACTCCATTTCATTCCAAGTATTTGGGTGAGCTCAACACAAGTATCCCATTTCCTCATTTAGAAAACAATGTGGTTCACGTTTTTTTGAGCCATTAATTATATTTTTAATTTATATCCATCAACTTATATTTTCTTAAAATAATGTAAAAAACGTGTAAAAGTAAATGAGACACTTAAGAGTATAAAATACCTGATGAGCTGCAAAGCAAGATAAATTGAGAGGAGGAAGTTGATTAAACAAGCTAAGGGAAGACGGCGTGGGATTAAAACAAGGTAGTGGAGGTCGTGGTGGTGGTGGTGGTGGTGGGAGATCAAAGTGAAGATAAGTATTATGGTGAGGAAGAGGTAATTGATCAAAGGGAGGATAAGGGAAAGTATTATGAGGAAACAAGATTTGTTGATGTTGAAATTGTTTACCAAGAAGTTTCTTTCTAAGTTTTTGTCTATCTCTAGCTTTGTGATTTTGGAACCAATAAAACACATTTTTACCTTCAATTTTACCATAATGAGAAAGATGGGCAGTTATCTGCTGTATCTGAGCTGCATTGGGAGTTCTTACACCTCCTCTATACATTTCCTCTAAGATCATCACTTGTTCTGGTGTTGGACACCATCTTGTTGATGCTGCTGGTGACATTTTTGATGGTATGAAATGGTAAGAGTTTAGACCAAATGAGGGGTATAAATAGAGGGGAAAAGGGTAGGACTACTGTAGGGTGCAAAAGGAAGATTATGAAGTCAATACTTGATAAAATGACAAATGTATGTAGAAGTTTTTGGAAATAAATATATGGGTTGAAGAAAAGAGGCCAACTAGAGAGGGGGCCAGTTTTCATATTTAAGCCTTGTTGGGACTTGGGAATTGTGTGAATAACCAAAGTTTTCCACAAAATTTTAAGGGGAAATTGATAAAAAAATTAATTTTCACTAATTCTAGCTCTAAGTAAGACGGTTTCATGGTGAGACCTTTTTTATTAGATTGATTTAATGTACCCTTATAGTTTTAAAGTGATCATTTACAACCTTAAAATGATCATCTATAGTTTTAAAGTGATTGGGTTTTATAGTCTTGAATATCACTTATACCTTAAGTGATTAGTTATAATCTTAAAGTGATCAATTTCAAAAATGAGTTAATTATATGAGCTTAACTCATGATGAGAGGGTGTCATATAGACTTGCTAACTAATTACCGCTCGATCAACTGAAATTAATTTAATTATTGTTTATTTTCAAATAAATTTACCTAATCGATATAATTGCTAAAAATAACACAACTATTGTTTATTTCTTAATGCTTGATTTACAAAGAAGTTTTGTATATGGTTATAAATAATAGGTGGGTTTATTTTTAGCAATATACTTGTGATTTTATTTAAAATAAACATTAAATTAATTTATCTTCATCGGATCAAATAAAAGTTGATTTATTATTGACAATTTTTCTAATTTTAAAAGGAAAGGTGAGCCAATATATTAAGGACTTAAACGAACAAAATAATGTTAGTAATGCTTGTTGGACCAACATCACACCATATCTGACTACACATACTGTTCACCAAAAAGCTTACTTCTTGATGGAATTAACGCAAGTGCATGGATCGTTGCACTAACCGGGTCGTGTTTACGGGGAAACAAGGTTATACGTATTTATGCTTGCATATTAGTCGGATAGAAAAAGGGGGGTTGTTGAATGCTCTAATAAAAAAGATATGTAGAAGTAAATAAGAGGTTAACAATCAATGATACAAAGGGGTAGGATTAACTCACTCATGATAACTTTTCGATGCGCGAACACTAGCTTCTTAAGGGTCATTAAAGAGCAATGAATCGCACTAAGAAGAGCAATTCGATCCTTAATCGGGCTTGGGATTGCCTCCAAGCTCTTCACCATCCTCCCTCTCATGAGTGAAGATGATGATCTCGGGCTATAAATTATCCGCTACTTGCTCATCCTTCTCTACTCTCTTAGGTGAAGGATAACGCCCTTAGATAAGAGGGTGGATGCAAGGTTCAATCCTCATTGATCCATCACATTCGATTCTATCCATTGAGCAAGGATTAGACTACCCAAAATTCAAATCTTGTTGGTACATTAGAAGCAACCTTGACAATCCTTGACTAATGGGTAAAATAACCCCTCATCTAAGCATTAATCGACTACAAATCAACTAGAGTTTCATCATCATCAAGCCATCATAAGGGTTGAGTTAACCTCAACCCTAAACTACTCACTACTCATTCTATTGCTTAAAGACATGATGATAGATAATATGACAAGATATTGAATAACCAACAAACACAAGAATCCAACTATTAAAGCTATGAGCAACAATGGTGAAAACTACAAACAAGCATAAAAACAAAAGTAAACTATCAATAATAACTAAGAAGAAGTATTAGAAGGTACCTACAAAAGATGGGAGCAAATGGAGAACAAAGATTAAAAAAAAAAAAAACAAAAAAAGAAAACCCAGAAAAATATTGAAGCTTAAACCTTCAACAATGGAGGTTGATGAAGAAGAGAAGCCCCAACTAGCAATAAAACAATGGATTGAACAACCATATAACTAAAATAAACCTTGATTGAAGTATTTTTGTGATTTTCAATGTTGATTGTAAAAAATAAAACCTAGGGTTTTAAGAACAAAGATGAAGAAAGAACTAAAAAGCATACAATGATTCTTGGAAAATAAGCTAGTACAAATAGCAAAGATAATGTAAAAGGTGTGTGTCATATTACAAAATATCTCCATTATATAGTGATGCTTATGAGTGATGTAACCTAGGTCTTCCACAACAAAGGAATACCTTCAAAATGACGTAAAAAGGGTCGTCAAATGAGTAGCCAAGCCAAAATCCCATTCTGCGAAGAGGGAACGATCTATCATTCCACTTTCTGCCTCCTGATGCTGTTGTAGGGTAGGGAACGAGTGGTTGTTCCCATGGGAATGACCATGGTCATTCAACTTTTTGATCTCAATTCTTCAACATGCTCTTCAAGGTTGGGGAACGAGTGGTCGTTCCTATGGGAATAACCATGGTCCTTCATCTTTCTGATCTCAATTCTTCAACATGCTCTTCAAGGTTGGGGAATGAGTGGTCGTTCCCATGGGATGGTCGTTCCCATGGTCGTTCAACTTTCTGATCTTTTTTCTTCCTTGTCTTGGCTTGGATTCTATCCTTTTATGCTCGGCTCGATCTCATTCCTCCCTCAAGGCCTCCGGGGCTTAGAAACCACCATCCCTAGCATGCTTTGGCTCCGAAATACGTGAGAAACCTACAAAGACATGAGCAAATGCATGCTACCCTCGAAGAGGGCGTAAATCCGACAAAAAGACATATATATGAAGAGTGCAAACAAGCCATAATGAGCTACATGGCAAGGGAAATTTAAGGGTTTATCACATACTAAAAGTGACTCTAGGAATAGAAATTTTTTCTTCGGAGATAAAGCAACATAATTATAAAGTTAAAAATAGTTAGGATACATCAAAAGGGAAATAATAGCTCTCATGATCCTCCATAGTAGGTGTAGGATGAGAGGCTACAGAAGCAAATAAAAGTTCTAATGATATATCATAGAAAAGATACATCTGACTGAAATAAAAAATAATAGCATCATCTCTAAAGATCAGAGAGACGGTTAGCCTAAAGAGCCTAAGCTGCAGAAAAATCTCCATTCGCGCTTGGTGGGAAAGGCCATCCACAATGTGAACTTCCTGTCTGGGAACATGACATACTTCCTTCTTCAGATTCCAACATGGGATACCCATATAATATGCCAAGTACAGAATATTTGTCCTTAAGAAAAGAACAACCTAACAAACTATCCACTGCAACTTTGAAATTTGAAATGATAGAAAACTCGGTCTAAGAGAGAAGATCAGCCACCATAAAACCAGAAATAATAACGAGGATTTTCGCTATGTTAGCATGAATATCCCTAACAGAGAGGACGAAAGAGTGCCAAGACTATGTCGGAGAGAATCAAACAACCCCAATGATGCAAAGTTTAGAGGTTGACGGGAAGGAAGCATCTACTTGGATCAGCAAACCACCTGAGTAGGGGCTGTGTCAAGAGATGCAGGAGGGGTTAGAGGCGGGTTGTCCCTAGAGAGGTTGGGAATAGATATTTAAAGCTGAGGCTTTTATGTGGCTGAAAGAAAATGGGTTTGGAAAAAAAATCGTGTTATTCCATCTGGTCCATAATATCCAAATGGCAAAGCTGAACCATGTTAGCCAAGGAATATAGTTGAAGTAAGAAGAGGACCGAAGGTTCCAATCTAACTAGGCGGAGAGCTTACGGGTGAATAAATTCAAAAATCTTTAGCTACTAAGAAATTCCTGAGATAGAGGATTTTGGCAGGAGGAGCAACTTTGTTACATTTTTTGAAAGAGAAAGAAAATAAAATAGAGTCACAACTCATAATATAACTCACTACAAATAAAAGAAAATAGGAAAAATTAATATTTATAATCTAACATTTTACCCATCTGCTGTGAATAATCGTACCATTCAATTAATCTGGCATTTGCTCCTAATTTGCTGCCAACATAACCTTTTATTTTATAATAATTCAACCTTTGCCCTTAATTTGCTATTAGCATACCCTGTTAGTATGCTAACAGTAAACTAAGGGCAAAGGTTGGTTTATTAAAAAATAATTTAAAGTTGAAATTATTCACAGCAGATGGATGAAATTTTGGATTATTATTATCAATTACATAAATATAACTCCTTATTACCTAGCACTGCTTTGAAAAATATTTTTAATGAACACCAAAGTGAAAATATTTATCTTTTTTAACTTTATTTTAGCAAATTATTCGCAGTTTAAAAAAAGTCTTGTAAGAGAGCAAATTAATTATAAAGTCATAAATTAGTTGGCATTTATTAGAACACCTCAACAATAAGTAGTTAATAAATTTTTGCCAAATCATCATATCTTATATGAGGCTTTCTGAAATTTAGTTCTTTTATTATGTTATATGATATGATATGTTGTACCTTTTGAATTTTTTTTAAATAAAATTATGTGTATAAAGACATACTTCAAGATTATAATATAATAATAACATGTTAAACAGTAACGCTAATTTTTTAAGAGTTTAAAGATTTGCTTGATTTTTTAACTTTAGTTTAGGATTTAAATTTTTACCACATTGAATTTTCTTTCAAGTTCCGCCAATACATATTCAACTTTAAAGATGTTTCATAAATGACTTTTTTATTAGATTTTTGATTGGTTTTTTTTTATTCTCAAAAAGGAAAAAAAAATATTTTATTAATAACATAAAGCTAGCTGAAAAATATCTTATATACAAAAAATAAAATGGTAATTTGATTTATTTTTTTCATCGACTTTTGATGTCTTGGCTCATTTATTCTCTACTAAACAGCCTATAATCATTATTTTATTTTACCAAATATCACTTTAACTTTTTCAATAAGTATAAAGATCGATAAAAACAATCGACGCTTTCGGTTGATTTATTTTTTCATTGACTTTCAATGTCTTGGTCCAATTGTTCTCTACTAAACAACCTACAACCATTATTTTATTCACTAAATATTAATTTAATTTTTTCAGCAAAGTTAAAGACTAATAAAAATAGTCTAGCGCTTTCAGTTAATCGTAAAAAACCAACCGCTACCAATAAAAACACGTTATTGTGATCATATAAGAGTGTAATCTACTATACGGATTTTGCACAAGTGTTGATTAGACAAAAGAGAATAAGGGTAAAGTAATAAGAGAGAAACAAAAGAAAGATGAGAGAAGGACATGAACAGTATAAGAAAAAAGGTGCAGGTTGTCATGTTGATGTTTCCCATCAAGAATGCATTCAGTATTATGTTTCCAGGAACAAGGCAGTGAGAGAACGAATGAATACAAGGGACAGAATGAGGATTTGTAAGGCATCATTGTGTGGTTGAGAAATTTATGATTTCATCATTATTACCTTATTATTATACATTTTGTTTTTATAAAAACTACTCCCCGTTCGATATATTCTTTAATTTTTAGTCTATTTTAATAAATTTATTTATTAGTAGTACTATTTTGCTTCCATTATTTTTTTAAAAAGTTCACACAGGTAATGTTTATGAAAATTAAGAAAATAATGCTTCATGTTTTAAATGATGGATATATTATTGTATTGAATAATTAATCTGATGGTGAAAAAATGAGGCCCATAAACTTAAACAAATAATAAAAAAAGTCAATGGAAAAAAAAATGCGAATCACAAATTTAAAAAATATTTTTATAAAGTTAATTGGAATCATGTGAGGATTATAAATAATATAAAAATGTTAAAATGAAGCTAATGGATGATATGTAGGGACTCGGGACCCTAAGCGTTATTATAAATATTAAATTGTGGATAAATAAAGTTATATTTATCTAAAATTTGTGATGTAAATATAAAGATTCCTCGTGAGAACTACAATAAAACAACCTAAAATAGTAAATAAAAACAACTTTAAGAAATAAAGAGGTAGTTTTTTTGAACTTGACCCCACCATTTAAACACATCATCATTCTAATTCTTTCTCCCTTTTTTCTAAATGATCACATCAACTCACCTATTATACATAAATTCTTAAATGACACGGTCTCGTGATGAAAAAAGCTGATTCATTTACATTCAGTCTATTATAGTAATTATATACAATTTTAAAGTGATCATATGAATCTGTTTTATGAGAAACAATTCTCTATGACATTTCTACTTGAAAGAAAATAGATAAAAGAGTAATATTCACAAATTGTTTCTCATCAATTTTTTAATTATAATATAATTTATAGCAAAATTACATCATAGTCTTAATTAAAATTAACACTCCCTTCAGCCTTTAGTTCACACAAACTGTTCCATTTAATTGTACTAATTTAATCCCAAATATCTTTAATTGTACATAATTAAAAATTATAAAAACTGATATTAATAAATATATATTAAGATGAATCAATTAAGATTTCACTTGGCAATATTTTGACATCTAGATTACTAGCAAAATGCAAAATAAAAGTGATTGATAAATAGTGTCAAAAAAATCAAATGAGACAACAAATTGGAGGTAATAAATTAAATTAACTGAAAATATTTTATTTTGACAAATAATTATGTTGTCTATATTAATTGGATTGTTAGATTTAATGAATTTAAAATGTAATAAATTTTTTATATGGCAAAAGTTTGGTTTAGTCAACATAGACTTTAAAGTTTACCTTTTTAGCCCGTCTTGTATGAGACCGTCTCACCATGAGACGAGCCCATATAATTAGCCCATTTTGTTTAATTGATTATTTTAAGATCGTAAATAATCGTTTTAAGATTATAAGTATTTACTCTAATACTATAAAAAGTTAGAAGTATTATTTTAAAATTATAAGTGATCACTTTAATGTCATAAGTAATCATTTTAAGACAAAAAATATATATTGGGCCAACTCAATAAAAATGATCTCACCGTGAGAACGTCTGATCTGAGAGCTTATTTTTTACCCTCCTTATTATAAAGTCTCAATCCACCGCCAAATAAAATCAATTAAAAAAGTTGATGAGAAAAAACTATTGTCAAAATTAAGATAGAGTTACAAACAAAAAGATGCCTGAAAATGAATTAAATGTAGAAAATACACAATAGCAAAATTGGGACAAATGAAGTCGGACAAAGAGTAATATTTTTTAACCACAGTTTTATTTTTGGATGGGATGCTTGGCTAGTCAATTTGTCATATTTCAGAACAGAATGATTGTTCATCAGTACTCAGAAGTATTTTCTTTATTTTTCATTTCAACTAAAAGTATTTTCATAGGAAATATTTACGGAAATTGTAAAAAAATTTAATAAAGGAAAAAGTATGAATCATAAACATTAACATAAATACTTCGTCAGTTAGTGAAAAAATTATAGGATTGCAACTATTAAAAAATAATATTTTAAGAAAGTTAATGAGAAACATATGGGGACAATAAACAATGTAAGAATATTATAAAATGAATTTAATAGAGAATATGTAGGAAACATAAGCATTATTAAAGTATCAAAATGAGGATGAACAATGTTAATTATGTTTAAAATTTGTGATATAAATAAAAAGATTTTTTATGGAATCATTATATTGAATAATCCAAAATAATAAACGAGAACAAGTTAAGAAATAGAGACAGTATTTTCTTTGAATTCTCTTTAAAATTTACTTGAGCAATGTTGCTACTTCTTTTTCTTAAATTTTAATATTTTATGAAGTTTCTTAAGTTGAGAAAACTTAAATCTCACACCAACTTTTACGCCATAATTGTGACTTACTTTTTTGATAGATTGAGTGAAGAATTAAAAACTACATAAAAATCAAAATCAAAATTTAATTGTCTGAATATTAATACTTATTCTAATTGAAATAATATTTAATCATATTATACGTATTAATAAAAATGTTGAAAAATAAAAAATATTATTCTTAAGGGAGCCTTTAAAAATGAAATTATTTTTTTGGATAATACTTAATTAGATGACAATATTTACCTAAATTAAAATATGATTTTTTTTAAATTGAAGTTAAATTAGTTAAAGTATTTATGTAATTTATTTATAGCAATTCTATATGCCTAATCTAGAATTTGATATATTTAATTGAATGAAAAAATGATTTATTCGATAAAATTTTTTAAAAAATCATTATTTAATTTTTGTTTTAAAAAAGTCATGTATTCGATAAATTCAATCACGATAATATGTACGTGTATTATTTTGGAGTTTTATTTTAATATATTTTCACAAGTTTCTATATTACTTTTCTTTATTCAACAAGTTTCAAAATGCAGTATAAACTCATTAAATTTGATTCATGACGTCAAATTACATTAGAAGCTTTGCTCATTTGATCTTCACATTTTCCTGTCTAATGCTTATTTTGAATTTATATCATCACTTAAATTATGTCAGTTTAGTTTAATTTACAATTAAAAGAATTTCAGATCAAGTTCAAATCACATCAATTTTATTCAATTAATAGCTAACTCTTTATAATTTATATAGGGAATAACATAAACAAGACATTTTATTGCATTGCTTTTCATACGAGAGTTATTAAGATGCATATCTTACTCTATTTCTGTTTCTTAAAGTTGTTCTTATAAGAATTGTCTACAGAAATTTAGAAAAATCAAATCTTTAAATAGTAGATAAAATATATTATTTTTATTAAATGATAAATTTAATTTAGAAAAAACTAGCACCATTAACATTAAAAAATGTCAACCACAACTATTAAAAAGTGTCTACATAAAGCAATTAGGGTGAAGTATGTGGAACCACAACCATAAGTCAAATGTAAATCATAGAGAATATATGAAAACCATAAATAATAATAAAGAATTTCTATAGGGAAACAATAAATGAAATAATTTAAAATAGCAAATAAGAACAAATTTAACATTCAATACTCCCTCCGTTCTAAAATACTTGCAATATTTGTTTTTTACGCTTTCTAATGCATTAATTCAATCCTTAATATCTATAATTATGTATAGTAAAAAGTTATTAAAATTTGATATTAATAATCTTTGCACTGAAACGAATCAAACAAGATCTCACTCAACTATGCTTTAACTTATAGATTAAAAATTAATCATAAATCAAGAGAGATAAGTGAATAGTACAAATATTGCGAGTAAAATATTGCGACTAAATTGAAATGGAGGAAGCAGAACAAACAGATTTTGTGAAAATATTCTTGTATAGTACTAGTACATCTTTCGTTTCTTTGACATTGACCAATTTGCAGTTGTAGATTGAAAAGTACGGTAAAAATCAAGTGAACAAAAAATATATTTAAATAAAATTAAATGGATGATAAATTATGATTGATTCTAAAAAACATATATACTTTTGGTTTTAAATACGTGCTACATAAGTATTTTGATATTATTGTTTATTCAAGTTTTTTTATATATTGTAGCTAATGTATAAAAAAAATATGATTTAGTAAGAGCTTGTTTGAATTGTCTAATTGTATTATCAAACTTTTTTAATTTTAATTATGCATAAGTCAAAATATAAAAAATTAAAAAAAACACATTGAATTGCGCAATAAAATAAAATATAACAAATATAATAAAATAAAGGAATAAAATAATGCCTATAATAAAAATGGTTCAAAATCTAAGACATGTGCTAAATTAATGATGGAAAGAATAACAAGAATTAAAATACATTCCCGTTACATTATACTTGTTATATTTAACTTTTTACGCAATTTAATGTGTTATTTTAATCATTTATATTGAATTATTCACACCTAAAAATTATAAAAAAGTATTATTACGAGAGTATGTGATTAATACATAAATCATACAAAATTTCATTTGACTATATTTTTCTTACACATTAGCCACAATATATAAAATAAGTTTTTATTTCAAAAAAAAATAATAAACTTGAGTAAGGAATAATGTCAATAATCATAACATGCTTCCTTCACTCTACTATATTTGCCACATTTAATTTATTTATGCAGCTCAATATATTATTCTGATCATTTATATATTGAATTACAATATATACAAATCATATATTTTTAATTGACTATATTTTTCCTTAATCATTTATATATTGGCTACATTTAAAATTTATAACAAATTAATATTATAAAAATATGCAATTAAATGATTAAAAAAAGATTTTAATTGTCTAATTTTCTTTTTTTTTTAAATTAGTCTAATATAGGCATGGCCACGGTCCCGGTTGGTCCGGTTCCGTTCCGGTTCCATCCGGTTCCGGTTCCACCCGGTTCTGGTTCCATTTGGAACCTGTCGCGAACGGTTTCGGTTCCGGGCGGTTCCAAACGGTTCCCGGGCGGTTCCAAACGGTTCCTTGGCGGTTCATGAGGCGGTTCCGGCGGTTCCAACTCACTGGACGGGCGGGTCGGACCATCGGTTCCATTTTTATTTTTTCTTTAAATATTTATATAATAAAAAATACTATAATATCGCGGATGTACCTTTGATGATTACTTGATTATTAGCGAAATTCATTGCATGTCAAGTTGTCATCGTTATTGAAATATTTACTAAAAAGAATGGAAAAAAATAAATTAATAAGAAACGAATCAATGATAATGTCGATAAAGATGATTAATAAAAAAAGAGGGAGAAAATGGACTTGAACCTAGTACCCAAATGAATACTAAGCTGCCTACGTATCTCGAAGGAATCAAAGCCCACATAATTCTTTGTCATACCTTTTATTTATAGTTGTTGAATGTTGATTTATCGTTGTCGCTTGTCGGATTGATCCTATTCGTCTTCGTCATCATCATGTGGTTGATTGGATGCTTCCGCTGACTCTCCTCCTGACGATGATGCAGATGTATCCATCATCATCCATGGATCATCATCGTCGTCTTGATCATCATCATTCCTTAGTCCTTGTGTTCGAATCTCCGCTTGATCCCAATCTTTCTTGCAAACACATATTTGAATACTATGTGGAGCAAGACAAGATCGCTTTTCGTCCAAAACTCTTCTACCTGCACTAAAAGCAGACTCCGACGCAATTGTTGACGCGGGAATTGCAAGGATATCTTTTGCAATTCTCGATAAAATGGGAAATTTAACAGATTTTTCTTTCCACCACTCCAAAATATTATAGATACTTTGGTCTATTTCAAAGTGGTGTTTAAGATAACTATCTAGTTCTAAATATGAGGTCGAGGAAGAAGAAGATGATCCTACAAAACTATCATCTTGAGTCATTATGTTAGCTATTACCGAATTATAGTAAGAGGGACGTGCCGAAACGCTAGCACGCCTAGACATATCGCGTTTCGGGTTATATACACTAGCGTAAAAATCATAGAGTTCTGCTAAATATTTTTTACATGTTCCTACATAATTATGTACATTAGTAGACGAGCGATCTAACGATTGGTAATAAAATCCTATTACTTTAGTAAGGACCTCAGTTTTAAAACGTGGGTCCAAAATGGTTGCGATTCCATAAATATAAGGAAAATCGGTAAAATATGCTTGCCATTTTTCCATCATATCTGCAAGAATCGGCCTCAATTTTGGGTTAGTATCTTCATGTGTATATTTAAGGAGATGATAAAAAATAGTAATACATTCACTTATTTCTAAGTGAACGTTCGGTTCATAAACATAAGAAAAAATCTTAGTCGCGTGGTCATACGCTTCTAATATGTTATGTACACCTATAGCTAATTCCCAAGTGTCATCAGCTATGAAACTATATGTACACTCTAGTTGTGTTATTACTGGGCGATAAGCAATCGCCTTTTTTAATAAATCGTTGGTTGAGCCCCAACGTGTAGGAGTATCTAATGACCAATACACTTTTTTAAGTTGGTATTGGTCACATAATTGTTTATATCGTCTTTTTATCTTTCCGATCCTAAGCCATTTCACTATATCCCTAATTGGTTCTAATAAATCACTTAATTGTTTTATGCCTGCTTGGCAAGATAAGTTAACTATATGCGCACAACAACGTATGTGTAATAAGCTACCCCCAAGGATTAAACTAAAAGCAGGTTCGTTAAACAAAAGTTCTATACATTTAATGTTCGCGGTTGCATTATCAGTTGAACAACAAAATATTTTATCTAATAAGTTCCATTCTCTACATATCTCTACTAATCTATATTTTATGTTTTCACCGATATGTCTTTCTGGCATTGTCTCAAAAGCAATTATTCTTTTTTGAATAATCCAATTTCGATCTATCCAGTGTGCTGTTACACACATATAAGGTTCTAAATGTGGGGGAGCAGACAAAATGTCAGTTGTTATGCTAACCCTACCATTAAACGATTTAAACATTTCAACTAATTCATAGCACATTGATTCGTATAATTTAATTGTGCGTCTTTTAAGAGTGCTCCTAGGGATTGCTCTATATTGTGGTTGCAAAGTTTTTCTAATGAGACGCTCGTATGCCCTACTTTCACCGTGGTTAAAAGGCAATTCATCACAAATTACATACCTAGAAAATTCATCAATCATGTCATTACGATTGTATCTAAAAGGCATACCTGTGCTGGGAATGTCCCATTGTGTCTGTCGGCTTCCACTTGTGGTCCCGCTCCCGCTTGCTGCATGAGTTTCTTTTGTGATTCCATGCTTCTTTGCCAAATGTTTGTTAAAAGATCCTGTACCACCACCTAACACGTATTCACAAAACACAATAAATAAATGTTTATAAAATATGAATATATAATGTATGAATGTATAATGTATTATGTATGTATAAAAAACTTAAAAAGTATTTACCTCTGGTGAAACTGTATGAAACTAAGGGCTTTACTCCTTGACTTTCACAAATTTGACAAGTGCATAAGAAAATATCTGGATTCTCGGTTGGTTCTTTTGTGAAATACGACCACACATGTGAAACAGCTCTACCACTAGGAGGTGGCATTGCCGGAAAAGGTTGTCTTATTGGTTCATCTTCATCTAAATAAATAATTTAAAATTATAAAACTATAATCAAATAAATAAATAATTTAAAGTTTAATTAATTTGAAGAATAAAATTATAAAATTAACCGATAGTTTGGAAATTGACTCGTTTACCACGAGCTTGTCTTTGTTGTTGTTGTTCTCCTTGTTCTTCATGTGATCTTGTTGATGACTGTCGAGATATATGTATCCCAATTGGGGTCGTTGGTTCCTCTTCTTCATCAATTTGTATTTCTCTTTCCACTTCTTCTGCATAATTATGTAACTCTGGGTCGTACCTTCCGGATAATTATGTTCATAATTATAATTACTAATGGAAGGTGTTGTTGATACCGACGGAGTAGAAGTGGCCTTTCTTTTGGAGGAACTGGAACCTCCCAATGATTTTGCCACTTTAGTAACTTTTTTTGTGGCTTTTTTCAAAAATGAAGACATGATTGATAATATTGAAGTAATAATAGAAATATAGAATTAAGAAATAAATAAATAATTAATTATGTAACTAACTAAATTAAGAAATAATTAAAAGACTAATTATGTAATTAAGAGAATAATTGCGTAATTAAAGAATTAAGTAGAGAGAGTAAGTAGAGAGAGTAGGAGAAGAGATGAGTTGTGAATGAAAATGATTGAAAGTGATGAGTATATATAGAGGAGAAGGCAACGGCTAGCTAACGGTAACGTAACGGTCACATTTTGGTGAACCGGTTCCATGGAACCGGTGGGCCGGTTCAACCGGACCGGTCCCGGTTCCAGAACCGGTTCCATGGAACCGTTGGACCGGTTCCGGTTCCAACCCGCGGGTTTTTTACCCGGTTCACGACGGTTTTTTCCGGCGGTTTCACGGTTCCGGCAACTTTTTTCCAGCGGTTTCACGGTTTCGCGGTTCGGGGCGGTTCGGAACCTGTCGCAAACGGTTCCGGTTCCGAATCCGGTTCCAAGCGGTTCGGGACCGGTTCGGTTCCGGGTAACCCGCCCCGTGGCCATGCCTAGTCTAATACATAAAATAAATTTGAACAATAAATAATATTAATACCGACAATGTAGTGTGTATTTTAGAGGTGAGAATGTATACGAAGTAGAAGTGTTTCATGGGAGGAAGTATAAAATGACATAGGTCACCAGTCACCACCAATATTGTCGTGTGCAAGGAATGATTGAATCAATTTAATCATACCTTATTTGTGGGGTCTAAATGTCTAATGATATAGGAGCTCACTATTTTGACCGGAAAATAGCAAGTCATCATATTGTAGAAGTACCTAAAATTTTCTTGGTAATCCTTTAAAATTAAACTGATGGTCAAACGAATATTCCCTTTTATTTTCATCAAATATTTATTTGATTTTATATACATGTCAATACACTATGTTAAATTTTAATTGTAAATATTTTTAATTGTGTTTGGCTAAAAAAATATAAAAGTTATTATTAATAAAATAACATTTAAACAAATTAAATAAGATTTCACTTAACTAATTTGTTAAAAATTACTCCCTCTAATTCAAAAAAATTGTCCCATTTGCTTTTTTAATACCATTCATCGATTATCTTAATTAGTATTTTATTTATAATCTAAATGTCAAAATATGGTAAAGTGAGATCTTGTTTGATTTATCTCAATGTAAATTTTATTAATATCAATTGTTTAAAACTTTTAATTATGCTTAATTAGAAATATTTTGAATTGAATTTGTGCATTGAATAAAGCGTAAAAATTAAATGGGGCAAATCATATGAACAAAATATTAATATTAATTTACAATGAATTATAACGAATTAAATAAGATTTTAATCGACTATTTTAACTTATAGATTGAAAATATAAAACAAATTAAAATGGATTGGTGTAGTGAAAAAAAAATGCCACATTTGAATAGATCCAATAGCGTACAGCAACTAGCATGCCATGGTGAGATCACAAGGATAAAATTAATCTTTTCATTTTTTAGGGAAGTGTTGGATAAAAAGAAATTAGCGGAAAGAAAGGAAGGCAAAAGGAAGAGTAAGAAAATAAGGAAGTGAACAATAAGGAAAGCTTCACTTATTTGTTTAAAAGGAAGAGAAAGAAAATAATATTTATTTTCTTTTCAAATCTTTCACTTTTGAAAAGCTTTTTCCATTAACAAATTAATAAAATTAAATTTCTTTAAATATTCATTTTACATCTATATCTTTTGAGTTTAGGACATACTCCTTATATACATCTATTATCCACTATTTTTCATTTAAATTTGTCTCAGTAATCTTGAAATCCTTTCCTTTTTTAATTGTCTCACTCCCTTAGTGAATCATTTATGAATAAGCAGATACTCTCCTTACATTTACTCTTTCATTGAAGAAAATTTATTAAGGCCTCAAGACATAAAAAACCATAGCAAGTTTCTTCGAGCAAAAAGCCATTATGGACGTGCAATTGCGCTTTCTAGGTACTCATCTTGCACATTTACCAACTTTAGCACTAGTGGTTCTCGGAGTCATACTTTGGGCCATCTAATGTGTCCAGCGTGTGCAAAATTCGGTTATTTGAGTTGTGCTGCAAGAAGGGCTAGATAGCAAAGACAAACCTCTAATCAACAACTTTCCTTAAACACATAGGCGAACCTAGCTTAGAAACATCAAACAAATATTAGGATTTGATCCAAGAACCTCCATGTTTCAAGTATACACATCCCTTTCAGTTGAGCTACACCTCATTGATTGAAACTAATTTATGTTTTTAATACTTTTTTGATATTTTGTTTTTAATACTTTACTTAAATAACATGTTACTATTATATAATAATAAAAACAGCATTTACTAAAGAAACCCACATTCTACTATTCCATTAACATTTTGTTTACAGATAGATAAGGTATTTAGGGATTTTTTTGGTTGATATCTTTTTCTTTTATCTCTAAATATTTAAAATTGTTGCAAAGTAATGGTTTATTTTCTTGAAAGATTGAATTTCATAAAATCAAAATTGTTGTGAATTATTGTTCAAACTAAATTGGTGGAAATAATTAAGGGATTTCGAAAAAATTAAATAAGACATCGTACTATAGTTTTATGGGTTTTAATTATTTTTTGTGAAGGATTAGTTTATGTTCATAATAGTTATATTTTAAATAGGGCCAAAGATCTAATTTTTGATTTCGAATTATAATGGTCTATAGTAAATTGACTAATTGTTTCATGCGTACTTCTTATTTGTATGAAGTTGCACATGATGTTTGCTACCAACGGTCAATCGGAAACAATCTCTTTCTAAGTTTTATCACTATTAAGGGTAAGATTGCGTAAATATGACACTCCAAACTCCAACCCCTACGTAAGAGCCACTTATAATGACATTTGAGCAATTAAATGTTGTACTCTTATACCAATTAATGAACCAAAGAGTCATTCAAATTCTCACTCCATGTGAAAATGATATTCTTTCTCTTGAATATAATCCAAGAATAAAAATTTCACTCCAAGTCCTACAAAGTTTTATTTTACGCTAAGTTGTGTAACCCCATCCCTCAAATCCTAGGTACGCTACTGCTTAAAAACCCTAATAACCTATTCTTAATCACTTTGTAACCCCATCTTCTGTCCTTCACGATTTTGGTTTCGTTTAAGGGGTTAGAAATTCAAGGGTGTTACATAAAAAGAAAAGAAAAAGAATTTAGATAAACGTTAAATATTAACTTTAAAAAGGTGAGTGGAAATTTCGGCAGCATCTCTACTAAAACTCGAACATGTAGTAAAGCAATTAGCACAATAAAATCATTAAACTAATCTAAGCTCACACCACTGCGGAATTATTCATCGCCGGTGTCTTAAATCAACATGCCAAGTATGGATCGTGGCTCTAATGAAGAATCGAAAGTTGTTGACGCAAGAATGACACTAGAAAATCAGACAAGTAATTCAAGTGGTTCTAACTTGCTTGTCCTTTTATTTAGTTTTGTTTGTGATGATTCTTAATATGTCTTGTTCTAAGTTTTTTTTAATCCTATGTACAAAGTTATCAAAGATCAATTAGAAATGCACCCTCCATTAAGTTATCAAAGAGTCTGAACTAATTCCTAGATAATTTGACTAATTTCGCATCAAATTAAAAATATCACACGCTTAAAAGCGTTTATGCCATATTGAATTAGTTCATTAATAATTCGAGGTCGTTTGTTATGTAAGAAGTTTTAGACAGAATTTCAAGTGTATTGCTACCAAATTTTTCCAATTTGGTTTTGATTTATTCATCCTGCTAAATCGGTTCTAAAATTTATTGTAACCCCTCAAGTAAGTCTAAGATAGTGTACAAAGAATGTCCATTGATTAATGAAAACCAGTTCTATAAGTATATTGTTATCATGCCTCAATAATGTGAACTTGTAAGTATTAACTACACTAACTGGCTAAAACGTGATATATATATATATATATATATATATATATATATATATATATATATATATATATATATATATATATATATATATATATATATATATATATATATATATAATTGGATTATATATTGAATTTAATCACTATGTTTTAAGCTATTAGTTGCATTAGTTAAATTCCTGATTGAGTCATGAGGTATAAATTAGCATGTTATAGTATAATCTGACCATATATCATTAACTAAAAGAGCATATTTATTTAAGTAAAATGTTAGAATCATGTTATGATAACTAAAGTAATTAATTTGAGTATGTGAAGCTCAGAGCATGTAATGATATATCATCATTTATGTATAACAATGTTGGTTATTACCAAAATCTACTTAATTAAGTAATTGAAGTATTACATGTAGCATGTTGTATGAATTGTAACGTGGTAGCATGAGTGTGAATTTTGGTTTAATCTTGTATTGAGTCATGGACTATAATCAAGAAGTTATGTAAAAGCTTCAATGCTTTTAAGTTAAGAGATTATGTACCCAATAACGTGAAAGATTAGTTATTGATGTGTAACACATACAAGAGCATGAAAGTGTCAAGTATAGTTAGGGGTAACGTTTAACCGACCCTTGGTATGTTAAGTAAAAGATCTTCAGTTAGATTTTGAAAATGTCTTGCAAGTGTAAGTGTCAAGTATAGTAAATTTGGATTGGCCTGTGTCTTGTTCCTTGGATTAAGTGCAAAGATTTAGAGAATTATATGTTTATTGTAGTATGGATCATTTTGGGAATATTGGTCAAGTTTGATGATCCAAATATGGTATTAATGGGTTGTTACGATGGAGTTGAAAGATTCTATAGATGGGATAGTTATGAATGTGGTGATTGAATCACTATGAATACTCTATATTGTTCTCGTTCAAAAGTTTATCGTAGAATGTCTTCCTAAATGTATAACTTAACTAATGATTCAGTTGCATAACTAGAGTTCTCAACTATATATATATATATATATATATATATATATATATATATATATATATATATATATATATATATATATATATATATATATATATATATATATATATATATATATATATATATATATATATATATATATATATATATATATATATATATATATATATATATATATATATATATATATATATATATATATATATATATATATATATATATATATATATATATATATATATATATATAACTCAACGTTTTAAAGTAAAGCATTGAGTATTTGATTTTTTTTCTTTTTTTTCTGAGATAAACTTGTCACATTAATAAAAGTAATTCAAAAATAAATTGAGTTGTTAAAATATAAAAGTGAGGTTTTTATGTTTTAAATTGGAGTCTTAGTAGTATACATTTATATCCTAAAACTTTTCTATGTTGAAATATCTTGAAATTAACTTATAATCATGTTATCATTTGCTAGTAAAAGTTTATAATGTTTGTCCATCTACTAGTTGACTATGGTTGTTAAATTCTACTTTGGAATGACTTTACTACCCTTATTCCATCAACTTCATCCATACCTTTGTAAAACATTTGAATAGTTCTCTTGAAACTTGTTCCGAAGTGAAATTGTTTTTTTTGTTTGTTATTATAATTGGATTCAACCTTCTTTAGAATTCCTAATAATACTACGCTCTTTCATGTAGTAACCATGCAATCTTACGTTGTGCAATCATCCAAATTCAACATACTGCACTGTAGTGATACAAACGTATCAACTTTTATGGATAACCCTAGTGAACTCCTTTATTCAATCATATTTAATTTACTTGTTCTAGTATGACCTTTGAAGTGAGTAACGATCGATGAAGGAGTATTGAGAATTGTTAGTAAAAGCAAGTCAATCCCAAAATTTATAGTTACTTATGAGGTCATAGAGAAGATTCAGATTGTCCTATTCTTGAGGCTAGATGAGTTACGGTCGTAACTAAGTTTTAAGGGGGGTAGAATACCATAGAATTTCACGCGTTTTCACGGATTTTCTACTCTATGATATGAACCTATTACAAATTTACATGCTTTTGATTGATTATGTTGAGTCAATTGTGTGATATTTACATGTTTTTGATGAGGTGTTCAGTTAATTTGGGTGATTATAAACACTCGAAATGAAAAATCAATGATTGTTTTGATAGATTGAGTGTTCTTCTGTTAATAGTGTCAATAAAGTCACATTCCTTGAGTCGATTCTTGAGCTTAAAATGGTGTTAACATATCTTCTTGAGGTATGAGAAATACAAATTCTCATGATTAGTACCATGGTTACTCTAGTATCGAGGACAAAACTTCTTTTAGGGGGTAGTCTGTAACACCCTGAGATTTTTATGACGTCATTATTAATATTTTAATAACTTTTAGAGAATTTATTTACATTGAATTATTTTTTTTGAATTAGTTTTAAAAATTTCTTTCATATTCGAAATTTTTTTGTTATCATATATTTACATTAGAAAAATATAGTTACGACTTCTAAAATAAAGAGGTTCGAATCAAAATTATTATTTTATTAAAATGTGTGAACATACGAAGGCGAGTTCTCAGTTGGGCCTCGCAAGAAGATGAATCTAGGAAAATAAATAAATAAATAAAATATATAGGATGGGTTAGGTTTTAAGTGAGTATTACTCCTTGTTCCATTCAAAAACATCACGCCTCCTCCTTCTCTCTTCTTTCTTCTCTCTTCTCTCTTTTCTTTTCTCTCTTTTCTCCCCTCTTCGTCATTGCAGATCCACGAAACCACCAACCAGCAGCCCTGCGCGGCAACAACTAGTCTCCCACAACACCACCGGTCATCCCTCTCTCCTCCCTGTGACGCGACTGCTTCTTTCCCCTCCAAACAGCCACGGCAGCAGTAGCCTAGGGTGCTGCATTTCTGCACGTGCTGCCAGCCATGGTGGCCAGTTTTTGGGTCCTTTCTCCAATCATTTTTGTCCCGTGCCACCATTACCACAACCTTAACTTACCTCTTTCCCCTTTTTTCTAGTTTTAACTTGGTAAGCCATCTCCTCTTCTTCCATTTGATTCTTCTTGTTTTCAATTAATAGTTTTATAAAGTTTATGAGTGTGAAGTTGATTTTTTGTGTTATTTTCATTGAATCTTTTGTGGGTAAGAGTTTGATTGATGAATTGAACATATTTATGATTTAGGGTTTGAAGTGTGATTAGAAATTATGGGTTTTATGTTGATTGTGTATTAGTTTGGTTTAATCTTATCATAGGTAATAGAAATAGTGTTATTTTTGAACATGAAATAATAAGAGTTTGATTTAGAAATGAGATTACTAGTAGTGTGTGTGTTGTATGCTACTTTTGATGGTGTGGTGATTAATTGAATAACCTTATAAGTTGTTTTAAGACTTGGTTGATTATGGTTGTGATAATTAGTAATGATTTTGATTGCAGTTGACTATAGTTATGGTTTAGGTTGTTAATTAGGAGTACTAGTTGCTAATTGTTGTGACTTGATTGTTGTGAATTGCAAGTACTCTTAGTAGGTCGTCATTAAAGTTATACATGCATAATTTTAGTAAAGCTAAGAGCATAATGTCAACTTATCGTCGAGGGTTGCCAAAGTTACTTGTCATGTTGTTTTGATTATAGTTCTCTCTAGCTTAGAGAATGTAACAAATGATATCGCGATTCGATAACTCTAAGATTTGCCTTATCGTTATATTAGTGTTATATTTAAAGTTGTAAGACTTAGTTGTGATTAGTTATTTTGTTTTGTAACGCGAACCAATATACTCAAAATTAGTTGATGAAAAGCAACGATTCACATATAATTTTACTTTTAAATTGATAAAAAGACTTATGTTGTGTTGAGTTAATGATTTTGAATTGTATTAAATGAGTTGCGTACGTGCCAGAGTAATCGAAAAACTCATGTTGAATAGGTGATAGAGGTTACTTTGGTATTTAGTTGGTATGACAAAGTTGTTAAGGATATTTATTAGTTTTAATCCTAACTTGTATAGGTTTCCACTTTATAAGAGGAAAGTAGAACCTTAGTTGGGTGAATTTTGTAACTTTTGGTCGTGCAGTGACGCTTATAGGTACGTATGATCGGGACTTTACGTCCTTTAATAGTAATACCGAAAGTGCACGGCGTAGCGTAGTACGTCGGCAAGTACGGGTCGAATCCACAGGGAGTGGGGTTGTATATCAAGGGATTCTCAATCAATTAGTTGGTTCAACAATGTATATATAGATGTTTGTTGGTGTAATTAACTAAAACAAGCAAATAAAGACTAAAGCTAAAACAAAGTATAAAACAAGTAAAGATGCTAATTAACCAAGAATATAAGATCAAAGGCAATACAAATACATCAAAAGGTAATATGATGATGCAGAGGCAAAGGCTAGGCTTTCTCACCAAAATAGTGTTTACTAATCTTCAACCTAAGGTCATAGATATGGGTTATGGGAAAGAACGCATTATGGATACTAATGTTCTCTCTCCAGCAATAAAAGCTTCTTAAACATACTCAACTACCTATTCTCATGGAGATAATTCAATTTTCAAGCATAGACTATCATTAGAAATCGACTCTCGCCCTCAATCCAATGGCACTACAATAATAAAAAAATCCATCTCAAACCATAAACAACACAACAAGGCCAAAGGTAAAGATAGCAATTTAGACTACATACATGGTGATAATTCCTAGCCTAAGCCAAATTGAACTACTCACTCATATTGAAATTGAACATAACTAAAGACAATGAATTCATAATAAATAAGAACAAAATCAAAAGCAATAAAGTGTAGAGAATAAGTATTACTAGATTGGAATTCAATCGAAGGAAGACAACCAAATGAAGAATTAATGAATACCAATGATAAACTCCATAAAGCTTCAATTGCAATTCAAATGCTTGATGAAATACTTCAATAGAATTAACTTAATCTCAATTACATTAATGTATTAAATGATCTTCAATGATAAATCAAAAGCTTGAACTATCTAATAAGTGTTTTAGTAGAAAAATGAAATTCAGAATACAAGACTAGAATCATGGAAAGCACATAAGGAAGTTTAAAACTAACAAACACCAAAGAAAGCTTGAACTACAGAAAAATGAATAGTAGAAGGATTGGATGATTTGCTTGAGGCTTCTTCTTCTCTATTTATCGGAGGGAGGACAAGTGGTGGGTGGTGGCTTCATGATTTCTCCACCACCCTATGTGTGAGATAGGTAGGCTATAGATGGGTGGCGAATGAGGTGGTGGAGTAATAGAGTATGAGAAGCATAAGAAATGGTAAGGCATCCAATTAGCAGCTTTTAAAAGCGTAATTATTTCTGACCGCCCAAATCGCTCGACACGAGTCAATCCGCTCGACCTGTCGAGCGAGCATCAGGTACACAGGTCAAAATCTTTAAAAATAGAGCAGTCACCAAAAAAGGCTTCACTCGACCCATTGAAAATGCTTCTGTCGACATTCTAAAGCTACTAGAAGTGAATAGTACTTTCGCTCGACCCGACCTAACATCGCTTGATCGGGTCGAGCAGCCTTCAGGATGGTCCTGCTCAGCTTTTATCTCTAATACAAGTCTTTTTTATGTTCGACCAAGCTTGGCTCGACCCAGTTTTGGCCGAGTGGGCTTAGAAAGGTCTACATTAGCTCCTTTTTTCCTTGTTTCCATGTCTTGGGTCATCAAGGCTTTGATTACTTGAGCTTTTGGAGTTAAGTAAGTATTGTATCCACCAAATGTACTTGGTTATCGGTATTGTTGAATATTACCTAAAATGCACAGAAATACCAAAATACCCATCCAAGCGTAAAATCCCAAATGAAGCAAGTATAGTTATGCAAAATCCTAATACAATAAAGCCAAATAATGGGGATAAAGTATGAATAAAATGCAGCTAACAACGTACACAAAATAATTAACCCTTATATACAATTTTCCTTTAAGAGATCATTTTTTATTGTTTATTGTGATAATATGCATAATATCGAAACTATTAGGTACTAGTGAATACACTTTATATGAAGAGCTATCGACTATGAAATCCTTGCGCTTAGAATAGTTTAAAGAATGAAAGTGTTATAAAAGGCGGGGACAACCCCCTTATTTATTTAAGAATTGGATTATGCCTTACTTGGAGTTAGAATGACTCCTTTATAGGTGAATTTCATATTTTGTTTTAGTGGCTCAGTGGGTTTTGGCGTTCTGCTATCCCAAGGTGCTCATTAATAGTTGAAAATGGAAGTTATTCCTATTTGATAAAGTATTAGTTTATAATTAGCTGGCGTGACTCAACTGGATTATGTCTGGTTGATTTAATAGACCCCGACATGAGATCCGACGGGATCACCGTATGGGGGGTATGAGCATAGTTTTGTCATTGGGCGCTGGGTGGCCGATACCGCCCCTTGACCGAGGTGTTACCACGCGTGCCTTGCAAACTCCAATATGGTGGCCTCTTCACTGGATTAGTACCCCAGTGTCTTAGTTTTTTCTCGAAGGTAGGACCCGAGAGGTTCAGCTGGAGGGGGTATGAGCTCATACTTTGCCATGGGCACCGGGTGGCCGATAACGCCCTTGGCCGTGTCACTATGCCATGAAGTAGAGAAAAGATCCACTGATAGAAAGTTATTCAATGATAGAAAGTTTATTCATTGATCGAAAGTTATTTAATGATAGAAGGTTCATTCATTGATACAAAGCTTACACATTGATAAAACGTTTAATCATTGATAGGAAATTTATTCAATGATAGAGTAGTTTATGCTATGAGAAGTGCACCTAAGTTAAGTTACCTCAAGGGAGTTACCAGTCCCAAAGATAGACTATGATCACACTTACTTTAAGATAAACAAGCCTTATAAGGTCATGTGTTAGGTAGTCTGTTAATGCCTTGGTTGAGTTGATACTACGCGTGTTTTACAAGAGTTTATGGTGTTAGAAAACAAAAACAGCTTCAAATGGAAGAATATCGAATGAATTGGGATATATATCACACATTAAGCAAAAAGGAAACTCTTCAGCCTTGGGAAGCTGATATGATGGTTCAACTTGGACAATACTTTCAGAATTACAATCGTCAGTAGATGGTTTAATTATGTAATGCTTTAATTATGTTTTAATTATGTATTGTTTTTAATGATGGTTTAATTGTGTAATGTTTTAAAATGATGTTTTAATCATGTAATGTTTTAAGGGGATGTTTTAATTATGTAAGGTTTTCATGCATTAGTTCTTTTCTTTCCATCACCTTTTGGCATGCATTAGTTCTTTTCTTTCCATCACCTTTTGGCATGCATTAGTCATTTCATTTCCATCACCTTTTGGCATGCATTAGTTTTTTCCTTTTCATCACCTTTTGGCATGTATTAGTCTTCTCATTTCCATCACCTTTTGGCATGCATGATATTATATATATGCACATCCATATTCAATTGGATGTATAACTTCAAAATGAGTTTTTATAAGTTTAATTTTTCCTCATCCACTTCAAGTTCTTCATCTTCTGATGAAGACAATGAACTAATAGATAATATGGTTGATTATGCGTTTCAGTACGCTATTCCTCCTATTGTTTCAACACTACAACCAAGGGTGAGAACCAACAAAAAATGTCGAATTCAAAGAGACCATTCAAAAGGTCACTCCCAATTATTTAATGACTATTTTGCTAAAAATCTTACATATTATTCTCGATTGTTTCGACGTAGGATTAGGATGAAGAAACATGTATTTTTACGGATAATGAAAGCTGTCTCCAACAACGATCCATAGTTCACTACCAACATTGATGCAACTGGTAAAAAAGGTCTAAGTGCTTTACAAAAGTGCACTGCAGCTCTTCGTATGCTAGCATACGGGGTGGCTGCTGATCAAGTTGATGAGTACCTCCGAATTAGCAAAAATACAGCACGAAAAGCACTCACTCATTTCACAAAGGGAATAATCAACCAATTTGGGCAACATTATTTATGAAAACCAACACCACAAGATTTGACGAGATTATTGGCCTTTAGTGAAGAACGAGGATTCCCTGGCATGATTGGTAGTGTTGATTGCATGCGTTGGGAGTGGAAGAATTGCCCAACAGCATGAAAAGGGCATTATCAAGGCCGAACAGCCGAACTAGTGTTGCAACATTAATTCTTGAAGCAGTCGCTGATCATGACTAATGGATACGGCATGCCTTTTTTGGGATGCCAGGTTCATATAATGATCTCAATGTGCTATATCGATCACTTCTTTCAGTTCATTTGTTTTAAGGAAAGGCACCACCTATCAATTTCACGGTGAATGGAAATCATTACGGTATGGTTAACCATCTCACTGATGGCTTACTGAAACACAAACATTAAAAGCAAGATTATTTGCCTAACATCAAGAAGCAGTAAGAAAGGATGTGGAGCGAGCATTTGGGGTGTTGCAAGCTCGATTTGCAATAATTAGAAAGCCCTCACTTGCTTGGGATGAAGAACGACTCTCTGATATAATTACTTCTTGTATAATTATGCATAATATGATTGTGGAAGATGAAAGAGATACATATACACACTATGCTAATGGTAGAGAGTTTATGAGAGATCGTCCACAAGGTAAATCGGAAGGTACAAGTGGATTAAATGATAAGTTTGAGTAGTACACATATAGAATTGTTGATATCAACCGATACTTGGCAAATAAGGATCATGTTGAAGATCAACAAATACATTTATCCTTAAAAGATGACTTGGTTGAAAATATCCGGCAAAAGTTTGGAAGGAACCGCAATTAATGTATCATTGAAATTTTAGTTTTTAATTTGTGTATTTAATACATGATTGCGCATTGTAATCTTTAGTTGAATTTAACGAATTTTCCTTAATTATTATTAATGTCTACATTTATATTTATTAAAAAATATTATTTTTATTAAAAGAATAATTATTTTAATTAATAAAAAAGTAGATCTATTTTAATCAAATAAAAAATTATATTAACTTTGTATATGAAAATATTATTATAAAAAAATAAAGATAAATATTAGATAAATTAAGTAAGAGAAATTATGATGGGGTAGAAAAAAATGAAAAAGAGAGAACGATAATCTTTTAAAAAAAGTCATTGTTAATAAAATTAAATTGAAAGATCAACTTTAAAAAAAAAGACAGTAGAATGATAGCTCTTAAAAATAACTACATTTAATTAAAGAATTCTATCTAACAAGTAAATATGTACTTCAACCCTTGAAAACTAAATTCCAAGTATGAACTATATTTAAAATTCCACACTAACAAACATTTTGTTGGGTATGAATGACAACAAACTTTTTTCATATTCTGTCACAGTAATAAGAAAATGACTTCTCCTAGGCATTATACTAAATGATACATAAATGAAGCTTAGAGTAAACCAGTATATATAAATATAAATCCCTAGCTAGTCATCCCTTTTTTTTATTAGTTTCTGTTATATTGCAGTCTGCACAAATCTTTTGTTTATCATTCGCCATACAGTATTAATAAATACAAGAGATTTAATTGATTGAGAGTATTTTTCCTGTCTTTTTCTTTGAGGGGTAGAGACAGGGTCATTTTTGAGGATAATTTTAAGGTGTAATTGCTTAGGGTTCAGCTTATAAAATGTGTTTAAATTGAGTTAATTCTTATTATTATTTAAATTTAGTTTGTGTATAAGTATCTTGTCATTATGTGATCTTAAATTTGTTTATTTATTTGATATTAATGTGATAGAAAAAAATTATATATACATAGTTGGGGAAAAAAAAACTAAAATTTTACTTATATAAGGGTCTTTATTTATGTTTCACATAGGGCCCAAAAATAATCAAAAACAACACTAAATATATATATATAATATGTCCGCTACTTCTTTCCTCGTGAGTTTATATTTTGTGCCACATAATTCATGACAGACAATTAATAGATATGCCTGCAAAATGCAAATATAAATATGTATTGTCATTTTTCATTTGTGTAAATTGTTGCCCCCAGCTCCATACAACAAGGACCTAACAATATAATAGTTCAAACTTAATTTTTTAATTGTTGGGTTTCAAATGGTCTTAATTTAAAAGTTATAATTTCACAAGTCTTGATCATCATCATCCTATCTAGTGTATCTCACTCATAGAAGAACTATGGACAGGGTCTGGAGAGAAAAGGATGGCGACAACTCATACCCATAAAAGGAGAGCACGGCCAAAATAGTCCTCCCGCTCAAAAAAGATAGGAGACGTAGCTACACGGGAAAGATAAAAAAAAAAAAGAAAGAGCATATAAATAAAATAAATAAGTAGAACCAACTACAAGATAAAAGGGAATAAAAACTAATAATAAAGAAATGAGGGAAGTAAGATGACATGAACACCAAAAGGTTATCTAAGAGGACAATCAGTAGTCTAAAACATGGATATGGCATCTCCAACTACCCTTATCCCTTGTCAGGCCCTCAGAGAGATTTAACTCATGTAAGTTAACTTTTATTTGCTTATCCCAAGTTCTCCTGGGTCTTCCTCGACCCCTCTTACCCTCTACTATAATGTTTTCTACCCTCCTCACAGGGCCTGCAAAAGTCTTTCTCTGCATATGTCCAAACCACCTCAATTTGTTTTTGCGCATTTTTCCAGAAATAGGGGTTACCTGATGTATGCACTTTGTACTATATTTTTATGCTCCTTTCCCTTGCATTTTATGACATTTTGATGTGTGATTTCGCATTTTCCATGTGGTTTTACGCTTGGATGGATTTTTTGTGTGTCTTTGATTATTTCAGGCCATTTTACTCTACTCTTGTATTGGAAGCGGATCACTTCTGAGCATTAGAATACGTGCTTCGAGATTTGGCAGAGTTCGAGACCGCACTACGGCACTTTTGTGAGCTCACGGGTCCATTCGGATATGCTTTTAGTCCCGTTGGGTCTCATTTGTACTTTTGCCGCGTTCTAATGAAGAAAAGTAAGCACAAGATGATGGGCCCGGGCGGATATTTTCATACCCGGGCGATTTCAAGTAAGAAATAGGAATGTAAGCCTCCAAGCCCAGGACCCGGTCGGGTCTATCGATAATCATTTGCATAAGTATTCCGCTTACGAACCCGGTCCGGTCTTGCTTAAACCCGGTCGAGTCCTGCGATTTCTACTCTCTGGAAACTCTCAGCACACGGACCCGGTCCGGTCTTGCCTAAACCCGGTCCGGTCCTGCTTTAATAACCGTTTTTCCGTACAGTTTTTATTTGATGATTAGGGAATGTAACGAGAAAGAGGAGTAACATTTTCTCTAAAAAGGATATTTTAATTCTTCACTTTGGGGAGAAAAACTTTGTAACTTTCAATTACTTTCATTCATCCTTTGGTATTCAACTTCAAGTATTATTTCTTTATCCTTTCATTGCTATTTCTTTTAATCATGTTTTCTTTAATTAATTCTTGTTTTGTTGCATTTGATATGTTTTAGTAGTATCTTAATCTAGGGTTAGATGGAACCCTAGCCATGATGTTGATGATGAATTATTGAATCCCAATCCTGTTTGTCATGCATAATCCTTGTTCATGCATGATTTCTTATGCTAGTTAACTCATGTTTTTTCAATAGAATTTTTGGAAATTGTGGTTCACACTTCATTCAATCGCTAACGAAAGTTAGAGTTGAATGAATTGCCTTTTAGATCAAGGGCTTGATAATCTTAATGAAAATAGATAGATTTGATTGTTGGATCTTATAGAATACTATGTTCAATGTCATTGCTATACTTGATTCCATGAAAATAGGTTTGATAGTATGGTAGCGAAACTAATAGTCTTGGAAAGGAGTTATTAGTATCTTTAATGGTGTATTCGTCCTATTGAACTTGGTTATGATTGTTGTAGGGGTAGTAGGATCTCATTGTCATCATATCATGTTAGTGGGGAAATTTATCCCTAGATTTTTTAGTATCATTGATTTACCTTTCTAATTTAATTGTTTAACTCTAGTCATTTAGTTAATTTAGATATATATTCTCTAAAGTTGTGTGTTACTTAGGGTCAATTGGTAGCCAGAAAATAATCATTTACTACATTGTTCCCTGTGGATTCGACCCTAACTGCTGCTATACTAGTTGCATATTAGGATTTGTTTGTTAGTACATAAACGACCTATCAAATTTTGGCGCCATTGCCGGGGAACAACGGATTAGTTTAGTGTTTATTATTCTGAGTTTAAATTGATTCTTTTCTCTGATTTCGCTTCGGTTATGTCCCCCTCCCCTATCTATTTAACCCTTTGCTTTTAGTTTCTTTTGTTGCATGCAAACCAGACGTCAGGGATACGAACTAGTACCTTTTGACCCTGAAATCAAAGCAACAGCAAGAAGACTTAACTCTAGGCAAAGAAGGTGAAGAAACAAGAGAAGGGAAGATTTAACCATGGCTAAAACACCAGAGAAACCCCTCATGGATTACATCACTCTCGATGCTAGCATTGTCACTACTAGCATTGTGAGGCCAGAGATTTCCAAGAACCAGTATGAGATCCGGTCAGCATTCTTCAACAGGTTCGCTCAGGACCAATTTCATGGTATTGAGAATGAGAGCCCAACCGATCACATTAATCTGTTCATCGACAAGTGCATGACACACAAGTACAACAACCTCACTTTCAGTCAATTAATGTTGATAATTTTCTCTTTTTCTCTTGCGTGAGGAAGAACTTAAAACCATTGCTACTTGGGAGGCTCAGAAAAAAGGCATTCTTGCATCGATTCTACCCACCCGGAAAAACTTTGAAGTACCGAAATGAAATCTCTACTTTCAAGCAAAAAGACGGGGAATCACTCTATGATACATGGGAGAGATTTAAAAGTCTAATCAGAAAGTGCCCACATCATGGATTATCAGATTGGATGGTTATTGAGACAGTCTACAATGCTTTAAGGCATGAGATTCAAACCTCTTTGGATGCTGCTGCTGGAGGTAACTTCATGATGAAAAACCTGACCTAGGCCAAGAAAACTCTTGATGATATGGCCTCAAATTACCACTGGCGAGAACAATCAACTCCAAAGCGAGGTGGTAGGTATGAAGTGGATGTTATTGCTGCTTTGACTAATAATGTACAGGCTTTGACAAGGAAGGTTGAGCAATTGGATGTGGCTGCAGTAAATAAAGTATGTGGTGCTTGTGGCTTAAATGGGCATTCTAGTGTTGATTGCAACTGTAAGCCGAAGGGATTGCTGCTGTGGAACAAGTCAACGCCATCCAAAATCAGAATGTCAGACAACAATACAACCCCTATTCTAACACCTTCAACCCAGGATGGAGGGATCATCCAAATTTTTCCTATAGTAACAACAATGCCCAGAATCCCTTATCCTCGTACAACATACCATCGGGTTTCCAACAAAGACCTCCCTTCCCACCTCAACAACAACATCCACTGAAGTCCAACATTGAGAGTTTGATGGAGAACTTTATTGCTACCCAAAGCAAGCAAAATGAACACTTCAGCACCTCCATTAATCAGATTTTGGCCCACAACAAAATGATCGATACTCAGATGGCTCAAATGGCACAAAAATTGAGTAACTTGTCCATGCAAAAGGGGCAACTTCCGGGAAACACAGAAAAGAACCCAACCGCATCTCCCTATCAGCAACTCAATGCAGTAACTACGAGGAGCGGTAGGACACCTCATGATACTTCACCTATTGTTGTTCCAGATTCAGAAACTAATGATGATGTTTCTGAAAAAAAGAAGGATGAGCCAGTCAATTCAGACAAGCCCACAATTACCGGTCGAACTTACACACCACCAGTGCCATTTCCTTCTAGATTGGCACAGGCGAAGCTTGAGCAGAAATATGAAAAATTTCTTCATATTTTGAGCAAGCTACAGATCAACTTCCCCTTTTGAGAAGCCATTAAGGAAATGCCCTCTTATGCTAAATTCCTCAAGGACATCATTTCCAGCAAACGCAAGCTAGAGAAGAGTGTGGTGGAAACTTTGAATGGGCAATGTAGCGCTATTTTCGGGTGCAAGGTTCCTAAGAAACAAGCTGATCCTGGTAGTTTTACTATCCCACTGAAGTTTGGGAAAGATGTGTCTGCCGTAGCCCTTGCTGATTTAGGGGCTAGTGTGAGTGTGATGCCCTTGACATTATGCAAAAAGATCAATGGCGAGATGAAAGCCACTCGGATGTCCATACAATTAGCTGATCGATCTGTGAGATACCCAGTCGCTATTCTTGAGGATTTTCCCGTCCAAGTTGGTAATTACTTTGTACCCTGCGATTTCGTCATCATGGATATGGAAGAAAATGCCCGCATTCCGGTGATTTTGGGTCGTGATTTTTTAAAGACTACAGCAGCCATTTTTGATGTGAAGAATGGGAAGTTATCACTTGAAATTTTGGGAGAACAGTTGCATTTCCATCTCCCCTCATCCATGGCACATCCTGCCATTGGGGAGACTGTTTATCGGGTGGATGCGATAGTTGACGCTACTATAGAGAGGGAGTCCACACCCTCCATTGTTGATCCACTTTATGCAGCTATTGAGGGCAACTATGAGAAGGATAGGGCCGATGTGATTGAGATGGTCCAAATTTTAGATGTCGCACCTACATTTGTTCTTGCAAAAGCTAAGTTTGAGGACATCCCACCTTGGTTGGTGTTCACCATTGAGGAACAAAAGGAGTGTGCCACGCCTCCTCAAGTAGAATTAAAACTCTTTCCCCCTTCTCTGAAGTATGTTTTTCTAGAGGATAATGACACTTACCATGTTATTGTCAATGCTGAACTCAATGGCACTCAAATTGAGCGATTGCTCACAATTCTGAAAAAGTATAAGAGTGTTATTGGGTACACTATTGATGACATCAAGGGTATTAATCCCTCATTCTGCACTCATAAGATTTTTCTTGAAGATGATCATACCTCTTTTATAGAACCACAACGAAGACTTAATCCTAATATGAAGGAGGTAGTCAAGAAAGAGGTTCTTAAACTACTTGAAGCTGGAATAATATTCCCCATTTCAGATAGCAAGTGGGTGAGTCCTGTTCAAGTAGTTCCCAAAAAAGGAGGTATGACCGTTGTCAAGAATGACAAAGGGGAATTGATTTCCACTAGAACTGTCACAGGGTGCCGAATGTGTATTGACTATCGCAAGCTGAATAAAAGCCACCCGAAAAGACCATTTCCCTCTCCCTTTCATTGATCATATGTTGGATAGAATGGCTAAGCATTCCTTTTTCTGTTACTTAGATGGATATTCAAGTTTCTTACAAATTCTCATCCATCCAAGTGATCAGGAAAAGACGACATTCACTCGTCCTTATGGCACCTTTGCGTATCGCAGAATGCCATTTGGTCTTTGTAATGCGCCCGCCACATTCCAACGATGCATGATGGCAATTTTCTCAGATTTCATTGAAAATATCATGGAAGTGTTTATGGATGATTTCTTGGTTTACGGAACATCTTTTGATTTATGTTTGCGAAATTTGTTAAAGGTGTTAAGTAAATGTGAGGAAGTCCATCTGATATTGAACTGGGAAAAATGTCATTTTATGGTCCAACAAGGAATTGTTTTGGGTCATGTTATTTCCAATAGGGGTATTGACGTCGATAAAGCAAAAATTGATGTGATTGAGCGATTACCACCCCCCACTTCTGTTAAAGCGGTTCGTAGCTTCCTTGGGCATGCAGGATTTTACCGCCGCTTCATAAAGAATTTTTCTCAAATCGCTCGTCCATTAACTGAGCTCTTTGCCAAAGATACCCCCTTTGTGTTTTCTGATGCTTGTGTTGAAGCTTTTAACAGGTTAAAACAAGTCTTGATTTCTGCACCAATCATCCAACCACCGGATTGGAACCTGCCGTTCGAGATAATGTGTGATGCAAGTGATTTTGCAGTTAGGGCAGTGTTAGGCCAAAGGAGAGACGGCAAACTGCATGCCATTTATTATGCTAGTATGACACTTGATGCCGCCCAACTCAATTATGCTACCACTGAAAAAGAGTTGTTGGCGGTAGTGTTTGCGGTGGAGAAAATACGATCCTACCTTCTTGGGTCGAAAGTGATTGTGCATACAGATCATGTAGCATTGAGGTATTTGATGACTAAGAAAGATGCCAAACCTCGACTAATTCGTTGGGTATTACTACTTCAAGAGTTTGATTTGGAAGTTAAGGATAAAAAGGGGGCCAAAAACGTAGTAGATGATCATTTGTCTCGCCTTCTTCTTGACAATGTTGATGACGATCCTGAGATAGATGACTCATTTCCTGATGATCATCTCTTTGCCATCTCACTTGGCAAAGCACCGTGGTACGCCGACATAGCCAACTTTTTGGCTAATCAAATTCTACCTCATGATCTCACTTACCAACAAAAGAAGAAATTTCTCCATGAAGCAAAGAAGCATTATTAGGATGACCCTAATTTGTATAAGCTTTGTGCTTATACGGTCATTAGGAGGTGTATTCCGGAAGATGAGGTAGCATCGGTGATTGCTCATTGTCATGATTTGCCTACAGGAGGCCATGCCGGTGCCACTAAGACTGCTGCAAAAATCCTTCACTATGGTTTCTATTGGCCTACATTGTTCAAAGATGTTCATGAGTATGTGCAATCGTGTGATCGTTGTCAGCGTACTGGAAACCTCACTAGGCGGTCTGAAATGCCTTTGAATAACATTCTTGAGGTGGAGTTGTTTGATTTTTGGGGTGTCGATTTTATGGGACCGTTTCCTTCTTCTTACGGGAACAAGTATATCTTGGTCGTCGTAGACTATGTCTCCAAGTGCGTGGAAGCCATTGCCACCCAAACTAATGATGCAAGAGTAGTAGCTCGATTCTTCAAGAGAGTTATTTCCCCTCGTTTTGGGACACCCCGTGTGTTGATTAGCGATGGAGGGTCACATTTTATAGAATAGAAGTTCGAGTCTATGTTGAAAACGTATGGTGTGCATCATCGTGTAGGTTTGTCATATCACCCCCAAACTAGTGGGCAGTAGAGATCTCTAACCGTGAAATCAAGTTCATCCTAGAGAAAATGGTTGCAAGATCAAGGAAAGATTGGGCTAACAAGTTGGATGATGCTTTATGGGCGTACCGGACTGCTTTTAAGACTCCCATTGGTACCACTCCCTTTAGATTGGTGCACGGAAAAGCTTGCCATCTTCCCGTTGAACTTGAGCATCGCGCTTATTGGGCTATCAAGGCCCTCAACTTTGATTTGCGTGCTTCGGGAGAGAATAGAATGTTACAACTTGCAGAGTTAGATGAGCTTCGCCTTGATGCGTACAAAAGTTCTAATATACAAGGAGAGAACCAAGAGGTGGCATGACAAGCACATCCAAAGGCGTGAATTCAAGGAAGGAGAATTAGTCCTATTGTTCAACTCCCGTCTCAAGCTATTTCCAGGAAAACTCAAATCCAGGTGGTCTGGACCATTCCACGTTGGTTCTGTAGAAGTTTGGAGCGAGGGGAGCGGTACATTCAAGGTGAATGGGCAAAGGTTGAAACATTAACGAGCTGGAATACCCGTTCAAGGGAATTAGGTTTATAACCTTTCCCTTCCTTCTTCCTACTGAGTTGTTGAAGGAAGTCTAGCTATAGACTATAAATAAAGCGCTTCTTGGGAGGCAACCTAAGTTTATGATTTGCAGATGTTGAAATGACATAGAACTGATACTCGATCTGGTTTACATAAACCAGGTCGGGTCCGAAGGGATAAAAATAAATAAAAATAAATAAAAAATAAAAAAAAAAAAGAAAAATGCTGGAAAGGAAACCCGGTCGGGTTTTCCAAATACCCGGTCGGGTCCGTGAGGAAGCAGAAAACAGAGGTTCTGAATACTCGAAAACCCGGTCGGGTTTAGAGGGAAACCCGGCCGGGTCTTCGAACAGTCGTTTTTAAATTCCCTTTTTCCCTTCTCTTCTCCTCCACTTTCCTCCATTACCATTCTCAAAGCTTTCTCTCTCTAAATTTTCACCATCTTCCCTCTCTTCAAAACTCCATCAAAATCACACCATTCTATTCCCCTTCCTCTCTTCTTCAACATCCATCCTTCAATTTTCACTCAAAACCCTAACTTTTTCTCTCCTCCAAAAAGACTCCATTTTCTTTCAAATTCAAGGATGTCAAAGAGGCAAAGGTCTACAATTCGTGGAGCATCATCTTCTCGCGGAGGAAGCCGTCAAAAACCAATTCCTTCTGACCCGGAGTACCCCGACATCATCTTTCGAGATGAGCATCAACATAAAAAGTTTCTTCAGGTTAAGGTACGAGTTATTCTTCCCTCTCGTTTTTTCTGTCATGAATCTTTAAGAGAACTTGGAATTTACAATGCTATGTCAAATCTGTGTGCTGCACTGAATTTCACTACTATGTTCAACATGTATTATAATTCTCATCCTGCATTAGTTTATGAATTCTTAAGTTCTTGTGAGGAAGCAGTATTAAATGGTGTGCATGGCATGTCCTTCCGTTTGTTCAATGTTGATCGATTTTTGTCTTGTGCTGAACTTGGACAACTCTTTGGGCTAGATCCTGATTGGGGACTTTTGAAGGGTGCTTCGGGTCAATCTGCCTATGTTATTTGGAGAAAAATAACCGGAAAGCAGGAATTTTACCCAAAGCATCTAACAATTGCGAATGTGCAACATCCGGTGTTATGAATTTTCCTAAAATCTCTATCTACAACTTTGTTTGCCCGGCATGATCATAGTGCATCTAGGTTAAATCATGTTGCATTTTTGGCTCACACTCTTAGGAGCAACGTCGATCCTTACCATGCACTTCCTATGAGAATGGTGAACATTTGACCGGATTGAACTTAAGGCCTATTAAGTCAGAACTTTTAATTAGTGGTATTATTAATTGCATTGCTATCCATTTTGGTTTTGTAGACTCTGTTGAAAGGTACCCTGACGCCTTGCTCACAACCGGCTTCCTCAAGCATGCCAACTATATTACGGACCAAACCTGTCCTCTTCTTTGGCATGTTGGGAGGAGAAAAATTGTTTTACCATCAAGGAACCTTCCCCCACTTTCCCCTGATTGGCCTCACTACTTGTTATTTCCTCCTGCTAGTTTTGTGGTTGAGGAGGAATATGATCATTTAGCACAGGAAGATTATGAGGAAGAGGAAGACATTTATGACTTCCATCCACCTCACGACCCTCCACTCCATTCGAGTATTCCTCCTATCCCCCATTCTTACAACCACTTCCAACGCGCTGTCATGACCCAATTTTCTCACATGAACACCCGGCTAGATGACGTTTCTCAGTATATGGCTCAGTTATAGCTTGACCAACGTCGAGCTCTTGAGCCTATTTACGGCCAATTCTATCAAATCGGTGTATTTCCTCAAGGGTTTTTTGAACACCCTTGTTGGTTTGACCCCACTAGATGGGGCGGTCCTTCTGGTTCTGGAGGTGGTAGTTCGGGCCAGTGATCATTTATTTGATCTTGTGCCAAACACTAAGGACCGTGCTTGGACTAGCTGGGGGGGATAATCACTTCTCATTCACTCACTCACTCATGCATCTGTATAGTTTTATCATTTTCAGCATATAGAGGTAGGTTTTATTTCTCGCATGCATTAAAAGAAAAAGAAAAAAAAAAGAAGAAAAGTATTATGGCTTGATGAGAACTGTTGGAATCTCCTGTATATGAGCAACACTGTCCTTTCCCCCAAAATGAATTTTGCAAAATGTTATGACTGGTATTTTGACATATGATACTTTTATTTGGATGTCAGAGGCAAACCGCAGACACTCCTAATTTGAGAACCAATTAAGTGGCATTTAATTGCCTCATGAGCATGAGTAGGTTAGCTGGTGAGCAGGCCTAATCAAATGTGTGTGCATTATCTACTAGGATGCCCATTAGGGGCTAGATTGATCTTGACTTTGCTTTACTCCTCCTAGAATTTGACTAGATGTACCTTGTTGAAAATGATTTTCAGGTTTAGATGTTACTTGAAATCACATGGACTAAAAAGCCACCTTGCACTACTTGACTTTAGGTTTTTGCCCTCTTGAGCTTAAGCCTATTTTCTTTCAACCCGGATTACTAAAGCTCCACAATCCCAAAATTTCCCCCTCTACACCTTAGGGAATGAATTGGTTATTTGAGTTTGATGTTGGTTGTTGGTGTGGTTACCGGTCCATAATTGTAAAATCTTGAGTTTTTTTTAAACTTTCCCCAAGTATTATTTCTTATAAAAAAAAAAAAAAAAAAAAAAAAAAAAAAAAAAAAAAACCAAAAGAAACAACAAAAAGAATGGGATTTTTGTTTGTAGTTATAAGTTCAAATAAAAGGAGTTATATCTTGTTTTTCTAGAAGCTCGAAATTTCATTAGTTAAGTTCATTTACGATTGACTGTATGATGTTCATGCTCGAAATGTACGTAGTTGCGAGAAAAGAGTTTTCACTCCCTATTGTCCCTAATAGGTCTCATATTTTTAGCATGACCAATAACCTTAGCCAACGTTACTCCCGTTATTAGCCTGATTTGATTCTCTAGGTAGTTGAAGTCTATTTCCAAGGAGAAGGATAGCAAAGTTAAAGTGAAAGTCTTTAGAATGTTGTTTGCATTAGAGAGATCTTTTTGTCCTTCTAAACACATGAGTGTGAGAGTTGGGAGGGAAACACTGCTGGGGAATGGAAGTAGTCATTTTTACTACTTTGGTGTGTGTAATGAGTCCTAAACTCATCAACGATGGAGTGGTGAGTTGCCCCGTGAGTACCTCCTCATTTGATTTATGATGTGTTTACGATGGCCTTAACTGGTTACCTTTTGGATGAATCGTGAAAGCCTGATTGCGCTATGATATTCCGGATTGATGTTGAGTGCGCCTAAATGCCGAGTCGTTTAAAGTTGCTTTTAAATGAATTTCGAAAACTTTTGGGGAAGAACTTTGTTGACCTATATGATCTCCACTTTTCTTTGATGGTCCATTTGCTTGGGGACAAGCAAGGGTTTGGCTTGGGGGAGTTTGATGTATGCACTTTGTACTATATTTTTATGCACTTTTCCCTTGCACTTTATGGCATTTTGATGTGTGATTTCGCATTTTCCATGCGGTTTTACGCTTGGTTGGAGTTTTTGTGTGTCTTTGATTATTTCAGGGCATTTTACTCCACTCTTCTATTGGAAGCGGATCACTTCTGAGCATTAGAATGCGTGCTTCAAGAATTGGCAGAGTTCGAGACCGCACTACGGCACTTTTGTGAGCTCACGGGTCCATTCGAATATGCTTTTAGTCCCGTTGGGTCTCGTTTGTACTTTTGCCGCGTTCTAATGAAGATAAGTAAGCACAAGATGATGGGCCCGGGCGGGTATTTTTATACCCGGGCGATTTCAAGTAAGAAATAGGAATGTAAGCCTCCAAGCCCAGGACCCGGTCGGGTATACTCTAAACCCAGTCGGGTCTGTCAATAATCATTTGCACAAGTATTCAGCTTACGGTCCCGGTCCGGTCTTGCTTAAACTCGGTCGAGTCCTGCGATTTCTACTCTCTGGAAACTCTCGGCAAACGGACCCGGTCCGGTCTTACCTAAACACGGTCCGGTCCTGCTTTAATAACCGTTTTTCAGCACAGTTTTTATTTGATGATTAGGGAATGTAAGGGGAAAGGGGAGTAACATTTTCTCTAAAAAGGATATTTTTTAATTCTTCACTTTTGGGAGAAAAACTTTGTAACTTTCAATTACATTCGTTCATCCTTTGGTATTTAACTTCCAGTATTATTTCTTTATCCTTTCCTTGTTATTACTTTTAATCATGTTTTCTTTAATTAATTCTTGTTTGTTGCATTTATATGTGTGAGTAGTTTCTTAAACTAGGGTTGGATGGAACCCTAGCCATGATGTTGATGATGAATTATTGAATCCCAATCCCTTTTTGTCATACATAATCCTTGTTCATGCTTGATTTCTTATGCTAGTTAACTCATGTTTTTTCATTAGAAATTTTGGAAATTGTGGTTAACAATTCATTCAATCGCTAACGAAAGTTAGAGTTGAATGTATTGCCTTTTAGATCAAGGGCTTGATAATCTTCATGAAAATAGATAGATTTGATTGTTGGATCTTATAGAATACTATGTTCAATGTCATTGCTATACTTGATTCCATTAAAATAGGTTTGATAGTATGGTAGCGAAACTAATAGTCTTTGAAAGGAGTTATTAGTATCTTTAATGGTGTATTCGTCCTATTGAACTTGGCTATGATTGTTGTAGGGGTAGTAGGATCTCATTGTCATCATATCATGCTAATGGGGAAATTTATCCCTAGATGTTTTAGTATCATTGATTTACCTTTCTAATTTAATTGTTCAACTCTAGTCATTTAGATAGTTTAGATATATATTCTCTAAAGTTGTGTGTTACTTAGGATCAATTGGTAGCCAGAAAATAATCATTTACTACATTGTTCCCTGTGGATTCGACCCTAACTGCTGCTATACTAGTTGCATATTAGGATTTGTTTGGTAGTACATAAACGACCTATCAAATTTTGTCGCCAGTGCCGGGGAACAACGGATTAGTTTAGTGTTTATTTTTCTGAGTTTAAATTGATTCTTTTTCTCTGATTTCGCTTCGGTTATGTCCCCCTCCCCTATCTATTTAACCCTTTGCTTTTAGTTTCTTTTGTTGCATGCAAACCAGACGACAGGGATACGAACTAGTACCTTTTGACCCTGAAATCGAAGCAATAGCAAGAAGACTTAACTCTAGGCAAAGAACGCGAAAAAACAAGAGAAGGGAAGATTTAACCATGGCTGAAACACCATAGCATAACATTTAGTTTTTTAGGATCCCCCCAATACTTATCACACTTCTCTTTCATTCTTTGTGCCATATCCTTAAACTCATAATCAGGACTTTCACACCATTCTTTTAGCAAACAATCATCATCAGTTATATCATCAAAACAACCATTACAAGTAACATACTGTGAATCAGACACACGCAAAGTTAAATTATAAAACACTTCTAATAATTGAACTAAGCTCTTCACTTGGCCCCAATCATCAGTAGTAGGCTTTCCTAAACCATTCCCATAACCATGGGGATCTAGATGTAACATCCTGGAAAAACTCGGGTCGTTAGAAAAGAGATTTTTATATTTTAAAAGAAAACCAAGCAGGACTCGAGTTTAACCAAGATGTCATAAAGGCACGAGAAAACGAAATTTTTAAAGTTAAAACTTGCGGATCGAGTTCTACTAGAGTTATTGTAGATTAATTAGTGATATCGTAGTATTTACTGCGGATATAAGATATGAAACCAAAAGTCCAAGGAGTACATCTCGAGAACGAAGTCGCCTCTTAAATAAATCCATTTCTAAGAAGCTAATAAAGTTCAAAATTAAAATCCTTTCGTACTCTATCTCTTTTATTCTTCAGATGTAATCCTCACTCCCCAGCTTGCAACTTAACTCACTGCTAGTTATTAACCCCGAAAGGAAGAACAACATCATCGCAGGATCGTTAAGATCAAAGGTACACGTCAGCAAAAACATCTCTTATAACATTAACATTATAGCAAAAAGCACAATGACAACTTACCATACGTCGGCTACAGTTCAGTATTTACTTTTTAATAAATTTCAAATGATTCATTGAGTCAGTCAGCCATACTGCTGTACTTTTCTGGCCATACTGCCGAACCAAACCCCAAACTTCAGGAGTAAGACAATACATTAGGGGGAGCTAACCCCTAAGCAAGTCTCTACCATAGGCAAAACGCCTTACTTCGGTGCCTATGGTTAAGTATGCATACCCCCGCGGTGGCTCATAATGCCCCCACAAATCGCGAGTAAAATCTTTCCACCAATCGACGTCATACTACGTCTACTTTAAAGTTAGTGAGATCATACTACCTCTACTCATCAAATTATTGAAATCATATCTCTTGAATAAGAAGGCATAACATCACCGTCACACTTTATTCAATATATTATTATTATTATTATTATTATTATTATTATTATTATTATTATTACTATTATTATTATTATTATTATTATTATTATTATTATTATTATTATTATTATTATTATTATTATTATTATTATTATTATTCCTTTATAACAACCAATCCACGATATACAAAGTTTTACTGCGTGTACGTACCTTAAGAAAGCAAAAGCAAATCTTAAATGAACCTATCAACTTCCCGTCACGAATCAACTTTCTACGCGATTCAATCGTACGTACGGAAATAAGCATATATTCACACTTTCTCAAACCACAATCAAGGCACACACACACACACACACACATCTAACATCAAGCCACATTTGAAAACAATTCATGATCACACAACATACTTCATCACAACATAACATCAAATAAAATTCAGATTTAGTATTCTGTCCAGAACAGTATGTTAACACTGTCAAACTAAAATTCCGACTTCATCGTTGCGTCCGGAAGGCGTCAAAACCTTTGGGTACCAATTTTCATAATTCACAATGTACTCTAAGTATTTTTAACCTATTTTCAAACCAAAAAGTGTCACAAAAACATATTTTTTACCATTTTTCTAACCCTACGGGATTCACCAAAATTCATCAACAAATGAATTCCAAATAATACATTGTCTATTAAATATCAATGACCAAATTTATATAATTCTTATGAACCATCTTTGAGATTAAATTCATTGTTCAACAATAATTTCTTTATACATATTTGTATATTTTTTTTTCTCTAACAAAATTATAAATTTCTCATATTAGCCAATAAAATAAATAACTTTTCCACCAAATATAAAAAAAACACACACACATTTTTTTTACATAAACATTCATATTTATACATAAATTTCAAAATCACCCATCACACAAACCAATCCTATTCTTTACATATATGCATATCTTAAAACTCTAAAAAGAAACATTCTTCATCAATTTAGATAGAAAAATACATCCCAAAATCATAAATGAAATTTTAAATTCATAAATTAAACATGAATTATAAGATAACACATATAATAATCATAGAATTTTAAATGAAAACTTAAGAATCAATATAGATTAATAATTACACTTACAATTGTAAAGGAAAACACCAAATGATGAAGGATAATGGAGTTAGGAATGTGGATTAGGAGGAATTTTGAGAGGATATGTTTTTTTTTGTCCTTGGAAACTTTAGAAATGAAAGGATGTCAAAATGAAAATGATTAAGGAATTAAGAAGGGTTAATTATATGGGATTAATGCCTTGATCCTTCATTACCCTAAGGGAGTTACAAGCTCCACCAAAAGTCCCTCCTTTTTTTTTTTTTTTTTGAAAATAAAAGATAGGTTAAGGAAAAGTTTGGGCACAAATAATTCTAATTGCCAAAAAGGATTGCAAATCTCATGACCAAGCCCAATAATAAATAAAATATATATATATATATAAAAATAATATTACTAGTAAATTATTAAATATATCGGGAAAATATCGGGGTGTTACACTAGAAGATGCTCATGAAAATTTGGATCCTCCCCATCATACCTCTCAAATGCCAATATAAACTTCAAAGCAATGCTTAACATCAAATAAGTTGAGTTCCACCGTGTGACCACATCAAGAGACAACATGTTTTTTGATGGAATCTTCTCATCCGAAACACACTTATAAAACTTTTCAATTCTAGATGGAGAAGATAAAATAAATTTAACAGCACCTCGAACTGGACAAACCGCATCAGTAACTAATTTAAGACCATCATTAACCACTAAGTTCATGATATGAGCAATACATCTTACATGCAAATATTCTCCATTCAACACACTAGTTCCCCACGTTTTGACTCTTGTTTTTAAATAAGCAATTGCAGTGTCATTAGAACTAGCATTGTCAACAGTAATGGTCATCACATTTTCAAGACCCCAAGCAAGCAAACATTTCTCAATTGCCTTCCCAATGGCCTGACCCTTATGACTTGATATTGGACAATAGTTTAAGATTCTTTTATTTAACTTCCAATCATTATCAATAAAAAGCGCAGTTAAACACATATAATTGATTTTTTGGATTGAAGTCCATGTGTCAGTAGTAAGACATACTCTTCTACAATTAGTTTTTAAAAAAGATTTTAGTTTCAACCTTTCATCCAAAAACATCTCGTAACAATCTCTAGCAACAGTCATTCTAGAAGGAACCACAAACTTATTTTGCATCTGTGAGCAAAAGTACCTAAACCCCTGGGCTTCAAAAAATCTAAAGGGAAGTTCATCAACAATTATCATGAACGCTAAGCCTTTCCTACAAGCCTCATAGTTAAACATCCAACTCTTTAAGTGAGCTTCTTGTTCCCCTTGTTCATTAACACTTGATTGAAAACTCAATTGTGTTTGAGTAGCATTTGATTTGTTATTAAGTGAAAATCTAGTACACCTACTTAAATGTGCTCTATAAGTACTAGTCCCATTTACACTAGGATTGCACTTATATTCACGACCACAATAGTTACACTTACATTTCTTTTCCATATTTTTGTTTGTAAATTTGGTGAAGTGATCCCATATGTCGGATCTTGGTTTCACAACTTTTTTCCTTTGTTTGCTCATAACTTCCTCCTTTTTGATTTCATTACCATCCTGATCATCCACTTCATTTTCGTCGCAAACTATAAAAGGTTCATCCATCGACATCGCAAACTACAATTGATCATCAATGATCTATTTAGTCTATAAAGACTACAATATCAACCAATATCAACCTTAATTAATGAGGGTAGTTTCTTGCATTTTCTTGCATGATACCAACATATTAACATTCAACATATCAAACGAGTAATACCAACATATTAACATTCAACATTCAACATAATTAACAATTTAACATTCAGAATTTCAGAATGTTGATTCTTTCAATACTACAATCAAACAAAATGGTGATTCTTCCAAATTCCAATATTACAATCAAACAGAATTTCAGATGCTGCTGTTTCTATTGAATTGTGAAATGGGTTCTTGTTTTTCTGAATAATCTTTTTGTGTACAATTATTTCATTCAACATTCAACTGAAAATTAAGCAATCCATTCGTCCATAACCAATTAACATAAAACTGAAAATTACCACTTGAGAAGTTGAGATTCTTCGAATTTAAACAAAAACTGATAAAAAAAACCCTAAAAAATAAAAAAAATCAACCAATATACTTACATTACGAGATTCTACACTTGATTCCGTGGTGACTGGTGAGATTGGAGAATGAAGATTGAAGGAGGAGCGTCGAAGCCTCGAAGAAGCACAGAAGCACAGTCGTCTGGCGATGAGTTGAAGGAGGTCGTCTGTCGTTTGGCGTCTGGCATCTGTTGACTGTCGATGGGTTGAAGGCTTGAAGCTCGAAGAGTTGAAGCCTCGAACGAGGCGAGGAATTAGAGAGGAGGCGAGGAATCAGAGAGGAGGCGAGGAAGATAGAAGAATGTTACGAGTTGGGAGAAGGAGGCAGCCAGGCAGGAGTAGTAGCCCTAAGCCCCTAACATTTGAATAAAATGGAACTTACGGGTTCTGGTCTACGGTTTACGGTTTTCACCGGACCGGAATTTATTACGGTTTTTCGGTCCGGTCTGGTCTGAAAATTTTAAAACCGGGACCGGACCGTAAACCGTTTAAAAAATAATCCAGACCAGACCATTTAGACCGTAGACCAGACCAAATATTTAAATTACGGTTTGGTCCGGTTTGGTTTACGGTTTAGACCAAACTCTGTTCAGCCCTAGCAGTAGAAATATAATAATATAAATCCACTTATTGATTATTTTTAAATATATCCACCTTGTTCGGTATAATATTGAAAATAAACTCTACTATTGTTTATTCCTAATTACTGATAACTTTCTCTATTTAGTTCAATAGATGTAGCAACTAACCAGTTTGGTTATTTTATGTGGCAAATCTTTGTGAGGATACTACATGAAATTTTCAAATCTTTTTAGTTAATTGTATGACATAATGTCATACAATAGAATAAAATCAACTTACCTTATTTAGTTAAATAAATATAACAATTACTTAATTTGGTTATTCCATGTGGTAAATCTTTATGAGGATGCCACATGAAAATTTTCAATTCTTTTAGTTAATAATAGTATGATTTAGTTGATTATTGGAGAAAAAAAGTGTCCAAAGGAATGGCCGTTGTAACTTTTTTAGATTGATTTTAAAATCCAATTGTTATCTATATTAAAAGTCATATACCAAAACGAAAAGAAATTTAATTTTAAACAACTAACAAGACAAAAACTAAAAGTTAACCATCAAGCTTTTAAAAAAATATCATCAAACAATCAGGTTATAATGGCTGATGTATAAATGTCAAATCATGACGTAACATGATAATTATTTATTGTTAGTGATATAAATAGCTAAAAATATTATGTAATGTATTTCGTTAAGATAAAAAGAGATGTTTTTTAATTATATTGGACCAAAAGCAAAGTTATATAGGAACCTTTCCCTCAATATTGTAAATTCCACAAGTATTTTCCACTTTGCATGAAATGGAAAGTATTTTCCAATATACCGTCCACGTGAAAATTTGTTTTTTTTAATATTTCCAGACAAAACCGCCAAATGAGATGGCGGTTTTAGGTGAACACTAAACCGCCACATGAAGTAGCGGTTTGGTTAGGGTAAACCGCCAATTCATGTGGCGATTTTCTCTGGGTGAACCGCCATCTCATGTGGCGATTTGTCTGTGCCCTTGCAACATTTTATTTTATTCTTTCAATTCCCATAAATAGTTCAATACCATCTATTCCATAATAATCAACTACGAACCAGATTGATTTGAAAACATTAATTATGAAAATAATGCGAAGATATATTACAATCATTGAAAGTGATACAAGAAGTTCAAGCCATATAAATTGATACAAAGTTTATTAAACTACAATCCCCGGCGCCTTTTGTTGTGCGCACCGGTGGATGAGGATGGTGTATACTCGTCAACCTCTGCAATGACATTAAGAGCAGAAGCTCGTCTTTGACTAGCACGTTGATATGTAATAATCGTATGCGGAGGTGATGGATGTGGAGAAGTGGTCATGGAAGCTCGAGTAGATGAACACTTGTGACCTCTTGTGGACCGACTACTTGATCCTCCGGAAGAGCTACCTCGGTGGGCCGAACTCTGTGTAGAAGGAGTGTGGAATGTATCATCAACCTCACCAATGATGGCTGGAGTCGGAATGAGGTACTCATACCCCGCCTGACTCAATGCATCGGTCAATGACGTGTTAATGGAGCCAAGGGTCTGAGAACATAGCCGATACCCCACTTCAACTGGCGATGTAGTGGCCCCGTGAATCGTGTCATTGCATTGTATGAGGACCGATCGAATGCACTCAGCCTGTATGTTATCATTATATTGTTAAAAGAATCACATAAAAGTATTACTATATGTTATGAGTGTTAAAAGAAGACGTACCAGTAACGTAGATGTCGGATGGTAATGTGATCCTGGCTGTGCAAATGTGGTGTTCGTGAGGCATAGTATGGAGATATGCCCTGTACCAATTCATGTACGCACCAGAGCTTTGACCGGTGTAGTTATCTCCTTGAACCGATCGAGATGCGCGGTCATTCCACGCATCTACCTGCGATCTATGTCATATGATGTAGTTCTTGTCCCCAGTCCTCCTATCAATCGCATGTAGTTGAGGTTGGGTGTCACAGGCATGCGAAATTACCTGCTCCAAACCGAATTGACGCATGACACGATCTGGGAGATGTAGCTTGACGATGTCAAAGCAAATAAGTGGATAATGTGATCTCCAAATCTCGTGGCCCGATCTACATATGTGTGGCAAAGCGTCCATCTTAGCCATTGTGTAAGGCTGTCATGTCATCTGTAATAGAAATCAATATACTCAGTAATATATACAATTTATTGATAACTAATACAAATAATAAATGTTAATAACTTGCTCGTCCCGTTGTCGATCAAGTGCGTCTCTGTAGTAGACTAGACTATGTGGGGAGTGGGACCTCGAAAGATATACACGAAGCCAGCTGTGAACAAACGAACATTGTTTAATATTTCCATGTATCATAAAATAGTGAAATTTGAATTTGAATAGTGAATTGATTGTTGCTACCTTGCTGCTAAAAGATCCCTCCCACGACGATGTTGTGAACCTAAGACCGGTTCAAAATCCTCTGCGTCATCGTTCTGATCATGTTGCCCAGCGGGTCGAATCGTCCGAAGTATAGGCCTCCCTATATGAATATGCTCCCACAACCATATCTGTAACAACAACAAGCAGCCTTCAATGTCCTTGGCACCTTTACGAGATGCTAGACATAAATTACGATACAGATACGCAAGGGTAGCACTTCCCCAACTATACTCATCTACCCGCTCTAAGTCTCCTAGCAGAGGAAGATAGATCAACTAGACCGAGTCATTGTTGTTGTCTGGAAACAAGATGCATCCAAACAGGTACAAAATGTATGCGCGCGCATGCCTCTCGACTGTAACATCATTTGCGTCGTCCTCTAGCACGCTGAAATTCTCTCTAAGCCAAGTCAACTTCAACGAGGATCCAGTTATGATCTTCGGCTATGTGGGGTCTTGAGGGTTCTCTGGCCAAACCCCTAGTAGTTCATGAACTAAGGCTGGCCAATGTCCCTCTCCATGACCAATCACTGCCTGTCCTTCAATGGGCAGTCCCAGTATAATTGCCACATCTTGCAACGTGTTCGTTGCCTCACCAACCATGAGGTGGAATGTATGAGTCTCCAGCCTCCACCTCTTTACTAATGCAGTGATAAGAGCTCGATCAAGCTCTAAACCCCCGCCCAACAACCTGTGATTGTAACTAAAACCAACTAATTTCACTACCTCTAAAACTCTGTCATCCACCTGCCAATGTAACGTACTCGCTTAGTAGTGCTGACTAGTAACCAACTGGGTAGTGGAGCCCCCCCACACAGCTAAGCTCCTGTGGGTCGCTTGAAGCGTAAGTACTGATGGATCAACTGGGCCCGATATCGCCATTATCGTTGTTACATACATACAATATTATGAGACTCAACATGATGACAAACTAGTGTGCAAGTTAAAAAGAACATACTTTGTTGACCTTTGACAAATCGTATGAAGACATGTTTTCTTATTATGACCACTAAATCCACAAATGCTACATGTGTTACGAGGACGCGTCACCGGTGCATCCATTTCGTTCCTTATACGAGTTGATCGCGAACGACCCTTTCCACTCTTAGTTGAGGGATCTGGAACAACTGTAGGACCATTCCAAGCATCACAGGTGAATATGTCTGGAATAGGCATAAAGGTCTTCTTATATGTTGATACGTATTTTGTAGTGCGAAACGAAGGGTCCACAAAAGCATCATACGAAATGTTACGAGCTCGACATACTGCAAGAACATGTCAGCATGGTAACTTGAACATGGTTGGTTTCTGACAACAGCATGATGTTGCTGTGAGGTCAAACATGTAACATTTTCCACCTTTTCCTGCTATCATGTTGCCACGACCAATGGTGACCTTAAATATCCCACGTACTGTGTCATATATCCTAACATCATGAAAGCGTGCTTTTCAACATTCTTATCAATTGTATCAGTTGGTTTCTTTGCATACACATGTCCATTCTCTAATCTCTTTCTCCCTAAATCCCTCCTTTTTGCAAAGTATTCGTTAACCCGGTAGAATGTCATCCTAACCAATGAAGTGATTGGGAGACACCTGGCCCCCTTCATTACGCCATTGAATGCTTCAGACATGTTTGTAGTTTTCAATCCATATCGATGACCACCATCATGAATCAAAGTCCATTGGCGCTCAAGAATAGAACCATCCACTAAGTACTTATATGCGTCCTCATCATACTCTTTAAGGCGATTCATATAGAAATTATATTTTCAAATCTTTGTCTATTCAGAAGCTTTTCCAAATAAGTTTTTAACTGCTATAATCTTGAACTTCTTATGCCCAAATACTTTTGTTATAGCCTTATTTTGGCCAACCAAGCTCTCTTATATGTTATAACAAATCTGTATTTATTTTTTACATAATTAACGTTTGACTTCACCTTGAAAGCTGGATCAACTCTGATCATATCCACGATAAGATCAGCAAAAAAATTAGAAGTAAGGAGGGGATGGTCATCGTTGTAGTGTGCTGAGCAATCTTGATTATGACCCTTATATCCAACAATCTTAAATGAGCCAGTAGCGGTCATGATAGCTCGCATCCTCCATTCACAACCTTTCTCCTCCACATTAGTGCATTGGATAACATACTTTGAAAGCTCCGACTCAATTACACGGAAGTTTCTATTGTTAGATATCGCCCATGCTTTAACATTCTTCTTAAGGTGGTCTAAGAAGCTAAACTCTTGCCCTATCCTAACTTCTCCATTTTCATTCATGGAGTTGTCATTATTCCAGGTCATCCATGCATCAATCAATCTTTGATCAACCTCATCAATTCTAAGCCAGTCTTGAGATGGAGCACCATCTCTAATCGCTGCATCTAGAGCTTCTCTTTTGTCATCATCCTCCTCTGAATCAGAATCAATATGCTTATCCTCCTGATCTAAAGAGTCAACCTGGTTGGCATTACGCCTACCCAAGTGACTAGTGGAAAAGGTGTTCATTACACCACCACCAATGCCACGTGAATGAGTTGGAGAAGTAAACTCATCTAAGTAGTCATTAACGTAATTTGGGTTACTAAACATTTCTGTGAATGTATCATGGCGTACACTAGGACCTGATTCTGGAAGTTCCATGCTAGTCATGACTTCTCTCGCATTACCTAAATTTGCAACCATGTCAACATGAACCTCCATTGTCGTTCCAAGGGCTTATGATGCCGCATAAACAAGAGCACTTATGCTTTCATCATTCTTAATCAGGGCTAACACATTTTTCCCAGTCACCGGATATTTCATCTCCATTTTTAACATAAAAGAGTGGCGATCACAACCAATTACATCATAGACTTTGCTATGAAACACCTCAAAAGTAGTATTCTGACGATAGATAAACATCACTGCATTTAATCCTCCATTATACACAACATCGGATCCAATATAACTTACTTCCCCACCCCAATACACTATAACGGGATAATGATCCATATTCAGCAAACAAAAGCATGTTTTTCATGTGATTTCACATACACTTTATTGTTGATTGTGAGTAAAGGAAGTATAAATGTGAATACAAAAATGTGTAATATTAATGTATTATAACACTTATTAGAAGGTTCAATTCAAACATAAAGCTAACAATACCATGAATATATACTAAAACCATTAAACTAACCCTACAAAGTAGTGAACTTTCATTGAAGCATTTCATCAAACACTTTATATGCATACAAACCAAATCATAAAATTCAACTATAAATGTGTAAAATGTAAGCTTAAATCATGAAATCAAGAGAATGTAACAAACAATCAATGTATTTATAACTTCAAATGACAACAATAATGAACAAAAAATCAATTTGCAAATTGAAAAAAATTAGGGTTATATTCATACCTTAAATGAGGATGAAAATGAATAAGTAAAGAAGGAGAAGATGGAAATGTAGTTGATTAATTTAGTTGAATAAGAGGAATTGTGAATATAAAGTAAATGAGGAGTGTAGAATTTATTTTTTTAAGGGAATTGGCAGCAAAGAAGGAACAAATGAAATGAAATGATAAAACAGCAACCTTGTTGCGTTTTGTACAGGTACAAAACCGCCATCTCAAGTGGCGGTTTATTATATATTTTTTTTTTTTAAAAAAAAAACAACATTAATGCAAACCGCTAAGTGAGGTAGCGGTTTATCTTAAAATTCCTAAGCAACCCGCTAAATGAGGTAGCGGTTATATTAAAAAAAAAAAAAAGAAAAAAAAAGTTTCTCCCACTCGTCTTACGGGGACAGTACTCAGGGAAATATTTTTCCATTTCAAGTATATTGGGAAATAATTTTATTTTAAGCATTATAATGGGCAAAGATTCAGTTATATACTTGTAGATGTACAACACTAACTCAAATAACAAAAACTGAACGAAGAAATAACCAAAGAGATTTTGTATAGAATTTTTTTACAAATAATGCATTTAACAAGAGATAGAATAAGAGAAATAGAAATACATAATAGAGATAGATAAGATTTAAAAAACAAAACAGTTTTCTACTTGATATCGATTTAAACACATTAGTGGTTCCTAATTTATTGATGTTCTGATGATTTTTCGAGAAAGTCTTGAATGGATTTGATTTACACTATTTAAGTGTACGTTCATCAACCTTAAAAGTATTGTCTATGTATCTTTAATTTTTTTTTCCACAAAGAATATTTATTGGAATTAAAAAAAATAAAATCTTTTAAATATTAAATATATTAATTTTATAGAATAATAAATTTAATGCATGAAAAGTAAGGAGAGTGTAGCGATATATTTTATATCTTTTTTAGCTATATAGAATGCACATTTCTTTAAGAATCACGTCTCAATTAATTAAAACTTTCTCAGTTTTGATTTATTTGCAACATTGCAAACATAGCACTATTTATTCATCATTATTAATTTGTAATTAGTTTTTAATCTATAAATTAAAATATAGTCAAGTAGAATCTTGTTAAATCCATCTCAATATAAAGATTATTATTATCAAATTTTTATAATTTTTTATTACACGTAACACAAAAGTGATAAATTCAAATGTTATAAGTATTTTAGAGCTGAGGAAGTAACACAAAAAATGTGGTAAATTCAAATGTGATAAGGAGTAATTAATTTAGATTTTAAAAATGGGGAAGAGTTCATAGAAATTTCTAAACAATAATGGTTATTTGCAAAAAATCACAAAAAAACTAAATACATACTATAAAAATAATCAAAATAAGATAAAAGATAAAATAAATTCTCAAAATCTCTCTTATAAAATTAGGACAAATAAGCGTGATTTACAATTTTCTTAAATAATCGTTATTTATCTATAAATTCTCTAAAGAAAATATAGAAAGGAGGCAGAAGTTGCACAAAAACATAATGGAAAGCAACTTATACAGAGTGGGACGGGACAGCCAGAGAGAAATACATAATTGAGCTGAAAAGTCCAATTACAAATTCATCACCATCTCAATTTTTTCACCAATCATGACGCAAAATCATTCAATATTTGATTCAGCTCGTGTCTTAAGAGATCGTCTTTTTAAGAGATGTATTTCAAGTCCAGCTTATTAAAAATTAATGTTTATTTATCGTATTTTTAATATCTACTTACATTATCCTTGATGCTTACTTTTATATCCTTTATGCCAACCTTTAAAATCTTAAATGTCTACTTACATAATTTTTAATGTCTACTTACAGTATTTAAAAAAATATATAATGATCCGACCTAATTAGTGATGGTCTCTCAAAAAGATTATGTCTCACGAGAATTTGTGTATTTGATTTTTTTTAGTTTAAATAAAAAAAATTAAGAAATAGTGGCCCAACTTGAATTTTGGAATTGGGGGTATTTATTAAAAGTGACACGCTAGCACTTACTATTATGATTGTAAAGAGTAATTTTTACATAGATGGTTTGAGTTTTAACGTAATTTTTCAGTAGTGGCCTGAGCTTTTCATATTTACAAAGATGTGACATGTAACTTTAAACTTTGGTGAAAATATTTTTTTTTTAGTAAAAACAATTACATAATTATCAACATTTTTTTTCTTTTAATTAAATACCCTGTTTCCTTCTCAATTTTTTAAAACTTTTTTATATTTTTTCTTGTTAAACTTTTGGTGAATATATGCGTTTTAGCAAAAACATATACATGTTATTTTTTTTTTTGTTATGTTTGATTAATATATTAATTATATATTTGACATATAATACTTTGTTTTAATTTAATTTATTTATTATAAAAACCTAAAAATTTAATTAATTGATTCTATTTTAAAAAAATGAAAAAGAATATTTCATAAAGAATTTGATAAAGAAAAAACCCCTCAAAATACCTTGCAAACAAAAGGCTAATTTCTTTTTCTTTACTACACATAAACATAGTGTTACATTGTTTAAGCAAATTTGAAGAAATATCTCTTACAAAGCCAATAATTTATCTCACCTTTGTTTTCTACAAAAATTTATCTCTCGACTAAGCTGAAGCTTATGTTGCATGATCCATTAATTAGGGTCATTTCAAGCAAATTGCAAATTCAAAAAGCGAATTAATTGACGAATTATGTTAAAATGATTTTAAGAATGCAATAATCCCATGTTAATGAAAAACCTTTCTTTTATGCTTGATCCCAAAGGGAGTGACCTCTCTATCACACAAGTCATAACCATGCCAAACATGCCTAGGAACATAATGGCGAAAATAGAAATACTTCGAATTGAAACGTGCCTCGTCTTGAACCCGAACCTGTGCAAAACCCGGTCGCCAGTCATCGGATCCTGTTAGCTTCAGATACAAGTAGCAAATGGGTGTATCCACACATGGTTTATCAACCTGAAACTCATCAACACTGCAAGGTTGGAATGGTCTCCTCGGGACATCATCTAGGACATTCTCACCCATTGTGTCAACCCATTTTACTCGCCTCTTGTTAAGCGGACGAATCAAAACATCATTAGTTGAGTCTCCAAATCGTAAGCTGATATAGTCTGAAGTCCCTGCATCCTTAGAACAACTGGTTTCTATGGTTATTACATAGCTGCAGTTTCCCTGCCAGCCAAAATTAATACATACTAAACGGAACTAGACATTGTATAATTTCATCATCATCATCATACCCTGTTTATACCGTTCATAGCAATTATGAATCAATGACCGGGTCTGGCGAGGGAAGAAAGACGGCAACTCATACCCATAAGGGAAGATGCGGCCAAAAAGTCCCTCAACTCAAGAACGGTCCTTAAAAAGATAAACTTCTGCAACGAAAATAACTGAGACTAATCCGAATGAACAAGTTCTTATTTCTAACCAAAAGAAAACAAAGACGGTGATAAAATAGTAACATGTACCTTCATTTGCACTTCTCCTTTGACAAAAAATATGTTAAGGCAGTCCAATGTAAGTGCAAGCATGAACAGAAGTGCAAAGAAAATTCGATTATGGATTGCCATTCCGGCTGATATCCGACTGATTTGTGCGAAGTTTTGGTATTTAGTTGTGCAGAAATAAGCCAATAAGTCCAGTTAGTTTTATACAACATCCAAGGGGAGCATTCCTTGCTTCAAAGAACAGAAAAGCTCTGTTTCTGTGCATGACATGATGCAATGTTATGTATCCATCAATCCATGCATAATAAGTTGCTTGGATTATAATTATACCATCACTAATTTTCTGGTTTTAGCATAGATAAACGCAGCAAGTTTAACTAATGTCAGGTTAATCAATCCACAAGTTTCTATTATTCTCCTTTTCACAATAATCTGACTATCTTCTCTTGTTAACTAATAGTATGCGAGGAAAACAAATGAAAAAATTGGGTGGAAAGTAAAGCACATTTGAGCTTGGAATAAAGTAATTACTCTGTTTGGTTGTTGATAGTCTCTCCGTTTCTTAAATGTGTTTCTACAAGGAATGTTAAGGGGATTAAGAATAATGGAATTTTTTAGATAGAAGATATGTTATTTTATTGAATAATGAATTTAATGGAGAAAAGTAGGAACCACAAACAGTAAAAAAATATTAAAATAAAGTTAATAAAAAAATATATAACTACAATTACTAAAAAAATTTAAAGTAAATTTAGTGGAAAACATGTGAGAATGATAAACAATATTAAAATGTAAAAATAAAGTTAATGAATAATATATGAAGACCATAAACATTAAAAAAATATTAAATTATGATTATCACGATTAATTATGTCCAAATTTATAATATAAATAAAAAGATTCTTTAGGAGAACAACAAACAAAACAACCCAAAATGACAAATGAAAACAACTTAAAAGAAACAAAGATTGTATTAAATTGTGTTAAATGATAATGAAAAAATTAGTATAATTTTAATAGGAAAATTTCTTGACATTTTAAATGCTTATGCTAGTTTTATTTCTATATCTAAGTGTACGTTTAAAAAATTAATTCTAACACATTAGCATTTGCAGAGGAGGTATTAGGTAGTACGAAAATTTGTAAACAAAATTTACACTACAATCGTTATCATTACGACTATTAAGTATCAACAACAAAACAGGCCATAAGAGTATTATAGATTTTCTTTCAAAACAGTCTTTCACCCGTCCTTGTACCCGATAAGCCGATGTCTCTAATTGGTGATGATACACGAAGAGCTTTCATCAATATCAAAACTAGAACTGCTCGACATTGCTCTGGTCAGAGCGTTCAGTTAGACAAACAAAATACTTCAAGAATGAACCTGCGACAAAGTTCATAGAGGAAAGCACAAAATCAACACAGATGCAAAAGAAAAGATCATGTTCAAGCAAATATTTAAAGATGTGTTTGTGCAAGAGTCAAATCAACCAACTCTTGTTCATACTCTTTTTTTCCTACTTCCTTCTATGCAAGAGGATGGCACAAACATGATTTACCGGTGTGATGATTGATTAGAACCTGAAAAGTATTCATGCTCAGATGGGAAGGAGATACACAGAGATCTAGAATTCTAGCAAATAAAACTTTGCTGGTATAAACTAATTCATGTAAGTGTCATTTCAGTGTTAGGCTAAGTTTAGGTGCAGAAAATGAAATACCATATAAAATAATAATATAATAATATTTACAACCCTAAACGTTGTACATAAAAATCAACAAACTCTCTTTATTATCAATTATTTTAATTTTTCAAGAGAATTTAATACGAGAATTGAAAACAATTAATGTTTTATAAATTATTTTAACTTCCCAAGGAAGAACAAAACGTAAAATAGTAAAATATAATAAAGTATTTTATATATTTCTACAGCAAACATAAATATTAAATCACATTGAAAATCATTAGATTCTTTCTTATATACAGCACTAATCTCCAAAAAACATTTATAATAACTCTATTATCCCAATGTCATTAAGTATAATAATATAAATACAAAGTGTACATAAAATGAGTTGTTACTTTAGTCCAATATAGTCCAAGACCAAAGAATGGAGTATAAATCTCTGGCCCATCGGAATAATGAACATGATAATATGAAAGATCATAGTTAAATTAAAAATAAGTAGACAAACAATATCAACATACTATAATTAAATTTCCAACAATCTAAATGCATTGATTTGAGCCTAATATGATTGGACATAATAATCTATAACAGCTAGATCATCCCATTCCAAATTTAATTGCACTTTACAATTGAACCAAAACAGCAGCACCATCACAGAGGAACATATTCCAAAAGTAATATAAGATGCAAGATCACAAAAGAATAAAGCCAACTTACATTTCCGAAATCACGATCATTCACTTTGGGTTTTCTTTTTCTTCGATTTGTGTTTCTCCTGTGAAGCATATAATTTTCCAGTTGAAAAACTTTCATATTTTCTCTTTCTACCATCTTTGTTGGTAGCCTCAATTTCAAGCTTGCCCTGCATTTTGTATGATAAAAACTTATATTTAATATGATAAAAACCTACATTTCATAAGACAAAAACCAACACTTTACATGATAAAAAGCTGCTAATGGGTCAGCCCATTAGAAACGGTCTCTTTTAATGAGCGTCTTTCACAACAATTAGTATTAATCTATTTGGCAAACATTTAAAATATTGCAATTTGTTAATTTTCCAACTATTTTATTAAATTATATGATTTTAACCTTGTGTTGACTTCTCGAATTTTTACAATCTTTATGAAGTTGCACTAGTTCATTAAAAGAACCCATAGCACGCTTCAAGTACGCAGCAAAAGCAGGCGATGCTTCATTATCCGAAGATACAAACTTAGATAAGATTCTAGCGGCTTTGGAAAACGAAACAGGCTTCGATGATACTACTTGTCCTTTCACTCTATTCATTCTACACTCTCAAAATCGGAGCTTCTAGTCTTCCTGCAACAAGGATTAAGAAGCAACATAATTAGACATTTAAATTGAATACAATTACTCTCAGCTAAACTTTGTTTACATTGAAAATATCAGAGCCTACAAACAATCAAACCAAACAAATACAGAAACAATTTTACACAAACTTAGCTTCAAGTTTGAAAATCTTAAAACAAGTAAAAATCTATTGCTGTCAACATATTAAATAAAAATAAAATTGCATTTAAATGTGTTCTATTAATGCTAATAGTCCATGCTGAGTTTTCATTTTTTTTTCCTAAATGGCACATAATGCTTTAATTTGACAAATTTTGAAACAAATCACTCTCAAAATTAGTTACAATATCATTTGAATTTAAGCCCTTCAAACTCAAAATTAACGCAAAATAAGCATAAAGATAAGCCTTTAAACATAAGTTATAAAAAACTTTAAACATCCAAAAGAAAAAATTCCCTCGACAATTTATACAACCTTAGTTTTAAGAGTGGTGGGCATCCAACCCAAGTCGACTTTTGTTTAGTACGCAAGGGGGACCGGACCTCGTGCTTGAACTGTAAGGTGGTGCTGGGTACAGAGATGCCCACCCAACATAGGTTATTAGTACTAGTGTTTTAAATGAGGAAGAAAATTGTCGAGAAGATAGAGTTCAAGGGAAGGATCATGTGGGGGAGACTTAAAGGATATGTGGTCACAACCCTGTCAAGCAAGATAAATTCCTTGAACTACCCAAGACAGTCTAACTATGCAAATCAAATTGGGTGACAATGGCTAAAACCATACGGGAAATGGCAAAAGAGACCTTGGGGGTGGCAACATATTAAATAAAAATAAAATTACATTTAACAAAGTTTTATTTATTCTAATTATCCATGCCGAGCTTTCATTTTTTATTCCAAACGGCATATAATGTTATAATTTGACAAATTTTAAAATAAATCACTCTCAAAATAAGTTACAACATCATTTGAATTTAAGCCCTTCTAACTCAAAATTAAGACTAAATAAGCATAAAGATAAGCCTAAAAGACCCTTAGATTGACATTCTTTGCAAAACACTCTATCCTACTATCTCAAAGACCCTAAGTAATTGAACTCAACCCAAAAAGGGGAGCAACACTCTAAGATTCACAACTAGCCAAAACAGCTAGCAACGATCAAAGGCTTAACTTAAGAAAAAAAAGAGTATAAAAAGAAATAAAATAAAAATAAAAATAACACTAAAAACAATTAAAAAACAAATAACACAATATGATTCGTTTAGCACCAAATATATCAAAATCCTTCACTTATACATTTCATCGAACACTTGGTGCGCACCAATAGCACTGTTCAACCCTAACACAATATCTTCAAAGCAAACAAACTAATTACAACAATTATACAGATGACACACTTAAATCCCAAAATGATGATAAACCCAATCACAATTCCACGTAAAGCACACTATAACCACCTATGACATGTCCAACAGCTTAATGAATGAAATTCAAAACAACAAAAATAATAATAAAACTCGATCAAGATCAAAACTTGCAAACAATTAATTAAAAAAATAAAATTTCTATTCCAATTATAACCATATAATCCACATTCAACCCCCGAAAATATGGAATTCACAATTTTCAACACAAAATCAATCAACTCAGATCCACACACACCTCAAAAAAAAACACCAAACTCTCTTGAAAAGGCTTAATGCATGAAAAGCAAAGTAAACAAGACACAATAAACAATCAAAATTTACAGTTAAATGAAACCCTAGGTTGACGAAATGCAGCATTTAACAATGAAATTAACCGAAAATGACACAAAATTGTAGGAAAAAAAAAACAGGATAGAAAATCAATTACTTGAATGAAAACAATTAGAAAATTTGAATCTTACAGTGAAATGAGTAGAAAACTTCAGCTCCGAAGAAACAAAACCCTAACGACAAAATCTGAATAAAATGAAATCTCCATCAAAATCAAAAACTGAAATCAATAACAAAAACAAGAATATGAAACCAAGTATGAAAACAAGAATAAGAAATCAAAAATCAAAATAAAAAGTAACCAAAATAAAACCGAATGAAAGTCAAAAAAAAAAAAAAAAAGCACAAAAACGCTAATAAAAAGTAACAAGAACAAGAATGAAGAATGAAGAACTAAATTAAAACAAAAACGAAGAATGAAAGCCAGAAAGAAAGCACAAAAACAAGACAAGAATGAAGAACGAAGAACTAAATGAAAGTCAAAAAAAATCACAAGAACGCAAATAAAATCAAATGAAGAATGAAGAACAACAACTAACAACAAATCTAGAACAAAGAATGAAAAAAATAAAACGAATAAGATGAACAAAAAATCGATGAACTAAACACAGAAAAAAAAAAAAAAAAAAAAAGCACAGTGAAAATGAATAACAAGAAGAATGAAGAATATAAACCTGAGGAGATGACCGGAGATGAGTGCGATAAGAAGATGAAGTTAGGAAGGGAAGGAGAGAATGAGAATGAAATATGAAGAAAAATGAAAGTGAAAATGGAAGTTTTAAACTGCCTTTAGAAAACCCTAAAAACATATTGTTTCTTTTCTATGGGTCACCGCCTCACCGGATACCAACTTAATTTTAATTACGGCACATGACCCAACCTGGTTATAGCGATTTGGGTATCCGACTCGTATGTTATTATTTGTGGTTCTCATTTTATTGTAACCAGGAGGCATGTAATCAGGAATATTATTTGGGTTGTCAGATTTTCTTTTCTTGGCATATGAAGTTGGTGAAAGAGAAGTTTCAGAAGACAAAGATTGACTAGGAAGTGATGGTCTTTTTGGTTGTCTAGATTCTTTATATTGCTCAACTTGTCTTTCTAAATTTCTCATTTGCATTTTATCCTCATTTGTTACATTAGTACATTGACTAATTCCACCTTTTGCAACACCCATCAAATGTGCTCTAACTCTAGTATATGAACCACTCTTTATTTGTTTGCAAAAGTTGCATTGCCAAGTATAATTACCCCCACCTCCACTCATTTTGTCCCCTAAACAATATATTTCCACAAAGGATAAGAACCGAAATCACCCTCTTCATTTGTAGCATCACCACTAACATTGCATGAATCAGAGCCACTAGCCCCACTACTAGACATGACTGAACTCTTCAAATTCAAACAACCACAATTAAAGATTTAAAAATCAAGATTAACAAATAACACATTAACAATTTAACATTAACAAACACATTAAAAAAATGCTAAAAATGAAGATGCATATGAACAAACAATTGCTATGCATTTTTAGCTGCATAATCAGCAAGTACTAAATTCCAGATGCATATGATCAAAATCATAATATTGAATACAATCCTAAATTCCAGATTTCATGAGTGATAGAACAAAGCAAACCACATGATTTTTTCAACAAAGTCAAGTAACTTTTTGAATTGAAATCAAATATAGTGAATAATTTCTTGAATGCACAGATTTACAATCCAAGACTATCATTTATTGAATGCGTTTTCTTTGTACAGTTTCAAATTCAACCGTTTTGTTTGTTCATTGTAAGACATGAATATTGAATACAGTGCAGCAACCAGCAAACCACAAAAACTATACTTGAAAATCAAAAAGAACCCACAATCAAGATTTAAAAATAAATGTTAAAACAACAACTCAACAAGATTAAGAATTTAAGATTAACACTAAGATTAAAGATTAGAACAAGATTAATATTAGGATTAAGGATAAAGAGTGAAAATACCTTAAACAAAATCAAAAATTTCGATTTTTAGGGATTCTTTGATTGGATTCGAACAACCCAAAGCCCACAGGTAAGCAGCAGCCAGCAGTTGCAGCACCGAGTTCGAGTTCGAGCAGTTGCAGCGGTGGCGATGGCGTGGTAGAGGTGCAGGAAGAGGTGAGTTCGAGTTTTTAGGGTTAGAGGAGTGAGAGGTTGAGAGCAAGAGAGGGAATTGTGAGGGATATGGAAACATGGAATTCGAGTGTTCGACTAATCGCCTGCACTAACTCTGTTTTCAAATTTATTGTTTTTTTTTAATAAAAACAACACACGTGTCCTTGCCGTGTCCGTCGCGTGTCCTTGCCGTGTCCATGTGTCCGGAAAAATATTAAAATATTGGACACTTCATTTGGTGTGTCGGACACGGATTTTCGCGTGTCCGTGTCCAACACGCGACACGCCAGTTTAGTGCCGTGTCCGTGTTTCCTAGACATGATCCGACCTGGTTATAGCGGTTTGGGTATCCGACTCGTATGTTATTATTTTTTAAAAAATTGACTCGCCATTTATGTTGCGGGTTTGCGGATCAGATTTTTTAAACAACTCTAGTATCCGTGCAGTGCATATGGTGAGTTAGTCCACGGATTATATAATTTACATTTTAATTTTATTGATTGATACATTTAGTTGTTTATCAAATGCATTGTAGTATATTCATTGTCTAAACCTCTAGTTCCTTAGGTGTCTATTTTATGATTATACAGTACAATTTATTAGAATAATCTTCATGTGCAATAATATTATATTTATATTTATTAATTGATTGCACAAATTATAATAGTATAAACTTAATTACCATTTATATACTCATACAAAAAGATATTTATTGTTTAAGCAAAGCATATAAATATTTCTTTATCTTTTTAAATTCTTATTTATGTAAAAAATTAATGGAAATTTCAAGTGGTAATCCTAAAATATTAGATTTTCCACGTGATAGACATATTTCTCTAAAATCCACATAGTGACCTTAAGGCTCACCAAAACTTCGTAACCTTTTTTAATGAACAACGATTGGAAAACGTTAGTTCCTTCTATTGGGCTCTAGAGAACCCTAACTCACCCCTTTAATTTACTGGCAAGTACTCTTTAAAAAAATCACATCTTTCCCCCAAAACAAAAACTCTAATTTCCTCTTCTCGTTTTCTACTATCAAATTCGAATTGTTTTTTTTTAAATTCCTTCTGCTAGAGTTGGATTTTTTTTATCAGATTTATTCTTCAAATTCAATTGGAAGCAATAATGAAGTGGTATGGATTAGAGCAAGGGTTGGGAAAACTAGGGAAAATTAGGAAAATTATGGTTAAGGAAATTAAGTATTGTGAAATTTGAGAAATGTTCTTTTGGATTTTTCTTCAGCATTCAAACTCCCAAAAAAAAAAAAAAAAACTTGACTTCTTTACTTATTAACGGTTACCAACGTTTTTTTTACCAAAAATTATCTCGGAATTTAAATATGGAAAACCTCAGAGTTAGCATATGAATTTTCAGAAAAATTATTTTTATAAAATTTTTTAAGTACATAACCTAATCTAGCTTTAAATTAATTTAAGAAAATAATATGTCCTTTATTATATTGTATGATGATTGGCAAAAGTTTAACCTTTTGCCTTTTATTAATTTTTAATTCTTTTATTGTATTGTATGATTCTAACCTTAACTATTAAATTAATCTATCAGCAGGTCTCTTAAGAGACTGTCTCTTTAAGAGAAGGCTCCCAAAGCCGAGCTCAATTCACAAAAACACCTACAAAAACCACATACTTTAATTCCTCCTCAAACTTGGGTGTACTCACTGACATGTTTACAACACGACATTAGATCATACGATAATTCCTCCTCAAATAAAACTTCAACTTGATGACCTATATGATCTTAGTATGATTGTTTGGCACAAAACCCTTATAGGTCACTTTCTGGCCCTTAGGCCCTCGTATAAACACTTTCTTCAACCAATAATCGATGATCGCTTTATACTTTCTCAACCAATCCATACCCAAAATAACATCAACATTATCCAACGGAAACTCTATCCAATCTACAGGTAAGTTGATCCCCAAAACTTCTAGTGGTATATCCTTAAACACTCGTTGGCATAAAATCCTCTCACCTGACGGTTGTGCAAACTCATTATGAATCTCAAGCGAATCAGACAAAAACAACTTTGATATACATGCATATGCAACGAAAGGATGGAATGCTCCGGAATCAAACAAAACATGTGCAGGAATGGTGTTGACTATGAACGTACCAGTCACGACTCCCGGTGTAGCCTCAACTTCTTCTCTTTTAAGAACCAAATGTTTCCTTGTAGCCTTTGTGTCGCTAGCTAGTGTATTGACGGATGGTTTCAAAGAACCTCCCAAAGCGAAACCCAAACTCTACTGGATCTGCCCGAATGATGATTATGGTCGACTTAGCCATCTATCTTGAGCAACACTAGCTTGACTCATGGTCGGTCTTTGAGCTGAACCCTGAGGTGTCCCTATCAACCCTTGCTCTTGTAGATACTGAAAGCAGTTGGCCTTTTTGTGTCCCTTCTTTCCACAATAAAAACACTATGTGATCCTGCTGCCTTGAGGAGTGCTCAACGATGGTTTCTTAAAGCTGAATTTATGCTCTCGATGTCACTGAGTAAAAGCTGAAAACCTACGACCCCCTATGCTCTATGATAACTCATGAGAGTCTCCTCTTCATCGTTTTTGCCCCTTGGTAGCCTTCCGCTCATCCCATAAATGCTCAGCCTCATAAGCATTGTGGTACACTTCTCTAACATGCTCATGTCCCAAATTCCTCATACGCTCACGAATGTCAAGGTTCAACCCCGAAAAGAATCTTTAAGCCCTAAACCTCTCCCCTATCTTCATCCACGTACTTAACCAACTCCAAAAATCTTACATAATACTGAAGAACAATCTAATTACCCTGAGTAAGCCTAGAGTACTCATCAAACATCTTTGCTGAAGATGCACATGAAAGAACTTATCCCGAAGCGCTGATACAAAAGGACTCTATGAAGGAGAAAGAATTATAGTGGGATGTTCTAATGATAAAGCGGGGAGACTGGCAGAAGAGGATCTCTATAGGTGACCCACCAAGTATCGGCATCACCGGTCAAGTAGTGCAATGCTTAATCTACCCTCATAGCATCCTTAGGTGTCTTTATTATCGCAAATACTTTCTTCATCTCCCGAATCCAATCATCAAGTCTAGTGGGGTAACCTTTACCATCATACTTCTTAGGTGCTAACCTTGGAATACCCTCTGCATGTGATGCCCTTATGTCGTGCCCTGAACCACCCCTCGAAGTATTGGTGTTATGTGATTGGAGAACCCGCTGTTGCAGAAGTAAGTTTTGCTATTGCTGTGTGTAAAACATAGTCAACATGGTCTAAAACTTCTAACTAGATTTCACCTCCATTTCAACAAATTAACCATTATTAATTTATAAAAATTATTTTCAATTTGTTTGTAGTGGTTGATTTCACATTCTTTCGCAGAGGGATGCAAACTTTTCACCGAAAATATGGTATGATATTTTCTTTCAATCTATTTTTTCGAAGTTTTTATTGTCCAATTCCTTGCTACTTTTAGCATTTCACAAATATTTTGAAACATTGTTATTGTTGTTGGAGATTGATCATTCACAATTAATATTCACCAAAAATAAATTATGAGACAATTTAGTGTTTTGCCTATAAATTGGAACCAAAAAATCAAACTAAAATGCTCTTATTCTTTATTCGTTTTATCGAAAAAATTAAAATTAAATTGATTTGACGAAATTTTTTTCTCACTGACAATTTGCATCGAAATATATTAAAGACTCCAGTAATATTCGGTCCTTAAGCCCGTTCTACTAACTCCTATCAAAACATTAATCACAACAAACTTTATCTCAATAATTGTTCTATTTAAAAGATGTTTGATAAAACTATTTTCAACAAATGTAATCTAGACAAACCTTTTCTAAGGGGTTGCAACTGCTCAACTCTAATGTGGCTTCAAAGAGTCAGATATATTTATTGATGATTATTCTAATTATTTTATCCTAATTATTAATTTCATAATATAGAGGTAAAATGTGATTTGATTTTTTATATGGTGGGCACCCCACGACCTACTTTAATATAAAATGAATAGTGAGTTCATTATACAATTATTTTATTTTTCATTGATAGAAATCATCCTTTCATCTCATATTGTCAACTGCAAATGAGGAGCAGAAAATCAAGTTTATCCTCTTTTCTCTACCCAAATTCAAGAACACCGTGCTACCTCCTCTTGTATTTTGTCCGGGCTAAAGAGAATCAAAAGCTTTTGAAGACTCAACCTTCTTCATGTTGAGAAAGCGCTCAATAATCTTTCAATATTTCTAATTCTGTCTTTTAATTGCTCTTTTTATTTTTGTAATTTTGTGTAACAAAAAGATCAACTTTCTTCCATAATTAGGCAAACCAGAAAATAAACGTATCTGAAATCTAAAATTGGTTATACATATCCATGATAAATAGACAATGATAGACAATGATAGCAACTCGAGTCTCGTTGCAGGGCTTCTTTTTATGGCTCATTTATTTTAGGAAACTAAAAGGGATTGAGTTTTCTACGTGGTAATCAAAGTTTTCTAATAATGCACGTGATAATCCTAAAGTTTACCCAATTCATCCTTCGTAACCTTTATACCCATAAAACGTTTGAAAATATTAGTTTTGTAAGATTAAAGCATGCACATAGCTGAAGCAATCGAAAACTCCTTATTTCCCCATTTAACTCTCCAAACATCACATTTCCCCCATTTCACCCTAATCCCCCTAAATTCCTAATCCTAAATCTCCAAATTTCAAACACAAATTCAATGAAACCCTTCTCTAAAGATCACAAAATTGAGCTCTCAACTGATGGTGCATGAAAGTCGACATTTTCTGCCCCAATTTCGTGTCGTTTACCCTAGGTCATTAAAGGTGAGTAATTTTAATTCACAAGAATTTCAATAACTCTTGTTGTTTAATATTCGTGTTTTGTTTTTTCGGAATGTTTGAAGAAGTTCTTTTAAGGTTTTAATATTGGGTTAGAGATTTAGGGGAATTAGGGTGAAATAGGGGAAATGTAATGTTTGAAGAGTTCTTATAGATTGCTTTAGCTGTGTGCATGCTTCAATCTTACTAAACTAACATTAAGTTTTTTTTGGGTAAAAAGGTCACAGAGGATGAATTAGGTAAATTTCAGAGTTGCCACGTTGATTTTTGAAAAATTGGTTATCACGTGAAAAACCTAATACCTCGGGATTATCACGTGAAATTTTCCTTTATTTTATCTACCTCACACCTATCGCCATATTATCTCATAACTCTTAGTTTTCTAATTGGTTGTTTGTTTTAATTTTGTGAAAGCCTATGCTTTGGAATTATTTGACATCATTCTAGTCATGCTTATGTTGTATGATTACCTGGCAACATTCTACTATTCCAATGCTATTAAGTGGATAGGTTTGGTGGTCAGGTCTAAACTATATCTTTGTTAGTGATAGTCCTAACAAAGAGGTAGTTTTTCGTTGACCCTTGATAGCAAATATCATACGCAACTTCACATAAATAAAAAGTATATACGATTTAATATGCCATTTTACTATAATAGTCCATTATAATCCGAAACCAAATAACTATATTTCTTTGGCACCATCGAAACAAAAGACATAATGATTGTGCACATAAAATGCCCGTTATCAAGAGTTTGACAGAAACATTTGAATTAAGTTGAGCTCTCAGGAGCTGTAGAAAGAGCAAATAAATAGCCATATATTATTATAATGGAAAAGAGTCTTTCAGGAGGGGTTTATAAACAACCTTACTGAGCTTCAATATCTATTGAAAAGCTTATTTGGTACAATATATGTCACATATGTCTTAAGTGCAAGCAGGGGACACAGAGGACTGAAAAAAAGCTAGGCCATCAATGAGCAAGCAAAAACAAATCTCCAATATTTACATATTGTCTTAGGTCATACAGGCAGAATCAGTCAGTGTAATCACACACAGTAATCTGCATGTGTTGATCTTGATCTGGTGTATACTGCCTTATAAAAGCCCTTCTCCACCAAATCTCAAATGCCTTCTGAATATTGGGACAATCGTCTCCTTTAGCGAGAAACCTATCGAACCAATTCATTAAGATGTACTGCTGCTGAGAGATCGGCAGCGTAAGAATGGTTTGGCCAAGACCATCTTCAACAACTTTTTTGTCCACATATCTACTCGCGCTCTTCATCCATCTGAAGTCCTCGTATAGATGTTCCAACCATGTGGATAGAAGGCAATAACGGGTTTCTTTCGGCACCAAGATATGCCCCCTTCCAATGGCAATACATAGTCGGGCTGTTACCTTGCTAATTTCATGCCTGTACATAGTCGGGATCTTTGAATGAAGAGCAGCGAGTTCCTTTTGATCTGCCCACAACTTTACAAACTCGTCTCCTATCTTCTTGTCGATCAAGATATCTACAATCCATTGTATATTGTCAGCTTCACGAGCTATCTCCCTCATTATTGCACTGCGATCATGTTTATTTTCATCCATGCATGTTGCTTCAGACAGGCTAAGTATAAGTGCACTGAGACACCTTTGGCAGAGACTGTAAAGAGTATCTTTGGAAACATCAATTTTAGGTCCGTAGTTGCTGTAGTCTACAACATCTTCCCGAAGCAACCGAGAAATAAGAGACTTCATCTCTTTACGAGCTTTGTCGTCTTTAGCTTGGAGGACACCGGTGAGCATTTTCATGAACATATCATCGGCATGTGTAGATGTGGATGGTTCGGTTGATACTCTCTGAAGAACATCTTCACTAACTGAGTCGTGAAGCTGAAGTTGACTAAGACAGGAAATGATTTTCTGTTCTTCGTCTTCAGACCATGGAACAGCTTCCAAATACTCTAAGCACGACAAAATCCCTGCTTCAAACAAAATGGCAGCAGATACCTGATAGCCAACATCAAGAATACTATGAATGCATACCGATGATTGCAAGTTTAAGTCAAATTCCAAAGATTTACACAGTTTGATACCCTCGGAAATAGAACGAAAATTGAAGGTTACAATCACAACTTTGAGTAGAACCAGCAACAGTTCATACTGGACTGTCTTATGTTTAACAGAAGAAAGATCATTATGGAAAGTTAGTTTCAATCTAAAGGGCTATTTGGTTTAGTGATTTTGGCTCCTGCAAAAGGATACAAGAAGGTCGCATGCCTAAGTTGATATTAATAAGTGAATCCGTAACGGGAACACAAGGCTTTCCTTTTCATTTATAACATTAAAGGGAAATAATATCACACATTGCAAATCTATATCAGCACTCAATTTTGATATCCATACATTAAGATTTCCACTTGTTTGAAAAATGGCAGAGTATGGTGCTAATTGAAAATCTACATCAAACTCACTTTGATTTCCATGGAAGTAGAATTCCACTATAACATGTTCCAAAAATGGTCGACTATTGGCATCAATGAATATGCAAGTATAATGACGGCGAAGGAATCCAAACAGCTAGTCTCTTGAGGGACCGTCTCTTTGTGAGACGTATCTCAAGCCCAATCCATCAAAGATTAATGTCTATCTACCGTATTCTTAATGCCTACTTACATTATCTTTAATGCCTACTTACCGTATCCTTAATGCCTATTTTCAATATCTTAAATGTCTACTTATATTATTTTTAATGCCTACATACAACATTTTAAAAAACATATAATGAACCGGCCCAATTAGAAATGGTCTCTCACAAGAATTTGTGGAATTCAAATCAAAACTCACTTCTAATTTTCATGGAATAAAACTCCCACCAAAACTTGTTTCATAGATGGTAGATTACTAGCAACAAGGCCAACAATAATGATGATGAATTACTAAAATTGGGTTTGCACAAAGAAAGTTTTTAAAATTAGTCCTTCCGAGAATCTCTTAAACCAATTTCTATAAATTGGTTTGCTGAAAACCAATAATACTCATCCTCTCTTAAACCAAACAAGTGATAATCCTAAAACGAGTCATTACCATTTCCATTCAATTTTGTTTACATCTTTCATACCGAACAAACCCTAAGTTTATTTATTTTACGAGGACGCACCTAGAAACATTCATGCAAATACTTGCAAGTCCCAAACTGGCCATTTTCTGAAACTCAGCCATTTTTTTGCCAAATCTTAAATGTCTAATGCTCTACAACAGGCCACACCCAAGTATATAAGCATTACAGCGATTGATATAGGTATTTAAAAGTGAAATGATATATAATTGTTAATGCTTGCATGATCTCTGTTGAACAGGCACATTCAAATTTTGGTAAATCTTTGATCATTTTACCCAACAGATGGAAATTTCAATAGAGCAATTGATATCATTCCCAAAGCTATCGCTTTTTTCTTAAGTTTCCTTCTAGTGTCAATTCATCAAACATATTCAAGGATAATTAAAGTATAATTATCAACTTCAAATTCCCTATAATTTAACCTAAGCAAGCAGATTAACAAATAAAACAATTTAAATTTACCCAAATAAGAACAAGGAAAAGTCAAAAAGTGCAAGAATTGAAAGAGAAAATGAAAAAACAAGACAAACCTTAAGCAAGCCCAAAACTGTGGAAACATCTTCACCCATCAATTTCTTCTTCAAATCATCAGAATACATCAAAACAAGAGTTTCAACATAAATCTCAACATCATCACAATCACAGATTTCTACTGAATGAGTAATGTTACCATCACTCAATTTTTCAGCAAAGAACCTACTTTTTTCAGCTAGAACTTTCCTGTGAACATCCATTGAAATCTTAAATCCATCTCTTCCACTAATAGTAAGTTTTACATCACCATTACCAAAACCCCCCAAATTATTACTACTACTATCATTACTATCGATAAAATTAGGGTTCTTCGACAAAACCCTAGACAATTTACCCTGTAATCTTCTATAATTATTATCTTTTGACTGTTTAGACTCTCTAAGTTGTTCTTCAGACATCATTTCAAAAAGGGTAGGTCTAGAAAATGAAGGAGGAGGAGAAAAAGAAATGGGTTTAGAAGGGGAAGAAGAAATGGAATTTTCCGAGTTTGAAGTGGGTTTATTAATGGGGGAAAGAGAGATTGATGGGTCTGAAATAATACCATGTCTTATCATGGTAGAAACTTCTTTAGAAGAAGCCATTAAAAAGGGAGATTGAAGCTTAAAGTTCGGTGGGTTTTAATGAGGGGGAATCCAAAGAAGGAGAAAAGTAGCAGAATTGAGAGAAGGCAAAGATTAGTTTAGATCTAAGTGTATTGTGTGTGTGAATCTCTTTAAATTATGTGTAGTAGTACTGATTACAATTGAGATTTGAGTGACACTGTGACAGTGAAAGTGGGCTAACAGCAGAGTCAGTGAGCAGATAGTAAGGTTCTTAATTGTTTATTAATGGTGGAATTTGGTCATTTAATTTAACTCCCCCCATCCACTTAAAGTTCTCCCCATTGCTAATGAGAAAATATTATCCGTTCAGAAATACAGACTATACTAGAGATATTGATCCTATTTATTTTCCAATCTTATTTTGTATATTGCACTTAATAAAAAAAATTTACTATGTTGTCTGAATCGTCTAATTAAATACTTTTTCAAAAATCAAATTTTTATAATTTTGAATTAGGTATTGTTAGAGGTGTTCATTTAGGTGATCGGGTCGGTTTCAGAAGGTTTTCATTCGGTTCGGTTGTATTTCGGAACGGTTATATTCAGATGCGTGTTACGACGGGTCACCTAGGTTGCACTAAAACGGACACGAACACGGACACGACACGGGTACGGGAAAACGCTAACTTAAAAATGGCGGACACGGGGACACGAAAATGGTAATATAATAAATATATCAAATTAAAGATAATTTTACAATCTTTCATTTGATATATGTAAATAAACACTTTAAAAACATAAAACTCATATAAAATGCAAATAAGTACCAAATAAACAACATGAGTATTTAAAAATAGTCATACAAACCAAATCAAAGAAAACCAAATAAATAGGTAAATTTAAGATTTAAAAATCAAGATTAACAAATAACACATTAACAATTTAATATTAACAAATAACAATTAACAAATATTCAAAGAGGATATACAAAAAAATCAAGAACAACATTTCAACTTTTCAAAATTCTAATTACAAACACATTAACAATTTAACATTAACAAATAACAATTAATAAATATTCAAAGAGGATATACAAAAAAATCAAAAACAACATTTCAACTTTTCAAAATTCAAATTACAAACACTAAGATTAAGAATTTAAGATTAACAAATAACGCATTAACAATTTAACATTAACAAATAACAATTAATAATTATTCAAAGAGGATATAAAAAAAATCAAGAACGACATTTCAACTTTTATTTTTATTTTATTTTTTTTTAAAAAAACGTGTCCTTGACTGCTTGCCGTGTCCTTGCTGTGTCCGCGTGTCCGGAAAAATATTAAAATATTGGACACTTCATTTGGCGTGTCAGACACAGATTTTCGCGTGTCCGTCGCTTGTCCGTGTCCGACACGGGACACGCCAGTCCAGAGACGTGTCCGTGTATTCGAGCGGGTCACACTCGGGTCGGGTCGGTTAGTTACGGTTCGGTTGAAGATCGGTTATTTGAGCTATTGAGTTAGCATCAGTTCGGTGTCGGTTGAAGTTCGTATCGAGTTTCAATCGGTCTCGGGTTGTCATCGGTTAATAATTGGTTCGATTTTACCGAGTACAGATCGGATTCGGGTATTTTTCAAGTAGAATTCGGTTACGAATTACTAATTACTAATTACTATCGATCGAGTCAGTATCAGATTAAGTTGTTAGTCATTTTTTAATTGAAGATAAGGTTACCTTTTCTTAAAGCAAAATAGTTAAAATGCAAATCAATTAGTGATCATTATTACATTGTTACTTTTATTTGTTTGACCGAAAATTAAAATTATAAAGTTCTATCAACTTTCATCTAATTTGATCAAAAGTAGTTAAATAAACATTGATCATTGATTATTAACTCCAAATATATGAAACCATGTATTTATAAAATTTATTTTATTAAAATATTTTTTACTTTATTAGAATAACTAATAAGATGATTGAATATGAGTCGATCATATTTCTATGTAAAAATTTGGTTCAGGTTTACAGCAATTCGATCTAAACTTTGTTCGGGTTAAGTCGGTTTTAGTCGGATCGAGTTCGGTTTCGAGCATGATTCGGATATGACTCGGATCGGTGATTATTAGGTTCGGGTAATCTCAGTTAACGGTTACAAAAATCGGCTAGCTCAGGTTCAGTTTTTCCCATTTTCGGTTGTCAATCGGTTCGGGTATAACTTTGGGTCGGGTAATGTCGGTTCGATAAACGTAAAAAAGGAACACATTTTCGGGTCGGTTTACTTTCGGTTTCGGTTCGGGTTTTTGGGTCGGGTCAATTTTGAACACCTCTAGGCTTAGTTTAAGATATAAATGATCAAAATTGCGCATCATATTGCGTAAAAAAAATAAAACCTAGCAATTATATATATTTTTTAAGCATCCAAAAACCTTTCATTTCTACTTCATATATACCCACTTATGCTTCAATAAGACCATATATAGCCATATATCATATAGAGATTATGAGACACATTCCAACACTCATTCTAAAGAAAAAAAGCAGTGCTCATTTCAACTCTCTTTTTTTCGAAAGAAAGAGTGTAGACTATTTTCTTCACAATTTATCTCAAAAAAACAATTCGAGCATTCCACACAAAGCAGAGTTTAGGTGAGGGGTTTTCTTTTACCTAAAAGATGCGGAATAAAAAGAGATAGGCGCAGTCAACTTGTCCAAAAAATGTGACTACTATTTCGATGGATTGGGATGGTTCTAATGTAAGGCTTTGTCTCAAAGTTAAATTTCAATTCAATAAAATCAATTCAATTTAATTCACTTCAACTTCTATTAAATTTAATTAGTTTAGTTCACCATATTGCCTTTGATCTTAACATTTTTCAAGTTATGTTTATTTGATTTAGTTAAACTTAACTAGACTACATTCAATCTAAATTAATTTAACAACATTTAAATAAGCTTTAGCTCAACACATTTAGAATTAGAATAGTATATTACCAATTACAATTAAGTCATATGCATATACTACTATACAATAGAAACCCCTTTTGTCTTAGGACATATTGTTCATAGAAATCCTAAAGTCATGGCAATGGTGTGCTTACCTGTCACTTTCTAATTTATCCTTTTCATATTTGTGTCACAAATCTACAATAATTTGTTTTCCTATATTTACTATTTGGACCAAGTTTGCAGCGGAAGATGTCGTTTGATATTTTGATTACACGCACAATTGTACGGACAATCAAGAACAGACGTTTTCTTGATTAGATTGTCTGTTTGGGTTTGATTTCTAGTATTCTTGAATGACTACTTATCCTGGAAGAAGACACTGATTCCCCTAAGGAATACAAGGCCTTAATCCTCACAATTCTCTCAATGATCAACGTGATCTTGGAGAAGTATGAATCTCTCACGGATTGAATACACTCAACCTTTGCAAGACAGAAATAACAAAACAGAAACAAAACTTGTTCTTTGAATGCTCAATTAACTTTGATGAAAGTTCATGATTGATTAAAAAACTGAAAACTCTAATTACAAAGTGGAGGAGAGCCTTATTCATAGAATTGGCTTCCATTTCTAATGGCTATACAATCAAGAAAAGGGCGTCTATATTCTAACGGTCATAACAGACGCTTTAAAATAGAACGCGCTAGTTCTTCTGTCAGGATTTGGGAATACCAAGCTGTTCCTTATTACTATGTATGCGTATTTGAGAACACCAAGCTGTTCCTTATTATTTGGGAACACCGAGCTGTTCCTCATTCTTCCTCTTCCAGATATAGAACTAATATAGAACTATGCACGCTGAAGACCTGGTGGCTGTTCCCATAACTGTTCCACTATTTAATACAAATGTTAATACTTTATACAATCTATGTGGCAAATTTTTATTGGCTGTTAAGTTTATGCACCCAACCTATTATATGGATTGTCATTGTTACTTATATAGGTTATCTATTCACAATAATATTACATCCCTTTCACCTTATTCATTTCTGAGATTAGCTAATAGAAGTGCTGTAAGATACAAATAAAAGCATTAGATTAATTGCAAATTTTGAAATACATCAAAACTATTACAAATATATAACATAAATTGAATGAAAATATACAATTATAAAGAACATTTAAAATAGTCACCGACTCAAACATAAACCTGAACATAAATAAATAAACAAATCATACTTTAATTTCTTCCTAAAAGTAACTTATTTAACATAAAGAACATGACTTAAATGAGCATATCTCATCTCAATTTCTCCTTTTTTGATTCCTAAAAGTAAAATATTTAACATAAAGAACATGACTTAAATGAGCTCTTGTGATAAAGCTTCCTTGTCTTAGAAGACATTTGTTTGGAGATCTAGCATTCCAGGGTCAGTAATTTTGGCTTCCTTCTCTGGGTCAGTAGAGAATGGAACTTCAAGCTCAGGAGGATTCTAGAAAATTCCACACAAGATAAAAAGTTATACAACTAATACATGTCACAACAGCAATCTTTGTTGAACATCATGAATCATGAATATCCCAAGACTTTGTAAAACACAAAAGAACTCGATACATCATAAAAAAAAGTTAGATATAGTGAAATCGTGTTAAATAAAAGTGACGTGCTGAACCAAAATGAATTAAAATAATCGATCTGAACTGAACTAAACTGAGCTAATTTATAGTTAGGCATAACAGACCCTTAATGTATGCAGGCTTGTAGAGTTAATAGTAATTACCATGCAGCGAATCAGAGCCCAATTGACTCCACGAAAGAAAGGGTGTCGTTTAATTTCGTTGGCACCTTCATTCGCTCCCAATCTATTCTTCGGGTCTTTCTGTAACAATTGGTACATCAGCTGTTTCGCGTGCAGACTCACCTGAAACAAAATCAGCAATATTAGTCCAAATCTAATTCAATGTAACTCTTCCAAATTCTAATATATGCTATGTTCTGCAGAGTGCAGTGTGTAAAGGTATTTAAGGAAAGAGACACTATGCTTACTTGTTTACTAGATGGAAATTTGAGATTCTTTTGAAGTACATTGGTGAAAGTTCTTTGCCTAGTTTTACCACGAAAAGGCGTATATCCATAGAGCATCTCATACAAGAGAATTCCTGGGGAAAGAGATAAAACACCAAGGGTGTGATTTACACTAAACTGAAACACACAAATCAGAATGCTGACTGATAAAACGGAAATTTACCTAATGCCCACCAATCGACTGCGCTCGTATGGCCAGTCCCACCAATAATTTCCTGCAATCAACCAATTCACGAATAAAAGCTTAGGCACTCTTCACATTGACAAGGTTCAAAAACAATGAAACAGATTACCATTAATAATTTATATGTATTCTTAACATCTAAAAAGTTCGGTTTGATACAGTTCAACTCTAATCGGTTTGAGTTTAGTTCAACACATCGGTTTTAACTGTCACATGTCATCATTCATTCAGTTCAAGTCATCAGTGCGTTTCCATAAAAAGATACGAACACACATACAAATTTTATCTGATCAGAAAAGGATGCAAATCCGAGAGAAGAATTCAATGGCATCTTATGCCTGCTACTTTTTTAATTATGACAAGCTAGTTAGAGTCCACTTAACATTGTTTGAAATTGATGATTCAAGCAGTACAAGCGATAATTTGGTATCAGGAAATGACTTTGAATAAGATAAAATTAAAAAAAAGAGTAAGAACATGTACCGGAGCTATATATTCCTCTGTCCCAACAAAGGAATTTGACGCTCGCATAGGTTCAGCCAAAAATATTGGAGCTTTTTGAGACTTGTGTTGCCTTCTCTTTTCACGGATCTCTGGAACGAGCAGCTATATCCAAATGAATGTATCATCCTCAGTAAGTAAACCAACATATTAAGTAGTAATACAGCAAAAAACTTCATAAAACTTCACATATATACATATTTATGAGGATTTATACCTGAGGCATGCAAGATGTTAGACAAGATAGATCAAAATCTGTCAAAGTGATATGGCCATTGCTCTGAATTAGAATGTTCTCAGGCTTTAAGTCCCGATAGATTATACCTAAAACACAACAGATAAGATCACTATTATTTCTTACCAACCAATCAGTGACAGGATAATCAAAAAACATATAAATGTTCGTTCATAAATGAAAACTTGAAAATTTTAGGATTTTAATGTTATCAATACCACTGCAGCACCATCCGACATCCATAAACAAAAAACTAATGCATAACTAATCAACTATTTTGTCAATCAGAGAGAAACGTAACTCTACCTTGGCAATGAAGGTATTCCAATGCAACGATCACCTCCGCGGCATAAAATCTACAAACGTTGAACATAAAGCTTAGGGGGTGTTTGGCAAATTAGCTTATTGAGCAATTTTAGCTTATTCTGATACAAATCGAGGGTTGGGTGGTCAAACCAGCTAATGCTAGTGTTTGGTGAATTAACTGGTTGAAGCAGCTTATTGATACGAATAAATTGTTTTTAAACAAGCTGCTTATAGCAGTGGGTTCAAAACCAACCGGTCAAACCAGTTAATAAAATCAGCTAGTCAAATCAGCCACTATAATCAACTATCAGCTACCAGCTATCAACCATTTCCAAACACCTTAGTATAAAAATCTGACAAACTAGTGAGAAGCACTGCTGATCATCATTCTCTTTTGATACTACATCAGAGAATAATGAATTCAATAGACCTCTATTACTGTTTTTGGTATCATTGGTCGAAGCTTACACTATTGAAGAACTTATATTTGCCAAGATGAAATCTAGCTGTGCTTTAGTAAAATATTCCATTACCTCAGGTTCCCGCCTAGACTTTCACCTGGACAAGTTTAGTGAGTCGGATGTACAAACTTTATTCTTGTAGCAACAAAGAGGTTGTTTGCGATTAAGAACCAATGTTTTTGTGACAACTGATGGTATAAAGAAACAGAAGTTAAGAGCTGTACAGCCCCTCCATCCTACTATAATTGCAGCAGTTTTTCTCAAAATCTCTAACATTAGAATATTTAGTGTATTAATCTCAATGGGGCAGACAAAGTAAATAGGAAAATAGAGGATTTCTAAGATATTAGTTACTGTCCACCATAAAAATACAGAAGAAAGATCACTAGAAAATTACCTTGCCGCGTCTTCTTTCAAGACCTTAGTTGGTTGTCCATCCAAAAGTAGAAATAGCTCCCCACCAGGGCAGTAGTCAGTTATCAGACAAATATGAGTGGGTGTCTGAAAAAACCAACAAATATTAATGCCAAAAAGATCATTGGTTGATCATATATGTACCAAGTATAGGATTTTTGGAGCAATGTTGTGAAATCTTGCTTTGTCCGACCTGAAATGAAGCATATAATGCAGGGAGAAAAGGATGATCCAACATATCCAGAATTTCTCTTTCTGCACAAGCTCTATGGACCTACAATGAGTTTTCCAAATAAAATGGGTCAGGTTGAAGAATCCAACCACCTGGTTCTAATTCAGAATGCCAGGTTCCTTAAAGCGTCAGGGACAATAGCTGGCTTGGGAAAGTTCTTAAAGTAACATAATAAGCATCGTAAAAATAAGTACTGATCTATGACTGATATGATATGCAAATGAAAAAAGTAAGATTTAAGGTTTTTCATGTTTATCAGATGTCAATGGCTAATGGATACAGAAAAAAGTTTTTCTAGTACCTTGTTTCGGTTAAGCATAGCATTTTTATCCATTGCCTTCATGGCAAAATTTTCACCAGTTCCGATCAATTCCACCAGATGCACACTGCAATAGTGAACTGTCATGTAGAGCTATAAAGGTGCAAGATTCATAGTTTAAGTGTCAAAACCCAAGAAGCAAAAAGAGACCTTCCAGTGTCACCAGCTCCTAGAGGCCTTACTGGTTTAAAATGTTTAAGCCCTATTTGCTCTCCACTTTCCGTCAACTGCTTGGTGAAAAAATATGAAAATTTGTTTAGATTCGTACAATCAATCAATTTCGGAAACATATTACATATGAAATAAGTGCTCTTCACAAAAGTCCGTGTATACCATACTGCAGGAAGAGACACCCATATAAAAAGAAAAAAGCAAGACACAGAAAACAGATTGTTTTACGACAGACTATAGTTGTGTGTAGAAAGTTAGAAACACTGTCATCCCACCTTTCGAATAGCTTTCCATGTGGCACTGTCTTTCCTGTGGGGCTTTGGTTGTACAATTTTTGAATGATTAGCCCACAAGTCCTCGGGTTTCTGCAGATGCCATAGAAAACACCAACATGATATAGTCAAATTTACAGAGGTAGATGATCTATCTGATCATACACTATTTTCACTCACCTTGTTGGCATCTGGGAGTTCTCTAACTGCGACATCAACGTTTTGTGCAGTTTCTTTCACCTGATTTGCACAATGAAATGTCAGTCTATGATGATATATGTCAGTCAAAAAGGCACGAGTATGCATACACACACTACTCAAGTGGTAACAAATGGAAAACATTCCGTAAACAAAACTTAAACGAGGGCAAGAACGAAGGCCTTGATTGATTTGGATCAATCTTACCAGTTTCTCACTCTCTTCAACAGCAGCTACTGGAATGCTGTTTTGAAGTGGTTCAACATGTTGACTTCCATCTAACTGTACCCCAATGAAGTACTGAACTTCTCCCTACTCATAGATAAACACAAACATATGAAAGAACAGTCAAGGAGAAACCAAAGAATTATAATATTGGATTAGGTTTTAAAACTTTGTAATCAACAAGAGATGTTCACAAACCAACTCTTGGGTAGTAAACAATGTTATACCTTTTGGTCGCGCATGGGCTGTAGATGGAACACATTCCAGAATTTCTTCCCTGGATTAAAATATCAAAAAATTCTTTACCATAGATATTAAAAGTGAAGCATGTTTCATGGTTGATACATGTCAGATTGTGATCTCAATCCTTCTGAGTGACAGAAAAACAATGGAAGCTTGCATAATGGATTTTAGGCAATGACTTCATTACTATATATCTCCAGTTATCTTTTATAAAAGGAAGTCAGCCTTTTTCTCAAGGTATACTCTCTTTTTCCTCATATATTTCCTATTCATTATAATAAAGCAATCATTAAATAGTAAGGCTTTCACTGAGTAGCAGCATTTACCACAAAGTAATTAGCTATTTGAGGTCAATTTACATAAGATTACTGAATACCGTATCTATTGGAAAAAAACCACATGTATTCCCACATCGAAGAATTAGAGAGGTTGACTAACATATATACTTGATGGGCTACTCTTCCTAATCCCAACTGGTTTTAGGATGGAACCTTATTGGGTTTGTGTGCAGTCAATTCTGCTTTTATGTAGGTTTTGTTGTATACAAGCTCAATAACAAATTTACCAGTATCTTATAGCTTTATTGGAACGGACATGTTTCACTTTCCAGTCATCTGTACGTAGTACCTAGTATACAAGAGATTTATAGAAGGGAAAGACAATTTAAGTAGTCAAAAATGGTTCAGAAAATAGAAGATACCAGTTTTTGTGTAGTTAATTAGCTGAACTGTAACTTCTGTTTCAGTATCTATTGCATTTCTGATTTTACGCACTGTTTCAGGATCTGTTTCAGGCCCTTGCAGAAACCTGTAAAATTTTGCAATTTCAGAAAATCAGTAAGCATCATGTTTTCGAGATTGTGTGATATACCCTAATTGATTAAGTTAGTCAAAGGATAGTTACATTTACAAATATCCTGACCACCGTGCTGTAGTCATTACCTTATAGCAGTACATAGGAATGGTCATGGTCGGGTCTAGGACACAAACCCAGACCCATTAATTTTTGGCGTACCCATACTTGGACCCGGACTCTTTAAAGTCTGAAAATTTTAGACTCGAACTTAGACCCGCCAAGTCTGATGTGTCTAAGATCTCAAATGGGTCTTGATTTTATTATTTACACATAAACTTTTTACATTTTAAAAGTTTCATTAGTACGAAAATGGGTCTTTGAGTTGTATACAAGTCTAAATTGAGTCCTAATAAATGTAAAAATAGATTTAGAACGAACTTAAAATTATTTTGAGTCTTATAATAGGTCGGGACTCAGAACCTAAACCGGACTCAAATCCGCTAGGTCTCAAAAATTTGGACCCAGACCCTAAAAATAGGGGCGGATCCAGTAGGGTCTTGGACCCATGACCATCCCTAGCCAATACATGATAAAAAAAGACTTAATGTAAAAGCACAACATAGATTCTTAAGTAAAGCTTGGATAACCTGCAATTTCTTCCCAAAATCTCTTCACGACTGTACTCTGTCAGCTCTAAGAAGCTGTCAGACGCAAAAATCTGTAACAACCAACATCGTGATAATCAAGAGAGAAAATTTCTAATATTTTCCAAGTTTTTGTAACTGATGGAGGATTTAAGTGTTGTAGGAACTTACAATAGGATTATCAGGAAGCCTTGGATCAGTGATGACAAAATTCTTCTCTATACGCTCCAGTGTAGTTGCAAGGTCAATACCCTTTCTCATTTCCTTTTTCCTTACTTTGTCGTCTACACTATCAGGTCTTGCATCATCATAATCTAAATCAAAATCCTCATCCTCGGAGCTTCCATTATCATCAAAAGTTTCTTCATTGTTAATAAGCTCCTCGTTGGGCTTGCTTTTCTTTAGAATCCTAAAGCACAGTCCCACTAAAGTATAAGTAACAAGCCTTAGAGAATACAGTACAAAAAAATTCTACAATTTCTCTAAGAATATATATGATTAATAAAAGAATAATTTGCAAATTACAGCCTTAAAGTTTAGCACTTTTGCGAATTACAGCCTCAATATTTATTTTTTGTGAATTAAAGACACCTAAGTATCGAAGTTTACAAGTTCAGGCCAAAAACACAAAACTCCGACCACTTAACCTAAAATCCCGATCACCAAAATGGTTGGAATTCTGTGTTTTGGCTTAAACCTGCAAACTTTAATACTTTGGTGGCTATAATTCAAAAAAATAAACATTGAGACTATAATTTGCAAAAGTGCTAAATTTTAAGGCTGTAATTCACAAATTACTCTTAATTAAAATGATCAAGGAATAAAAAGCCAGTTGCAATGACAGTCATGGAATGAAAAGATTTGTACCCCATGAAGGAACGACGTCCAGTTTTTTTATGTTTCTTTTCAGGAATCTCACTGAGACTTTCCAATGATAAACGCCTAGCTGGAGGTACATGTTCTGATTTTCTCCTCATCTGAGACTGTGCTCTGTTCTTTTCATCTGCACCACCTGATTTTCTCCGGAAGGGTCGATTCCCAGATTCACTTAATGCCCTAGGCCTTTGCACTGCCTGTAACAGCTCATTGACTGAACTAGCAGCCATATCTTTCTGACGAGCTGCACATCATAATTTTTTGGAAAGCATCATGTTTTATCCATACTCAAATTTCGTTACATCCGAAAAGTTACCTTTTCAAAATTATAGCCTAGAAATATTATAGGATCAATCCCATTAGCATTAGCATCAGGACAAGATGATACTTAAAAGTTCATGATATGTCTTCAAAATTATTGTTTAGGGTCAGTGATAAGTAACCTCCACTATAGAGGTGTTCAACGGGGAGGGTCGACCCAACGGGTCAAGGATCGGGTCACATTTTAACAGGTCATTAGCGGGTCAGGTCAATAATGGGGTGGGTCAATAATGTGCCTTAGTGTAAAGGGTCGGGCCGGGTCGAGTTGGATAATTATAAAGAATTAATTGCAAAAAAAAATTTATCACCTTTTTTTAAATGATATTATTATATACATAAGTGGGTCGACCCAACGGGCCATAAAATATACTTGAATAACTATTATATGAAATTTTAAAAAACAGGTCAAAGTGGGTTGGATTCAAAAGGGCTTTGACCCGACCTGTTTAACTTCTAAGATGACCCACCCTAACCCGGCCCATTTAAATTTGGAACCGCCCCGCCCACTAGTCAATCTTAATTGAGTTAACAAAAGCATGAGCTCTAAGCCCGTAACCCAAAAAATTACATGTCCATTGATTCTATAGAATCACGTAAAAAAATGATTATTAAGAATCAAATCAACAAAACACTTGTATACCTTCTTATGATTTTCAATATATAGAAATGTATAAGGTCCAGGAAAATTCTAACTACAGAGCAACAATAAGCTTTCTGATCAAAATTCCACCATATTTTGAGAATCTAAATCATTGTGCTTTGATCAATCCACCTTGTGTCAAGTTAACTCTTCAAAGCATAGTTACATGGTACGTGGAACTTAGTCGCGTTCCGCGATCCGGGAACGTCCATCCCTAATCACGCGATATAAATCGCTTAAGGTGACCACCCGGTTAGAAAGTCCTTTTTTAAAAGGTATGTTGATCTTCATTTATAAATTACAGAAAAAAGAAGGTAGAAAAAAAGAGATGGAAAATCTAAAAAATTCCACATGGAAATAATTTCTTAAAGCAAAATTATCATTTTAATTTAATTTTGTTTTCAAATATATATTTTATACATAATGTATCTCGTACCCAATCGTTTCCGTGTCAATCTAGGTTGCATTTTGTGAACCTGTTCCCGTTCCCCGTTCCAAGTCGAATGTCATTTTAGGTAACAATGCTTCAAACCAAACAGAATTGCATGCAATAAATTCCATGACTTAATTAATAAGAAAAAAGAATGAAAAGTCTTATATGCCACTAAGTGACTTCACTCACTTAGCAATTGTGCCCTTTAATTAAGGGACTGGACCCAATTTGATACTATAGGCAAACGGACAAGATCAAACTGCTTAATAATTTTTGGTGGAAGGCATTACCTTTTCAAGGTTGGGCCTTTTAACCTGTTTATAAACTTGTCCATATTACTGAGTTGTATATGGTGTGGTTTTAGATGGTTAAAATAGCAAGAGAAAATTACATAATGATAATTAAGTCTATAAAACAAGGATTAAGCTTACCATCATATCGAATTAATGATTCAGGCAGTCCATTAGGACGAACCATCTTATCTTTGGAGCCTTCTGTGTGCTTGCTCACCTCCACTTGCATCCTGCCAACTCAGCATTTACAATACAATTTTAAGATAAGATCTTATGTACCATCACTTTCCTTCATCTACTAATCAGCTAGCACAGTCAAACTTAAAAGACTAATCAAAATTTTGATAAATCATACATTTGGAAAATTTAGCTTAGGAAAACGATGCCAACTGCCTTAATTAAGACTTAAAGAGTTTTATTGGGGGGTATTTTTTGATTAGTGATATGCTGTGTAATAGCTTAAGACTTAAGAATTAAGAGTTCTAATATCATGGGGAAAAAAGCCTTAAGAATCATTACTTTTTTATTTAAAGCTTTGTTTTTTATATCAACATATTCATAAGAATCATCCTTCATTCACCACATTACATTAAATTACTCCAATACCATTAAGTAGCGCCCACTTTGGCGTAGTTTGTTTAAAATTGGATATTTATATGAATAAGAAGAGCACTTGATTTAATGAGCCATTTTAATGAAGTCTATTGTAATCTTTCAGTCATCACATCGCGATAAAATTACAACTTCAACTCAGAAACACATCGCGATAAAGACATATAACTCACCCTATGTACTTAAGAACTTTTCCCGTTTCATCTTTGATGGGTGCAATTGTTAGAAGGTTCCAGAAAGGTGTGCCATCTTTCTTATAATTCAGTAACCTCCCACAGTAGCTGTTACCCTTCTGCAAAGATTCTCTAATTTTTTCCAACTCTTCTGAGTCTGTTTCTGCTCCCTGTAAAAACCGGCTGGCCCACCCCACGAAGACATTTTTGGATGCCATTATGACGGTTAGAATGGCAGAGAATAATTAAGAAAATAATTAAGTGAATTCTTGACTCACCAGTTTCTGCCAATAACTTCTCTAGAGTTGTATCCAGTCATCTTAAAGAAACCTTCACTTGCATAAAGAATGGGATGATCGGGTTTGGTAGCATCCGACACAACAAATGTTTGCTGAAATGTGGATAAAGCATCCTTCAAATCTTCAGAAACTCTTGGAATGTTCCTTGTGAACCCACCGTCAGACGAATCACCTGAACTCCGGACTGACCCACCCGATTCCCTTCTTGAGCTCTCGGGTTTAGGATTTGGTTCATCCCCACCCGAAGTCCTGACCTTCACACCTTGTGGCTTCCCAGTTTCATCATCAGTTTTAAGCACTAAACCCCACTCAGCTGCTCTCTGCTCAGCTTTAGCAGTACTAGAATCTTTAGACTTTTTTTGATGATCGTCCTCTTTTGAACTTGCTATTTTGTGGATTGCCGGGGTCGGGTCAGGTAGAGCCATCCATGAGGTGATTTCATCGGGTTTGGGCCGACTTGATATGGGTTGGAGTTTCGCATCCTCCTCCTTCACCTGCTCAAGCTTATTACTTTGCCAAGTAGACGAGGATTGGAAAACAGGGATGGTTGGTTTACTGAAAGAGTAAGCAGATGGATTGAATACTTCTAATGAGCCACGAGAGTCTCTTGGAAAGGGTGGAACGAGTGACGACTGCTTGCTCAAACGATCAGACTCCATTACCTGCTCAAGTATCAGAAAATATTACTGTCAACAAGTCATGGTGATTTTTGACATAATTCTTTTGACACCAATTTAAATAGCTTGTCTGCCTAAGTTTTGGGTCAATAGCAAAGAAGGAAAAAGGACTCAGCTGTGCAAGAGGCTCATAATGAAAGAACAAATAGAGTTACTAAAAATAATGCACTCAGAAATTGACAAGAGGGTGGTAGATATAAATCGCAATCCTCGACAAGAGCAGCAGGAGTTATAGTCTGTGGGGCTCCTAACAAAGATCAAATTGGTAAGGATATGGGTGACTTGATATGTACAAGACATTAGTGTACAAGGGGCCAATTAGTGGCCAAAATGTCATTTTATGCAGAGAAAACTTAATGGGGGTGTTTGGCAAATTAGCTTATTGAGTTATTTTAGCCTATTTTGAGGTAAATAGAGGGTTGGGTGGTCAAGTGTTTGGTGAACTAGCTGGTTGAAACAACTTATTAATATGAATAAGCTGTTTTTGAACAAACTGCTCATAGCAGCGGGTACAAAATCAGCTAGTCAAACAGTTCATAAAATCAGTTGGTCAAATCAACTACTATAATCAGCTACCAGCTACCAGCTATTAGCCGTTTGCCAAACACCCTCTATGTCATTTTATGCAGAGAAGTACTCTTAAAATTTGATTAATGTAATCAAGGTCAGATACTCAGATCATCAGTATGAACAGCATTAGCTTATAATAGAGTACATTAATTACACTGGATAAAACATTCAAGTTTAATGGCCAGAAACTGGAAATTTTCTGGGAATGAAAAGTATTTATGCAGATTTAATACATCTACCCCACATCATGGGCAATCCTTTTGCAGCCACTTTCTCAATGTTGGTAAGTGGCCTGGTCAGACAACTTAAATGATGACAAAGACAGACTGTTATATAGAAACTGATCTGGAAAGAAATGAGTACATTAAACTTTATTCCATGAATAACATGATCAACAGTCACATGTTATACAGATTTTGCAATTTGCAAAGAAAGAACATTACTAATCGAAAAAAATTGATAAAAACTTAGAGGGAAGTAAAGAAAGAAGTTGTAGTACCTTCAGACGTAAGACTGTGACTTATGAGAAATACTGCTCAGGTCCCTAACTGTGACTAGGAATGAACATTACTAATCAATATATAGAAGTCAATCAAAAAGAAGAAAAATGATTGCTCCAAACAACGAGGATGGTGCTTCAGTGGATTATCAGAAAAGGAGCATAAAAATGCCACACCACTCCCATGCTTAACAGAGCTAAGCCTCACATGGCACTGCTTTCTAGTTTCTACCCCATGCCCAGAAAATTTAACCAGATAAAATGATGCTTCAATTATGCCCAAGACAGCTAACTCTGGTCTAATTGGTTGTATTACTGTGATACATCAAGAAAAATTAGGAGGGGAGGAATTCACTAGTATAAGGACGGAAAATGGCAACGACAAGAATTGTAGTCTTTTCGAGCACGTTGGATTTCCAGTGTTTTACCTGCAGTTGGGTTGCATCAAAATGGCTCCCATCCTCTTAGCTTAGCTTATTGCTCAACATGACAAGTCAATCATGTTAGATATCGAGTACAAAACAAGACCATGTAGATTCTACACCACATGTAAGCTAGATATTTCTGTTTTTGCTGTGTTATTATTAACAAATGTAGCTTATTTGTGACCAAAATAGAGAGATACAAACACAATAAAAAAGTTACACACCAATTCACAAACAAGAAAAAAAAAACATTTCACTAATCACCTATTATTGATTATATTAATGCAAAAGATTAATGCAAATTAGTGTTTCATTTGTTTAACAAAATAATTAGAATTTATAGATCATAATATAAAACTCCCTGAAAGTCTAAATTCCCATGAGGTGTATGAGTATGTTTATCTATGGTCCTATATTACACAATTCCTCATCCTCAACTAAAATGTAGTTCAATTCCAAGGAAATTAGTATGAAAAATAAATTCTCATGAATTATGAATTCCCACAGGACTTTTATTTCAAAAACAATTCCCCGTATAAGTAACATGACAATAGAGAAAACTTAATCCAAATACTCACTAATAAGACGATAATTACTATTCTTCCATCCCACTAAACTTGCTACAATTACATTTGTTTTTTGATAGCAAGGTAGGCTGACTAAAGGAAATGGGTTGTATGAGAATCAAATTCATAATCTAACTAGAAAAAAACAATGCTTGTTTCAATTGAGACAAAACTCAATCCTCTAATTACAAATTTTGGTTATCCTATTTTTGCAACATTATTATAGTATTATTTATTTATTTATAATCCTTCAATCTCTTAACTCCATACTTATTGTCTGACTAACTAATTGGAGAACTCCCTCTATCATTTAATTTTGCTTTATTTTCTTTTTACCATCCCTTTAACTTTGGTACCCAACTACTTTCAACTGTGTTCTTAGTTCTTACCTTCTTCCATATAATCTTATTGACAAACTCAGCTGTCAATAGCATTTAATCCCATTCTCACATTATAGTACCTCTGTTCCACTATATTTGCTACATTTGACTTTTTTCGCAATCTGATTTATTATTTTGATCATTTATATATTGAACAATACACATCTAAAAATTATAAAAACTTAATATTATGAAAGTATGCGATTAGAATATTCAAATAAGATCAAACTTGACTATATTTTTTCTTACATATTAGGTGATAAATAGTGTCAAAAATTCTTATATAGCGAGTATTTCAGAACGAACGAAAGTATTATAGAGCAATAAAAAATGGGAAAAATTGATAACATAGTAATGGCCAAAAATATCCTTCAGAAAGGGCCCAGACCACATGCAATAAGCCAATAATAAGACAGCCAAATAGGCTTGCTCCAAAAAAATACAAAACCAAGAATGAAAGAAAAATGGCAGTGGATCTTATCTGCATCTCTCTATTGTCCACCGCCTTGTTGTTCCCATCACATAACATCATTGATATTAGCCACTCATCTCCCTTTTTGGATTCTACCTTCCTTCTTCAGTACTAGGCAGTTGGACCTTCTTTTTTGGGCCTCTACCCAAATTGGACCTCTCGATTTGCACATACACTTTGCATTTTGGCCAGTTAAGCTATCACCTGCAAAAATTATCAAATGGGAATATTTTATCAATGGAAAACCTAAATTGAAAGAACTATAAACTGTGATTTATGAGTAATTGATAATAGTATTCAGCGGCAATGAATTTGATGGAAATTTAGGGTTTACTCATCATCTGTTCAAATTTGATCATCCTGTGATTAGAATCTTTGAAGTTAACTAGCAGCTTTCAATTTAATTCAATTCAATTTAATTCCTACCGAGTATTTTTGATTCTGTTGAGAGGACATTATGTGCCCACGTCTATGTAGGTTGAATAGTTTCGGCAATCGGCATTACGACCGGGAAATATCGGCTCTTCCAAACAAAACGTTCAAGAGCATACACTTTTTTTTAAGAGCATGCATAATAATAATAATAATAATAATAATAATAATAACTCCTCTTATATGCAGGGTCGTCTCAAATATTTTAGAGGCTAAGCAGAAAAAAATATAAACCCCTTCAAAACAACTGTGTGCCCCATTAAGTAAATGAATAAAACTAATACTAATTAATAAATTAATAAAATAATTAAAGATTTTTTCACTTATATCCACGTACTTTTAAAAATTTTCAGCTGTACCTAATAAATTTACCAATTCTCAATTGTACTCAATAATTAGTATTAATTTAGCAACAATAACCATTTTTTAATGACAACTTAACAACAGTTAGTTAGATTTATTTAAGGCGTTAGTAATATTTTTTGAATTTTATTTAAAAAAAAAAGGAAAGTAAGGGAAAGCATGCTCTGAACACCATCACTCCTGATCTAATTGATAACATGATATCACAAGAACCTCAACCGAGTCAACTGGGAATTTTACCATAACTATAGTGTTTGATCTTTTTTTGCTACTCTGATCTTTATTTTAGGATATTGCTATGAATTACTCCTTGAACATTTTGTAAATGGTATTTATATGAAATTAATGACAAATCAGATGAATTTTTATACCAATGACTAAACAAAGCTTTTCATTACCAGTAGCATTATAATGTGGATATGGCTTATATCAACTCTTTTTTTTTAGAATTACTCTTTGAACAGTAATCATTTTAGAATTGCTCAGTGAAGAAGAAAATTGAAAATGATGAAGGAAGGTGGAAATGAAGGAAATTTCCCACCAAAATCCAAACATAATTGTTGTTAAGTTGTGGGTAAAAAATGGTTATTGTTGCTAAATTAACACTAATTATTGGGTACAATTAAGAATTGGTAAATTTATTGGATACAGTTGAGAATTTTTAAAAGTACGTGGGTATAAGTAAGAAAAACCCAATAATTAAATTTCATACATATATCAATATGTGTATCGCTTGAAATTTTGATACCCACATTTTCATCAACAAAAGAATCACTAAGATTTTTCATTTTTTTTATTTTGCAATTCTTAAAAGTTTTTCCAAGTGCTTCTATTATTAAATATTAATTAATCACGACACAACGATAAATTTTCAATCAAAAATCAAAGAGGAGCAATACAATTTGATTTGAAGCCAAATACATAAAATTTTTGACAATTGACAATTTAATCTTTCTCCTGAATTAAAATTGAAAACTAGAAAAATTTGTCAATAAAAAATTACTGTTTTTTTTCAATCTAATATTTTAATCTTTTACATTTTAATACAAGTGTGGCATATAGTGTTCATTTCCCTCATCAAAAAAACTGTATTCTTTCCCATCAAAGTTGTCATATGTCAAATTAAAAATTAATGTCTTTCTTATAAGCCCCAAATAATATATTAAAGAATTAATATATACACAAATTCTAATATTAGATGGTTTTACGGTGAGACCATTTTAACTAAATTAGTCCAATATACATTTATTTTTAAAGTAATGATTTTTTATAGTCTTAAAGTTATTTATAACCTTATTTTTAAAGTAATCACAAATCTCATTTGTTTTCCCAAACGATCTCTTTTCATTAGTCTAAAAGAATATATCTATATTCATTACTCATTTCATCCCTCATTAAAATTTCAATTATCAAAACCCACTAATTCCATATTCAAGAAGATTAATCTTTGGTTCTATATATATATATATATATATATATATATATATATATATATATATATATATATATATATATATATATATATATATATATATATATAAAATATATATATATATATTAAGATAGAGATAAGAGAATGAATGAACAATACTTACCTTCACTAGTTCATTTTTATTGACTATTTTATGATTTCTTCATTTCTTTGTAATTTTAGAGATTAGAGATATGAAATGTTAGAGAAGATGAGAAGGTGAATATTCAAGAGTTAAATTATGTATGGGAAAAAAACTTTAACTTTAGTTTGGGAAGTCCAAAAGTTATTTATGGGAATCCAAATTATCTATGGAAATTTATAGGTTATGTTCCTGTATCAGTTTATACGCTTTAATTTTCTCACAGATATCATTAATTACTTTTAATTTCTTAAAAATTGGGCCTCTAAAAAATCGGGTCCCTCAGCTATTGCTCATGGTGCTCCTGATATGGGCCGGTTCTAGGCAGACCTAGTTAAGGTATGTAACCCCATTAAAAAATTTTCAAAAAAGTTGTTAATACGGCTCAAACTCATGACTTTGTGCCAAATGTGAATAATAAATCTCACTTTAATACCACTAAGCTACAATCATTTACATTTAAAAATTTTTAACTAATATTATTTATACTTTGTGAGAGTAATTACAATTAATGGCCATTAAGTAAGACAATTAACGACTATTTATCTTTCTTAATTCTCCTATTTTTCAACTCTGTTTCCTAATTAAGTTTTGTATTGTGAATTTGAGTATGATTTATAATTTTAATTTGCTATAATTTATGTTAATTTCAATTTTATTTGTGTAATTTGTTCATGAATTAGAATTTTAATTTACTTTAAATTAGGATAATATCAATTTTCGTTGCTTTTAATTATGATAATTTTAATTTAGAATTAGAATTTGTATTTGTGTTTTTGTATGATTTCATTGATTGTTATTCAAGAGTAAAATTAAAATCATCAAAAAAAGCTATATTGTTAATTTTTGTAATGAGTTGAGTTTTATCTTCGTTTTATTTTATTTACGTTGTATTTTAAGCTATGCTTTACTTGTTAATGAAAATCAAGACGCTTTTATTAAGCTCGCAACCCCATATTTTAAATTATAGGTCCGCCACTACTTGTATGAAACCGTCTCATTGTAAAACGAGTTTATATAATTTGTAATGGAGATTGAAGATGACCAAAGACAGGGAGTCGATAAAAAAAAAAAAAAAAACATTTAATACAGATTTATTACTTACTAGTGTATACTCTACACTTATTCTCACCATATCCACTTTACTAATTTACATTTTTTACTATTTACTTTTCTTAGTCAAATTATTAAAATTATTTCATTAATTATTCCTACTTAGTGAGACTCAACCACTTTTTTAATGTCTTATTTCGTTAATTATTTATAGTTTCTAATTTTTACTTTGCTATTTTGTTAGTATTTTAAGGTTAGTGCACATTATTTTCAAATACATTAATTCCCCCTAAAAAGTTTCTAATTAAACTTTTTTTTTTACTTATTTACTTTTAATGTCTTATTTCTTTTTGAGTAAGATTTTCTTAGTCAAATTATTAAAAGTATTTCATTTCTTTCTCCTACTTAGTGAGACTCAACCACTTTTTTAATATTTTTTGAAATTAAAATGAGATTAATAAATTGATTAAAAGGGAATTATATAATCTACGATTTTATAATACACAACGTAGGATGAGCTATGCTAGGGTCTTAATTGAAGTAGATGTTTCTAAGCCGTTGCCTTAGGCTATTTTGGTGGAGGATGAAGAAGGTCATGTTCATGACCAGGATTTCTTTATTGAGTGGGTGCCTCACTTCTGTTAGAAATACCAATTTCTTGGGCATATGTGTGATGAGAGTAGTCAGGTGCCCAAGAACATACAAACTGTGAAGGCTGGTAAAAAGTATATCCCTACTTTATCTTTTGTACCTAAGTAGGGGACTGTTGAGTTGATAGTGAACACTAGAGTGGCTAGCAGGAAATCTTTGGCTGATACTTCTACTGAAGAGGAGAGGGAGCTAGTGGATCCATGTGACTAGCAAAAAGAAGGTTTGGTGATTTGAAGTTATGTACTAGCAAATCTCTTGGGCTTCTTCTTTTGGTTTCATAGGCTCTTAATGAGGCACGTGTGTTAGCCTTCCAAGGCTAAGGCTTTTGTGTTGGTTGACTTGGGGCGCTTCTCATGACTTGCCTCTATTGGTTCGCGTTGTTGCTTGGGGTTTGTCTTTCCTAGGCTAGGCTGTTGGTTTTTTTCTTCTCTTTTTTTGGGTTGCCTTTGGGTCGTTGGTAGTTTGGTTTGGTAGGATTTTATTTTATTTTGGCTTGTTTCAGCTTTTCCTTGGCTTATTTGGCCGCCCTTGTTAGCACTTTTGGTGTGGTTGGTGCCCCCCCTCTTGTGTTTAGTGTAGCACCCAGGCCCCTTGGATCGTCGATGATTACAAATGGAGATTGAAGACTTGCCTCACATACAACACAAGTCTTTTCAGCACACTTTGGCCTTACTCATGCGCGCTTAGGAAAACTTCCCAGGAGGTCACACATCCTAAGATTACTCCACAGTTAATTACTCCCCATCAAGCACACTTAACTGTGAAGTTCTTAGCAAATGGGATCCCTTGAAAAGAAGATGCACCTTGTTGATAAGAGTAGTCTATCAATCCTTTTTAAAGCTAAATCTAGGGTATCACACTCACCCCCACTTAGGAATACAACGTCCTTGTTGGACCATAGTTTAAGGATCTCTTCCCCCGCGTGCATTGAATGTATAATTAGCCATGGTCCGAAGGGCTTCACAACAAACTCATGATGACCATATATGGTGCAAAATGTTGTCTTAGGTATGTCATCTTTCTTAATCCTCAACTAGTGATATCTTGATCGTAAGTTGATTTTTGAGAAAACCTACTCCCCTTAATTGATCAAAAAGATCATCTATCCTTGGCAACGGATAACGATTTTTGATTGTGATCGTATTCAGCACTCTATCATCAATACAAAGTCTCATACTCCCATCCTTCTTCTTGACAAAAAGTACAGGAGCGCCCAATGGTGACACACTTGGGAGTATGTACCTCTTTTGTAACAATTATTCCAACTGTTCCTTTAACTCTTTTAATTCTGATTGACCCATACAATATGGGGATTTAGATATTGGAGCAGCACCTGACACTAAATCGATTGGGAAATCTAACTCTCTTTCGAGAGGCATCCCAAGTAGCTCATTTGGAAAACACCTGGACATTCATTGACTACAAGAATCTGCATCAACTCTGGCTCTAGAGCCTTCATCTTTATCACATTGCACAAGTATCCTTCTCTACTCCTTTCAAGATGTTTAACTACTTTCCTTGCTGAGATGATTTGGATGCCCGACTTTAGTTCAATTCCTCTATAAGAAACCCTTTGCTTTCTTGTGTTTCTAACTGTCACTTTTTGTTGGGTACAATCGAAACTAGCCTTATACCTCTTTAGCCAATCCATCCCCAAAATGATGTCAAATTCTCTAAGGTCCATCACAATAAGATCTGCGAAAAACTCTACACCACTAATAACAATGGGACAACCACGAAAGTGCGAGTTGTACCTAAATATATCTTCTCCGTGAAAGGTTATTGTTACTCCATACTCACTAATGGTTAAATATAATTTCAATTTCTTTGAAAATTCGCGAGACACAAAAGAATATGTCGCACCAATTTTGAACAACGTAAAAGCAGGCATTGACAAAACATTGAAATAACTAGTAATCACATTACCATTTTCTTCAGCTTGCGCCTCATTCATCAAATAAACCCGTCCTTTGCCTTGTGGTGGAGCTCGATTGTTCAAAATTCCTCCAATCTTGTTGTTTCCCTCTTGAGAACGAAACTGAGAGCTACTCATTTGATTCTTCTGCCCTCCACTACCAGTCTTCCTTTGTGAGAAATCCTAGTTGATATGGCCAGGTTTACCACAAAGATAACAAACTCCCTTTTTTAGCTTGCAGTACTAAATTGTACGCCCTTGCTTGCTACATTTCTTACACCAAAAATCCATGAAAGTTTTCTGTTTTATTTCACCTCCAATTTTGCTTTGTTGCTGCTGCTGACCTTGTTGATCAATTTACCTTTTATTTCCCACCATCTCATCTCTTCTCTTTTGCACTCTCTCAACTTATGTCGCCAAATGGTTTAGTATGGCGTAGCACAGGACCTATTGGGGTAGTATGGGGAAGATGGTAGAGTCTTAGACACCCATTCCGGACCATTTACACTCTCTTCTTCACCTTGGAATGAATAATTATCCTCAGAACCAATGTGATTCATTTTTGGAAACATAAAATTCTCTTTAACCATGGTATCAAAAGTATAACTCCAACGAATGTTCTTTCACTAATCAGTCGTTTTCTTCCAATTCAAATTTTTGAAATTATCATCGATTTCATCATAAAAATAATTTATGACCTCATCCCAAAACTCAGTTTTTGGCATACTCTCTAAAAGAATAAGGGCTTGGTAAGAAGGTTGTGCAAAGATTTCATCCCCATGATTTCCGTAAAACCTCAAACAATCTCTTAAGAAATTTATGTGGTCTTCGATCGATGTCTCCTGATTCATCTTGAATTTATGTGGGCTTGCGACCGAATAGAAAGTCACAATTCATCTACATTTGGAATAACACACATAAATTTCATGAATAAACAAATAAGATTACCATCCATTCCCCTTTAGACTGCTGGTGATTATCAATAGAGATTGTAGACTGGCCCTATAGACAAACATAAGCCTTTTCAGGGCACTTTGGCCTTACTCGTGCGCACCTAGAAAAACTTTCTAGAAGGTCACCCATCCTAAGATTATTCCTCATCAGGCAGGCTTAATTGTGAAGTTTTTAACAAGTGAGCTTCCTTGAAAAGAAAATGTACCTTGTTGATGTGAGTAGTCTATCAATTCTTTTTAAAGCTAAATCTAGGGTATCGAATTTAGGAAGAAGTTTTTTTCTTTTTATACCCTAGGTTGTATGAAGGATTTTTGGATTTAATATATTCCTTTATTTGCCAAAAACAAAGATTTAATACTACCATTATATATGTGCCATGTACGAGTCTATTGTAACTGACTCAAAATTCTTAATCTTAATCTTCCGATTAATTATTCCGAATTTTCAATTCAAATCTCTAATCCGTTGGTTATCCATTTCAAACCATCTTTAATTCCTAAACCTTTTCCGATTTTGTAATTTCTTTCAAAAATTAAACTTTAAAATATTATTTTGTTTAAAATCTTTTTATAAGCACTAAAATATTATTTTATAGTACGAAAAGTAAAATTTTATTATTATATTCACGGTTTTGTAAAACGTTACGTTTTAACTTTCTTCCTTAAACTAACATTACTACTTATTATTTTAACCTTATAACTTTGATTTAATTATTTTATACATAAAAATGAGTCGTATTTTTATTATTAACTTTATGCAAAATTTTCTAAGTAAACTACATATTTTCATGATCAAATTTATTCATTATTTTAAAGTATATTCACTTGTACATACTAGAACAACAATTTGATGAACCAAAATCCTTTCTATAGTAAATTATGATGTTCATCATTTACACAAATTATCACCATTTTCTTACACAAGCTAACCTTCTTCTAAACTCCAAACTCTTACACATTTACTTACACACTCCAACTCTTACACATTCACTTACACACTTTGAATCACTTACACAAGTTACCCTTCTTTTATACTCATAACACTCTTTTTCATACAATCTAATGAACTACAAAGTTGCCCAAACCCATTATAAATACCCCTTTAGCCATGAGATCACTTACACTACCATTATCAAATCTTTCTAACATTCTTTCTTATATTTTCACTTCATTAAAATCTTACTACCTCAATACATTTATTATTAGTTGAAGAAATTCAAGAAGATGGAGCTTTGAACACTCTTTATTTAGCTTAAATCATCATCATTATGGAGTATTATTGGATTATTACTTTGGGTACTTAATGTATCATTATTTTTGGAGCTTGGATTTAATGCTTTTGGGAGCTTAAAAGATCATCATTATTTTGGGAGTTTGGATTAATTAACTTTGGATCATTATTATCTTTATCTTGGAGGGCCTTATTTCTTATTATTTTCCTAATTATTACTTAGAACTAATCCTTGGTGTTAGTATGGTAAAACTTCTTACCCTACTCTTTTTGTAAAATTTTACATTATATTTACTTTATAATATGCAAGTATAAAATATGTTGATATGTTTTATTAGGAAGTTAGTTTAATGAAATTATGATCAAGATTATATTAAGTATATGTATGCTAAAAGTATTTTTAGTATGTTAATTTAATAATCTTTGAACAAGTTTAGGAAGTGGGTGCAAAATTATATTCTAGTGATATTAAGTATGGTTTATGTTATAAACTAATGCTAATATGTTTTTGAGTTATGTGTTACATTAGGAATGTTATTATATTTAAGAATTTTTTTATGTCAGAATTTTTATTAATATGTTTATGTTAGCCTTCAAACTAGTTTATAAGGTAGTAAGTTATTTTATGGACGTATTTTTTATTAAGTATGGTTTTATTAAGAATATTGTTATTATACTTTATTTTGAGATTTAAGTTTATCCTTAAAGTTATAGTAAATTTCTAAGTTATTGCGTAATTTTTTTTTTTACTTTTTATTTTTTTTATGTGGTTATGTTAATTATTTAAATCTAGGATTTAGTATGGTATATTAAATTAAGTCGTTCTATTTATGTGAAAAGGGCCCAAAACACTCATAGGTCATTCGACCACTATCATATAAATAAAAAGAGTTTGATTTACTATTAAATTATTACAACTATTTTTGTGCTGCTAATAAAATAACAATTTAAAAAGATATTTTTGAGAAATTTTTATAAGTTATTAAATATTAAAGTGTTTTTCTTGAATATAGGAGATTTCATAATTAAAGTAACTTTTAATCACTATTTAGTACAAAATATTTTATTTGCTAAATATTTGACCAAAATTTATGTAAAATGATGTAAAAATATTTTTAGTATATTTACCGCTCAAACTATGTGTGAAATATTGATTTTGTGGGATTACAAGTTTTACTTGTTTTATAATTAGAAATATTAAGTTTTGTGAAAATTATAAGTTTGACTTGTTTTAAAACTAGAAATATTGATTTTTGTGAAAATTATAAGTTTTATTTGTTTTATAACTAGAATGTTGATTTTTGCAAACCTAATAAGTTTACTTTTTTTCTAAACTACAAATATTGATTTTTGGTGAACTTGTTGAATTTTGGAAACTTATCTAAAGGATGCATTTTAACTTGAATTTTTAATTAGAATATTTGACTTTTTTTTAAGAGAATAAAGTTTTATTTATTGTAAATTGAAAATATTGATTTTGAGAACTTATTTAAAGAGAAATAGATTTTAGTAGCTACTTGTGAAAAATATTAATTTGGAGACTATTATAGAATATTAAGTTATAGTGTAAATTTAGCGAACTATTAAAATAAAGTTATAAATAAAATTTAATGTGTAAAAATTTAATAATGAATATATAAAGACATAAAGGTTAATTTTACGTTATGATTAAGAATTATATTAAATAAAAGAGGTTATTACTTAATTTGATCAAAGTCAAAATCAAAGTCAAGTTGTTGTAATAAAAATGTGATGTACTCATGTGAATGAATATTGATTGAATGACCCTAATAGTAAGGTAAATGTCGAACCATAAACCGGCATGTAAATCCCGGCGCCCGTGTTGGCTGGCACGTAAGATGCGATGTAAGACAGGGGGTTAGCTACATATCTTGTAGAGCTCGAGCATAAATTGTATTGGAGGGGTGACGACTCCCACCATAGTTAGGGTTTAGGACTACGGTCCTCACCTAATCAGACCCTTACATAGATCAGGTGTCATATTGATGTGCTTGTTGATCAGTGATAAACTTGATTAGTGTTGATGCTATGATGTATGGTTTGGTTATGAGTATTAACCAAATGAACTTACTCAAGTGTTAAAATTACTGAATTGTATAAGTGGCAGTAATGTACTTCTGTCAGGATCGAGAATGGTATCTTAATGACTTAAAAGTATGGAACAGAAAAATAATATGGTAAAAGTATACGGTGGTGTGAATTAATTATAAGTTTGTACTTAAATTATTATTTTGTAAATGTAGCATATCATTTCCGTATTTTGAGCTGGATAGGAAGTTATGCTCGGCGTTAAGCGCTAACCGATTCAATCGGCTTCATCCGTATCATAGATGGTAACATTTTGCAGGATTTAGTTCAGGCTCCGATCCAAGCCGCAACAATTACTATTTATTGGGAACTTAGCTGCTTTTTGTATCTTTATTGATGACTTGATGATGATGTATTTTTTTCTTTTTGAGCAAACAATATTTCTTATCAGATGTAATATTTTACTTTTGTTTTAAACAATTTCAGTTTCTATTATTTAAAATTTTTAACAGTTCGGCATTTTGAGACTTCCGCAATATTTTTGTATTAAACATTATTATTGAATGTTAATTATGTATCGAGATTTCCGCTCCTGTTGCCCGCTCGTTAGCCGACGTTTTCAAAAAAAAAGATGTTTTTTTTTCAAATGAGTTTTTTTTTCCAAATAACTTTTTTTCAATTTTTTTTTCTGTGCTTGTGTGAGCATGTGTAGATTACATGTTATAATTATGTGAATGTGATATGGATCACATGTTTAAATTTCATTTGAGATGACGAAAGATTATAATATTCCCTCACTCAGGAGTCTAGAATTGACAGTTGGAATAACAGTTAACGTGAATGAAGAGTTTGAAGGTAAAGTTATTTCTGATAATTTTCTCGTAGAAAATTTTTCCATTCATATTCTTTTTGATTATAAAGTCGATCGATTTTTTATCTCTACCTCTTTTCTTCAAAAATCCTCTGTCTTTCAACCTCAGAAATTCAATACCCAAATTTGTTTCAATATTTTTCAAGATTTTCCTTCTTTCATTTTACACCAAACACTCTCTTTCTTCTTCCTTCTCTCCAAAATTGAGAAAACAAAAAAAAACCCCATGTGTGACAGTGCTAAAACAAGTACAAAATTATACAATTTTGAGACCTAAATCAAAAGTAGTCGAAGAAATTTTCTTTGTTGAAATTGGTGAAAGCGGTGAAAAATCTTAAATAAAGATCTTAGTTGATGATATGGGTGAAGAGAGTCCTGCCTAAGGAAAGTCGTCATTAGTCATGACTCCTCAAGATTCCTATCATCTTGTGTGGTTCATTTCTTCTCATAATATTAATGTGTTCAATATAAATATATCCTTTCTATAAAAAGCTTAGCCTCAACATGTATTCTAAATCTGTCTTTTTTTGAAAACTCAAATTTCAAATGTTTTCAAAAATTAAAAGCTTCTTCTCTTTAGTATTTAATTAACATCAATAAAACTCTATATCTTTTATCGATGCAACTCTATTTTAATTTGAACTTAAATAAAGGATCAAAAGGAGTAAAATATTGAAAAACTAATGTTAAAGATATCTTTGTCAATTCGAATTGAAGATCTATGATCACATGACCCTTAAAGACAACAAAGAATGTGTTGGCTCATGCTAGGAAAGAATCTTTTATACTTGAACATCAAAACAAAAAGAATCCTACTCACACCTCTTCAATGTTGAAGGAAAAGTCCTTCACACCATCATCAATCAATGTCTTTTTCCCAAAGTCAATTTAAATGAAATGATAATTGATTTTAATAAGAAAATTATCGATAAAATAATAAATGGCCTTGCAATTGATTATTTTTTAGTATGAAGTTTATGAGAAGGTAGTTGTATATTTAAAAAAGGAAGATTCGGAGAAAATGAGTATTGAAAAAGATGAGAATGATGAATGGGTGGTGAGGATTATGATTACTACTCCTATAATAATTCTTAAAGCTTTTGGTTTTTTGGGTACAAAATTAAATTTAATGTCTGCAAATGTATTTAAAATCAAAAATTTTGTGTGTGTCAACAACAAAGAAATAAGGGAAAAGTTAAATCATTTTTGTGGGGTTGTAGATTTACCGTGAAAACAAGTTTGTGCTATAAATGAGAAGATTGACGCAGTTATTGCTAAAGATGTCAAAGGACCTGTTGTAAAAGCACAATAATGTGAAGATGTGATTATAGAGGATCCCACATTCTTCACCATTAAGGTAACTTATGTTTTTACACTTGAACTCATCTAATACTATTTACGCAATCATTTGGAGATTAACATCAACTCTTCTTGCATTTACTCTTGCATTGAAGAACTTTCTTTAAGACCTCACCCCATAAACACCTCCCTAATTAGTTTCTCTAAGCTCAGAGCCACATTGCACTTAGGCTTGGGCATTCTAGATACTTCCTTTGTATATGTATTAATTAACTTGAGTTTTAGAGCTAGTCTCTAAAGTCCCATGGGGCCCTCAAATGCTTGTTACTTATGCAGTTCCGATCATTTGAAGTGGTGTTACTAATAAGTGCAATATTTGCACTTATTGCGCTTATTTTATGCTCCTTTCTTGAAGTTTAGTGGTGGTTTAGGACTAATTTTAGCTCATTTACTCTAGTTATGATGATTTGATTATTTGTGAGTAATTGAGTTAATTTTGATGATTATTTAGCATGTTATGCGAGAATTGTGGCTTATACCATTGCAGGGCACCATGGGAAGGAGTAAAATGGTGCCTCATGAGTTGAAGAAGTGTAAAGAGCTACAAAAATATCCTAAGTATGAGGAATGAATGCTTATGTAACAGCCCAAGCTCTCAAAGAAGCCCCAAGCACAACTCGCCGCCAAGAAAGCAGCAAGGAGCCAAGACAGAAGAAAGCGACGAGTCGTCACTTTTACCTGACCTAGAGGCGACGACTCATCACTAGTCATTGAACTGAGCATATTCAAGACAAAAGTTAGCGGCAACTCGCGCTTTTGCACCTCTTATGGGCGACTACTCGTCACCAAGTTCTGAAAGGCCCCTGTTCTGCAATTTTGAAAAGCGAGGGAGCTGTCTTTATAGGCGACGACTCGTCGCCATCTTCTGGCAGTTACATTCTATGTTTTATTTTAGTAAAATTTCAGTTAGTTTTTAGGTTTTAGTATAAATAGTGGAAGTTACTTTTTTTTTTTTTTAATTAAGAATCCTTTAGCTTTAATTTCTTAGCTTTTAGAGTTTCCTTTAGAAGTTAAAACTCCATTTTTATGATTTCTTCATTGCGATTTATACTTTATGCATGTTTTCATTAGTAAGTATTCTTATTTTGCTCTTTAATTACTTATCTTTTTGTCTTTAATTACTCATTATTATCATGTTTAGAATCTTAATTAGGTTTTCATTCATTATCAATTTCATGTTCATAAATATGTCTAGTGAGTAGATTTCTCTTCTAGGATTAAGGAATTGACCCTAATTTGAAGCATGGAATGATTTTTGATTGATTAATTGTGTGGAATTTAGGTCTATTATTAAACCTATGCTTAACGAACCTTAGTTTAAATATCTGTATTAACCTTTTCAATAAAACATAAATTTGAGATTAATATTAATTTAGGATTGAGGTATATTTAAGTTAAATTCATATTAGTTTAATCAATAAAACGGAAGTTTGAGGATTAATACTAGTAAGGTCTTAAACCGAAATTGATCAATAACGCGGAAGTTTGAGATTAATTAGAACACATTTAATCATACTAAAGGTTCAATTTCATAATTATGAGATTAATTGACTTCCATGTCAGAATTAGGCGATGCCCGACATCCTAGATTTTGTTTTATTATCATTATCTTCATATCAATTACTGTCTTTACTTTATTCATTAGCTTTAGCTAAATCATTTTACATTATTGTCATAGTAATGTTAGATCTTCAACCCAGCTATTTTGTGTGTTCGTATCTTGTGATCATAAACTGAACGAATATATTAACTCGCTTCCCTGAGTTCGACCCGTATCACTACACGTACCCCGTGCGCTTGCAGTTAATTAAAAGGTGCACACTAGTTACTATAAGAAAGAAAAGATATCAAAGATAAGGATCTCACCAACATATTTCCTCAAACACTCTCTTAATCCCTAGTAGTAACCGATTTAATGTTAACCTAACCGTGTCAATCCTTGACAGGTACAATAGGCATTCTCAGCGGTAATATTCCATTCAAAATGAGAAATGATGAGATTTAAATTCCTTATCATTATGTAGGATTTGTTTTCATGTCAAATAATCAACTCAATTAGAAGCCTAGCTTACGATTGTAGAGTCATGAAATTTATATACTCTATCAATATTATTGATCAATATATTTCATAATATATCTTCATTATTTTTTTTGTTTAAACCTGTATTGTTATATGATTAAATATAATTATGGCCAAAGTGTTTTCTTTATTAAAGAGTACATGATTCAAAATTCCAATGATAAAAAACTATTAGAGGAAGTATGTGCTTCTGTATGTACTATATATGCTAAATTATTACCTAATAGTAATCTTATTTTCTAGCCTAAATAAAAGCATTCCCATGAAAAAAATCCTACATTTTTTAGTATTAATTAATATAATACTTTATATACAATAGATATGCATATTTGTAATGAGATTTTGTGGTCAAAATTAAATATTCATACAAATAAAAACCTAAAATTAATCAAAACATATTGAAGAATGTAATATTTTACATTGGCATAGGCAATAAATTAGTTTTTATAGATAATACATAATAGGTGATTAATTCCTTTAAATATACAAGTCATAGAAAAATTATTCATAAATTTAAATCCTTTTCCTACCATATATTTGTTTGTAATAAGAAACAACATCAACTAAAATTAGTAAACATAAACATCCTCCCTAGCGTTTTTAGTGTTTATTTTTCAATTTTAAAATTTATTTCCTTCCTGTAATCTTCATCTTCTCTTTTCTCCCATAATTTTTCTAGTTAATAATTCTTCCTTCATCTATAAAGACGAAGGAAGAATTATAAAAAATTAAATGCAAAATTCATTTGAGAGATTTACAATTTTATTGTATTAATTGCACCACCTTGAATTAATATTCAAGGTGTGTGGGAGAGAGAGAGGAAATATTTTACAAGGAAAACAATAATACCCAACCTTAAAACTTAAGGTACAATCATAGGATAGGGATCAAAATGATATAAGGTTTGAATAATTAATGTAAATATAATAAATAATTTTGAAAAATGAGTATAACACATAATCATTATTATTTAAACTCAACAATAACACAACAAGTTTGCATAAGAAAACCAGCATGGTACCCTAAACAACACTTGGTGGAATTTCCATCTCTTGTATTACAACTTCAATTAATTGTTGTTTATTGTCTAACTCAAGCCCTACATCATACTTTGTTCAAGCATTTTGGCCTTCCTCCTCTTGCTTCCCAATTAACGGTAATTTCTCTTCTTTTTTCCCTATTAATCTTCCACACCCCCTTTTTATATTAAAAATTAAAAATGCATATTCATTTTGGTCTTGTTAATGTGTTAATATATACCTATGTATTTTAGTATATATTTGATATCTAATTTGCTAATTATATATGCCCAAGAATGAGTTTTTGTTGTCTTAATTAATGATGATTATCGAGTTTGTTTCCGATCACCTTATATAGTAAAAAAAATTGTTTTCTGTGCTTGGTGAACGTAGTTATCACATTGATAATGAACCACGTTAGTTTTTGATGTTTTATTGTTTTTAGTTGAATAATTAATATGGTTCATTATCAATGTGATGGCTACGTGATTTATTGTTTTCTTGTTAACCACACGTTGATTAGAAAACAATTAAGGTTTTATTATTTTCTTAGCGGGTGTGTTTTATTGTTTTTTGATTGATGATTAACCACGTTAATTCTTAGTGTGTTTTATTGTTTTCTTGATTGATAATGAACCACGTTGATTCTTGGTGTGTTTTATTTGTTTTATTGTTTCTTGATTGCTTTTGCTTGAATGCCTTTGCTATCCGCACAACAAAGTTATATTGACCTATAATCTGACATCATAATAATCTTAAATAGCTAGTCAAAGGAGAATATCAAAGCAAAAGATTTTCCATTTAAATGCACAGGTCTAGTTGCGACTTCGTAATCACTCTCCAAAATTGATTAGTTGCTCTTGCATTTGTTGGGTCATTGAGTAAAATGTATGAAGGAATGTAAGGTGTGTAGAAAATTTTTGAGCTGTGCTTGCTGACTTATTGTGTTGCTGCTTAGATGGACATGTATGGTGCTCGGATGAGCCCTACTGTCAAGTGAGCATCTCAACCAAAAGCTGAAGTTAGATGATTGAAGCTCTGTATGTTATTATACAATCTCACACCCCCTCATACGAATATCGCACTTCATACCTAGCGATGAATATTGCACTTTATACCAGAAGTGTGAATATTGCACAAACCCTCTTCATGCCTAGCAATGAGTATACCACTTAAAATGAGGGGCAAATGAGATTCAAACATCTGACCTCTCGTTTCATTGGGTTCTGATGCCATTTAAAGTAACCCTCTTAATCACAAGCTTAAGCTTATGATTTCAAACTTAGGATATGTTATCGAAAGTAAAATTCCCGTCAAACAAAGGTTTGAAATGACCTAATTAAGACTACCTACATCAACAAGATGCACAATGACATGATGCGATTACCACTCGAAAAAATGACGATAATTTATAATTTTATGAACATATTGATAGGCAGGTGTCATCCTCTCACCAGAATTATACAATGGAAAAATGAAGGTACTAAAGAGGGCACATGAATCAATATTTCCTGAAATGAGTAGTGATGTATGGAAAGGTGTAGCAATGTTGGGATTCTCTCTATCAATATTTATAATCTCAGTTAAAACAGATTTCAACCTGATCAAAAGAACTGGTAAAAAACCAATTGTAATTGGACTTTTAGTTCTCATTCTCACAACATTTTGGAATACAACAGTAGCTCTTATATATGGCAAATTAACTAATTTAGATAAAGATCAGAAGCAAATGCGTGAGCTTACAGCTAGCGCATCCGTCTTGGCATTGTCTACATTTCCGGTTATTGCTGTTCTTCTCAGTGACTTAAAGCTTCTTAACTCAGAGCTCGGAAGGCTAGCATTATCTTGTGGGATTATTGGTGAGGTAGTTGGCGTTTCTAATACACTCGTAACAAAAAGCATTCATCATACTATAACACTTCTCAAACAACACAAGAAAAGGCAAGTTATACTGCAGGTAGGAAATCGTGTAGTTGGCCTTATCGCCTTTCTGTTGTGTGTCATTTACATTGTCCGTCCATGGATGACCAAAATTATAAAACACACCCCAAAAGGAAGACCTGTCAAAGATACTTACTTCATTTTTGTCATATTATTGATGTTGGTTGGCGGTATCATAACTGATATAAATGGGGAGTTTGTAATCGTGGGTTGTTTTGTAATGGGGGCAGCAGTACCTGCTGGACCGCCACTAGGATCTGCTATCGTTAATAAATTTGATACTTTCATCTTGGGTATTCTTCAGCCTTTCTTGATTACGATGTCTGCCATGAGGGCGAATGTGCTCCAAATTAATTTTCAGGACAAGCTTATTCGCGGTGAATTACTCGTCACTCTGTCTGCTTTTGCTGCTAAAACTATTATTTGCCTTGGGTGTGGATGGCATTACGACATGGCTACTTCCGATGCCTTGGCACTCGCTGCCATCGTATCCTCCAAAGGGATTGTCGATATTGGTATATACAACATGTTTATTGATTCTCAGGTAACATCCTATTTAGTATCACCCCGTTAATTCATTGACATTGTATCAGAGCCCTATGTTATTCTAGATCATAACGTGAATTTCTTTCTTGGTTTGGCAGATGATTGGAGACTCAACATATGCGTATTTGATTCTTGTAACAACTGTTGGTGCAATCATAATACCAATTACAATAACATACCTTTACCATCCTTTAAGGAAGTATGCAGGATATGAGAACAGAGATATTGTGACCATAAACTCAGAAGCTCATCTAAGAATTATTGCCTGTATTTCTAGACCAGATCATGTATTTGCATTTGCCCACCTACTTGCTCTTTCAAATCCATCGAAAAATAGCATGATAGTCGATGTACTCCACCTCATAAAGCTTGCAGGAAGAGCGCAACCCATATTCATAGCCCATGACTTGCAGGAAGGAAATGCTTCCGAAAACATGTCTTATTCTGAAGATGTAATCTCGGCTTTTAGCTCAATACTTAAGAGAGCCAATATGGAGTCCCTTTTTACACACTTTTACACAACAGTCTCACAACCTAAGGCAATGCATGGTGATATATGCACTCTTGCCCTTGACAATTTAGCATCACTTATTGTCTTACCATACCACCGAAAACTTAGTACACTTGATGGTTCGATTGAGTCTGAGGATCCTGCGCTAAGAGCCCTCAACAACAACATCCTTGAACGAGCCCCTTGCTCTGTCGGTATCTTCATTAACCGAGGTACCATCAAGCTTCCTACCTTTGAAACTTCTAACTTGACATCAATATCAGTCGAGTCACAATCTACCGAGAAAAATGAGTTCTCGGCTGCAGTGATTTTCATAGGAGGAACGGATGATCAAGAGGCGGTATCCTATGCTAAGAGGATGTCGTTAGGATCAAAAGTATGGGTACTTGTCATTCGCATTGTTGCTTTTGGTGATGATAGTGAGCTAGATTTACATGATTTCAAAACATTATCGGAGATTCGAGAGTACAAAACTAATAATCCTCAATTCAACTACTCGGAACAAGTTGTTCGCGATGGTTCACAAACTGCGAAAATGTTGAGGTCTATAACAGAAGAATTTGATCTAATCATTGTAGGAAGAAGACATAAAATGGATTGTCCTCAAACTTCTGGGTTACAACAATGGAGTGAAGTAAATGAACTTGGAATCCTTGGTGATATTCTTGCTTCACCTGATTTTCCTGGTAATAAGACTTCTATTTTGGTGATTCAACACCAAAAACAATGGACATTTAAAGGCTATAAATAGAATGATTACTGATAAATTGTTTGTAATCTCTTAGATAATTGTATAGGAGTATAGTACAAAGTTTTGTCGTATATCAAAATGAGCTAACCATATAAATCAATCACAATTCTCAAATTCTCATTCACCCTAACATACTTTTTACTGGGATAGATAGCCAATTAAATTAAAATACTTAATATTAGTTATTTAATAGTTGACATGCCATTTTAATGGATAAAATTGACATTGGATATTAAAACACTCACTTTGATTGTTTAAAAAAATCACTTAAAACTTGTTTCACCGTGATTGTGAGACAATACAAGAGTTGCTCTAAATCTATGGTCCTTCGATAACTGACTTGATTTGCGTATTCACTTTTACAAATTTTTGTATGAGACGATCTCACCATGAGACACGCCTCATATATAGATTAAAGAGGATGGGGCCTCTAGGTTGTCGAACAAGATCAACTCGAGGCATATGATAGACTAACTGATGACGCATATTGAATGTGTGAAACTATGGCTACAATTTGATAGGTCACAAAAGAGACACTACGAGAGTCGAAAGGAAAAATTATTGTTTATAAGGGGTTATGGTGGTGGAATGAGGAGGTGTAGAAGATAAAAGATAAAAACAAGTGATATAACGAGCTTATAACATGCACAAATAGGGAGGGGCATGGCTCATGGACCTTAAGGGTCTAGATTCGATTCAACTCTAATTTAATGGTCTAGATTCGCCTATTTTTGAATTGTATTTCGTTTTAAGAACTTTAATGTTGGAAAGCTTCATAATATTAGAAGATCTTATTAGTTGAAAATATTTAAATAATTTTAAATGAATGTACGCAAATTATATAATATATATTTAAAAAAATCTTCAAATAATGGCACTTAGATACGGCCCAGAGTCTTATGGGAAGCAACAGTGGGGAATTTACTACAATGGGTAAAAGCCTGATGAAGCAATGTAGTGTGGAGGTTGAAGGCCCACGGTTGGTGAACTTCTTTTTTAGCTTGGAGAAGAAGCAATGGTAGTATTTGGGTAATAATCATCGGCTAACTCTGTGCTAGCAGTCGTGGTAAGATAGAGGATGCAAGCGTTATCTAAAATAATTAGGCGTAAAGCGTTTGTAAGTAGCTTTTTAAGCCCGCCGTCAATCCTCAAGGCTCAAGCTTATCAATCAATATATATAACTGAGCAAATTGACCAACAATCAATTGTCAAATATCCATTTGAAATGAATCTTTATAACATGGCTAGAATAGAAAAATCCTTCAAAAATTTACACGTGTATAGGTAAATGTGTATGAACATACATTGTATTAACATTTATTTAGTCGATGTTAAGAAGTAGGGAGAATAAAAGGAGAAGAGTAGTAGAAGAACTTGATATCAGATTGTTGAACTAGTATATATCCTTGTACATAGCAATGCAAACAAATATGCATGAAAGTTGATAGGAGGTCGAATACTCTATCTTCTGGAATAGAGAGTATGCCTGTTTAAAATTTTTGTCTGGAAGCTTAGCTCAAGAGCTTGGGTGACCTTTCAAAGCTGTTTTCTGGAACAATTTTAAGTCTATCAATAAAATTATAATGTATGTGCGAAAATAAACTTAAACAATAATACACGATATGTTAACGAGGTTCGGTTCTAAACAGCCTATTCCCCGTCTATGGGTTCTCTTCCAGCCCGTAGGATTCATCGCCTTTTATTAATAGACTTTAAGACAACCTAGAAGATCTCTCTATCTTCTCTCATCACCACGTTACGTTCTTCCCCTTGAAGAACGTCTTACAAGTCCCTTAATAAAAGCAAATCCCAATCTCACAACAGAGATTACAAGTTAAATACTTTAAAAAGTATTCTAAGGTTAGGCGTATAAATCATGAAAATTCTAACTCTTTTCAACATGTAATCCTATTACAAATTGTAAGAGCTAGATGAACTAAAAATTACAACTATTTTTGAACGTTTAGAGAATACTAGATCTTAAGTTAACAAGAGAGAAAATTGTAAGAAGAGGTGCAAAACTTAATCCTTGATATAGTTTTATATTCATGTATAAAGCAAAAGCAAGCATAATACGGATAGATTCTAACCTTGCACCTGGAGCAAAAGACTCGTCATAATCTATACCTTCTTTTTGATTATAATCTTGAGCTACCAGCCTTACTTTATTCCTTATAATGTCTCCATCCTCATTGAGCTTATTGCGAAAGACCCATCTAGTTCCAATGATAATACGATCTGGTGGCCTTTCAACTAGATCCCAAACTTTGTTTCTTTCAAATTCATTTAATTCATTTTGCATTGCAATGATCCACTCTGGTTCTTGTATTGCTTCTTTAACGTCCTTAGGTTCTACAAGAGAAACAAAAGCAGAAAATGCACATAAATTTTTAAGACAGGATCGAGTTTGGGTACCTTTGTTTGGATCACTTATGATGTTTCCTGGAGGATGTTGAGATTACATTCTAAGTCTTCTATGTAATATGGATGGTGTGTAATCATTCAAAGAACTTGTTCCTACTTCATTTAAGGAATTTCTAATGGGTGTATCTAAATCAGTACGTTCAGGAGCTGTTTCTAGGTCTTGAAATTGGATCTCAAGATCAAGTTGTGAGTCTTCAATGTTTATAACCTGTTTTTCTTCAACCTCATCAAGACTTTGTATAGTATCCTGCATGTTTTTCTTTTTAACTTCACTAAGACCTTTGGCATCCAGTTCATCATCACTTATATCATCAAAATGTATATTAAGGTTTAACTCTTTAAATCCTTCACTTAGTATTCCATTATCGGATTCATCAAATAGTACTTGTATACTTTCCGCAACCATACTTGTACACTTATTTAGTACTCTATAAGCTTTACTATTCAATGAGTAACCAAGAACTATACCTTCATCACTTCTGGCATCAAATTTACCTAAATTATCCTTACCATTATTATGGATAAAACATTTGCAACCAAATGGTCTAAGGTAGGTTATGTTTGGTTTTCTTCCTTTAAATAACTCGTAGGGGGTTTTCTTAAGTATGGGTCTAATGAGACACCTATTTAAGACATAATTTGTTGTGTTAACAGCCTCGGCCCAATAATGTTTGGTGATAGGTCGTTTATGTACTACCAAACAATTCCTAATATGCAACTAGTATAGTAGCAGTTAGGGTCGAATTCACAGGGAACAATGTAGTAAGTAACTATTTTCCGGCTACCAATTGATCCTAAGTAACACACGATTTTAGAGAATATATGTCTAAACTAACTAAATGACTAGAGTACAAACAATTAAATTAGAAAGGTAAATCAATGATACTAAAACATCTAGGGATAAATTTCCCCACTAGCATGATATAATGACAATGAGATCCTACTACCCTTACATTAATCATAACCAAGTTCAATGGGACGAATACACCATTAAAGATACTAATAACTCCTTTTAAAGACTATTAGCTTCACTACCATACTATCAAACCTATTTTCATGGAATCATGTATAGCAATGACATTGAACATAGTATTCAATAAAATCCAATAATCAAATCAATCTATTTTCATGAAGATTATCAAGCCCTTGATCTAAAAGGCAATTCATTCAACTCTAACTATTGCTAACGATTGAATGAATTGTTAACCACAATTTCCAAAATTTCAATTGAAAAAAACATGAGTTAACTAGCATAAGAAACCAAGCATGAACAAGGAACTACTCACACATATCAAATGCAACAAAACAAGAATTAATTAAAGAAAACATGATAAAAGGTAATAACAAGGAAAAGATAAAGAAATAATACTTGAAGTTGAATACCAAAGGATGAACGAAAGTAATTGAAAGTTACAAAGTTTTCTCTCCCAAAGTGAAGAATTCAAAAAATCTCTCAAAACGTCCTCTCTTATTACATTCCCTAATGATAAAATATAAACTGTGCAGAAAACGGTTATTGAAGCAGGACCGGACCGGGTTTTAGGCAAGACCGGACTAGGTCCGTATGTTTAGAGTTTCCAGAGAGTAGAAATCGCAGGACTCGACCGGCTTTAAGCAAGACCGGACCGGGTCCGTAAGCCGAACACTTATGCAAGTGATTATTGACAGACCCGACCGGGTTTAGAGTATACCCGACTGGGTCCTGGGCTTGGAGGCTTACATTCCTGTTTCTTGCTTGAAATCGCCCGGGTATGATAAATACCCGCCAAGGGCCCATCATCTTGTGCTTACTTTTCTTCATTAGAACGCGGCAAAAGTACATGCGAGACCCAACGGGACTGAAAGCATATCCGAATGGACCCGTGAGCTCACAAAAGTGCCGTAGTACGGTCTCGAACTCTGCCAAATCTCGAAGCATGCATCCTAATGCTCAGAAGTGATCCGCTTCCAATACAAGAGTGGAGTAAAATGGCCTGAAATAGTCAAAGACACACAAAAACTCCAACCAAGCATAAAACCACATGGAAAAAGCAAAATGACACATCAAAATGCCATAAAATGCAAGTGAAAGGAGCATAAAAACATAGTATAAAGTGCATACATCAAACTCCCCCAAGCCAAACCGTTGCTTGTCCTCAAGGAAATGGACCATCAAAAAAAAGTGGAGATCATATAGGTCAACAAAGTTCTTCCCCAAAAGTTTTCGAAATTCATTTAAAAGCAACTTCAAACGACTCGACATTTAGGCGCACTCAACATCAACCCGGAATATCATAGCGCAATCAGGCTTTCACGATTCATCCAAAAGGTAACCAGTTAAGGCCATCGTAAACACATCATAAATCAAATGAGGAGGTACTCACGGGGCAACTCACCACTCCATTGTTGATGAGTTTAGGACTCATTACACACACCGAAGTAGTAAAAATGACTACTTCCATTCCCCAGCAGTGTTTCCCTCCCAACTCTCACACTCACGTGTTTAGAAGGACAAAAGGATCTCTCCAATGCAAACAACATTCTAAAGACTTTCACTTTAACCTTGCTATCCTTCTCCTTCGAAATAGACTTCAACTACTAAGAGAATCAAATCAGGCTAATAATGGGAGTAACGTTGGCTAAGGTTATTGGTCGTTCTAAAAATATGAGACCTAGTAGGGACAATAGGGAGTGAAGACTCTTTTCCCGCAACTACACATACTTCGAGCATGAACATCGTACAGTCAATCGTAAATGAACTTAACCAATGAAATTTCGAGCTTCTAGAAGAATAAGATATAACCCCTTTTATTTGAATTTATAACTACAAACAAAAATCACATTCTTTTTGTTTTGGTTTTCTTTTTTTTTTTCTTTTTAGAAATAATACTTGGGGGTATCTATATACAAAGGAATTTAAAAGAAACTCGAGATTTTACAATTATGGACCGGTAACCACACCAACAACCAACATCAAACTCAAATAACCAATTCACTCCCTAAGGTGTAGAGGGGGAAATTTTGGGATTGTGGAGCTTTAGTAATGCGGGTTGAAAGAAAATAGGCTCAAGCTCAAGAGGGCAAAAACCTAAAGTCAAGTAGTGCAAGGTGGCTTTGTATTCCATGTGGTTTCAAGTAACATCTAAGCCTGAAATTCATTTTCAACAAGGTACATCTAGTCAAATTCTAGGAGGAGTAAAGCAAAGTCAAGATCAGTCTAGCCCCTAATGGGCATCCTAGTAGATAATGCACACACATTTGATTAGGCCTACTCACCAGCTAACCTACTCATGCTCATGAGGCAATTAAATGCCACTTAACTGGTTCTCAAATTAGGAGTGTCTCCGGTTTGCCTCTGACATCCAAATAACAGTATCACATGCCAAAATACCAGTCAAAACATTTTGCAAAATTCATTTTAGGGGAAAGGATAGTGTTACTCATATACAGGAGATTCCAACAGTTCTCATCAAGCCATAACACTTTTTTTTTTGCATGCATGCATGCGAGAAATAAAACCTAACTCTATATGCTAAAAATGATAAAACTGTACAGATGCATGAGTGAGTGAGAGAATGATAAATGATTAACCCCCGAAGCCAGTCCAAGCACGGTCCTCAGTGTTTAACACAAGATCAAATAAATGGTCACTGGCCCGAACCACCACCTCCAGAACCAGAAGGACCGCCCCATCTGGTGGGGTCAAACCAAGAAGGGTGTTCAGAAAACCCTTGAGGAAATACACCGGTTTGATAGAATTGGCCGTAAATAGGCTCAAGAGCTCGACGCTGGTTAAGCTCTAATCAGGAAATACCCCATCTGCTTTCCGGTTATTTTTCTCCAAATTACATAAGCAAATTTACCCGAAACACCCTTCAAAAGTCCCCAATCAGGATCTAGCCTAAAGAGTTGTGATTTTTAAAGGATTTAAGAACAAGTTTGGGAAAGTTTGTGTATAAACTTTTTTTAACAAAAAAAAAATCCCAAAGAGAAGTTCTTAAATCTTGAAAAATGATGTCAAAATGATAAATTTGAGTATGGAATAATTTATTACATGTAATATTATTGTGGGCATCATGCATGTTGATTTTATAAATTATTGTATGTTTAAAGGCATGTTTAACACTACTTTGTGAAAGTTATTGTGATGGAAATGATTATATGAATTTGAAAATATTTGAAATTCATTTTAAAAGAAATTTCCAGTAGCTATATGTTAAGAAAATTTCTTGGATACTTTTTGTTGAGATTATTCGTTAAATTGATATTTTAATAGATTTTAAGGTGTTAAATACTTTTATTATAAAATATGGTATTAGATGAACTCTTCATCATCAAAAATAATTAATAAAAACATATTATAATGTCTCCAACAAGATTTGGCCAAAATATATTTAGTTTCGAATTTTTTTATTATTTTTGAATAATCGTTAAATTGTTTAACGGTAAATTGTAAAATGGTAAAATATAAAATAATTACCAATCAAAGACATATGGACTTGAACTTTTTATCACATACTCATATGGACAGTAGGTAAATTTGGTAAAAGTTTTAGAAGGTTTCGTTGACATTTAAGGACCTTAATAATTTTTACTCGGTTATTAATAATCGGTAACTTTGAAAACGGTAAAATATAAAATAAATACTAAATGACGTCTTTTAGACATGAAAATTTTATGAGACACTTAAATAAACAGTTGATACATGTTCAAAAATTTATATGGATTTTCGTGACCATATATGGACTTAAATAAATTATATTCGGTTTATTGGTAAAATAACGATATTAATTATTAAAAATACCCCACATGATTTTTAATGGTTATTTAAAATTTTATACCCCTTAAAATAGCTTCTGGAATATCATATAATTTTTATAATGTTTTATTCGGACTCAAATAATTTTAAACCTATTTTAATCTATATATCGATAAAATAGCTATACAAAATAATAAAACATCATACATGAGTTTTATAAGTTCAAATAGCCTAATAAACATATTATATGACTTCTGGAACTTTGGTATAATTTTATAAAATAAATTATTAATTATTTACTAATTTATCAAATTAATAGACAATGTTTATTTATTAAAAAGTGTAATATTGTTAATTAAATTTGGGTAAAAATAGACCTATATAAAAAATTTATAATTATATTAATATCCTACTTCCTCATAGTATAAATTAAGTTTAAATTAGATGGTTTATAAATTTTACGGATTTAAGACACCATTTAAATAACGGTAAATACCCAAATTGTCGAAAGTAATTGTAAGATCGTTATAAATTCGCATAACCAATTATAATCTGATGGGACAACCTTAAATTCATTTTAAATAAGGTATTATAATGACTTGATTAATTTGGGCCTTGTTGGAGAATTAATATGTACTTTGTAAGTCAATTATCGATTTTATTACCGGTAAAACTATCTCGTATTTGAGAAAATAGTGTTTTATGAAATCTTCTGTCGTAATGATTTTATAGACTTATGAATCATATTCTAGTTGTTTTGAATACAAATCAAAACCCTTTCAAGTTATATTTACTTTAAGAAGGATTCAAACGAAACATTTTAGTGATTTCCTTAAAAAAAATCGTATTGAACTTTAATTAATTTTTGTTACGATGCATTTCCATACATGGTAGTGATGCCCCAATATAATACAAAGGTTATGTTTAATGATATGATTATGCTAAGCATGTTTTACCCATGTGGGAAATATTATGATTTGATTTTGCTAAGTCGCAAATAAAGTATGTTTTGCTATGTGCAAATAAAAGATGTTTATCATATTGAAAAAGTTAATACTTTTGACTTTCAAATGCTATTAAAATTACAAGATATATATTATGTACAAAAAAATGTTATTAGCCTAAATGGCGGGTACATATGCCACAACAAATGTTGTGTGCATGATTAAACGGCTCACCAATGCTGAGCGCGTATTGTTCACAATACCATTGTGTTACACTTGCCGGACATGTCGCGGACGGTAGACCGACTACCAAACGTGTCACAGGATGACTCACAGAGTACCCATGTAAACTTATGATATGAGTTTGAAAATGATTTGGATCTATTGAGATCTTATGATTTATGATGAAAAATGAGAATTTGAATTGACTATAGAGCCATTGAACTGGATTTGAATCATAATATGATTTATCAAATAAAAAAGCATATTTCAAAATGAATTTACGCAAAAAAAAAAGATCCTAATAACTTGTTTGACGGACACCAGTGTGTTTATACTCAGCCTTTTTGCTGATACTATGCTTTGTATGTTTTTCCAATGGTTTTGTTTTTAGAGTAAACCCCTATGGCACCTCGACGGAGAATGGATATGCGAGCGGAAGTTGAACCCGAGTTGGAGTATGACTCCCCTTTTGTTTAGATCTCTTTATTGTATTTGAGAGACTATTAGTTTAGCTTTAGACTAATTTAAGGATGTAATTTGAACTTTGGACTTATTTCGATTTGGTTGTAAGTTTCCTATATTTTGGACAGTTAAGACTTTCGTTATATTGCTTGGATATTGGTTTGACCTTTAAGTAACCCCTTAATTGTGTTGGCAAAAGTAAGCTTCCGCTTGATTAATACTAAATTCCAGTTAGTGTTTGACTTCATAATTCGAGGCGGTTACAACGGTGCTTTGCCAAGTGAGATGGCAAAGAGATGATCATCAGGAAATGAGTCATCTATCGCAGGACCGTCATCAACATTGTCAAGAAGAAGGCGAGACAAATGATCAGCTACTACGTTTTCGGCCCCCTTTTTATCCTTAACTTCCAAATCGAACTCTTGAAGTAGTAATATCGAACGAATCAGTTGAGGTTTGGCGTCTTTCTTAGTCATCAAATACCTCAATGCTGCATGATCCGTATGCACAATCACTTTCGACCCAAGAAGGTAGGATCGAAATTTCTCCACCGCAAACACTACCGCCAACAACTCTTTTTCAGTGGTAGCATAATTGAGTTGGGCGGCATCAAGTGTCTTACTGGCATAGTAAATGGCATGGAGTTTGCCATCTTTCCTTTGGCCTAACACTGCCCCAACTGCAAAATCACTTGCATCACACATTATCTCGAACGATAGGTTCCAATCCGGTGGTTGGATGATTGGTGCATAAATCAAAACTTGTTTTAACCTGTTAAAAGCTTCAACACAAGCATCAGAAAACACAAAGGGAGTATCTTTGGCCAAGAGCTCAGTTAATGGACGAGCAATTTGAGAAAAATTCTTTATGAAGCGGCGGTAAAAACCCGCATGCCCAAGGAAGCTACGAACCCCTTTAACAGAAGTAGGGGGTGGTAATCGCTCAATCACATCAATTTTTGCTTTATCGACCTCAATACCCCTATTGGAAATAACATGACCCAAAACAATTCCTTGTTGGACCATAAAATGACATTTTTCCCAGTTCAATATCAGATGGATTTCCTCACATCTACTTAACAACTTTTTCAAATTTCGCAAACATAAATCAAAAGATGTTCCGTAAATCGAGAAATCATCCATAAACACTTCCATGATATTTTCAATGAAATCTGAGAAAATTGCCATCAAGCATCGTTGGAATGTGGCAGGTGCATTATAAAGACCAAATGGCATTCTGCGATACGCAAAGGTGCCATAAGGACAAGTGAATGTCGTCTTTTCCTGATCACTTGGATGGATGAAAATTTGAAAGAAACCTGAATATCCATGTAAGTAACACAAAAAGGAATACTTAGCCATTCTTTCCAACATCTGATCAATGAAAAGGAGAGGAAAATGGTCTTTTCGGGTGGCTTTATTCAGCTTGCGATAGTCAATACACATTCGCCACCCTGTGACAGTTCTAGTGGAAATCAATTCTCCTTTGTCATTCTTGACAACGGTCATACCTCCTTTTTTGGGAACTACTTGAACAGGACTCACCCACTTGCTATCTGAAATGGGGAATATTATTCCTGCTTCAAGTAGTTTAAGAACCTCTTTCTTGACTACCTCCTTCATATTAGGATTAAGTCTTCGTTGTGGTTCTATAGAAGAGGTATGATCATCTTCAAGAAAAATCTTATGAGTGCAGAATGAGTGATTAATACCCTTGATGTCATCAATAGTGTACCCAATAACACTCTTATACTTTTTCAAAACTGTGAGAAATCGCTCAATTTGAGTGCCATTGAGTTCAGCATTGACAATAACAGGGTAAGTGTCATTATCCTCTACAAAGACATACTTCAAAGAAGGGGGAAGAGGTTTTAATTCTACCTGAGGAGGCGTAGTACACTCCTTTTATTCCTCAATGGTGAACACCTTCCAAGGTGGGATGTCCTCAAACTTAGCTTTTGCAGGAACAAATGTACGTGCAGCATCTAAAACTTAGACCATCTCAATCACATCGGTCCTATCCTCCTCATAGTTGCCCTCAATAGCTGCATAAAGTGGATCAACAATGGAGGGTGTGGACTCCCTCTCTATAGTAGCATTAACTATCGCATCCACCCGATAAACAGACTCCCCAATGGCAGGATGTGCCATGGATGAAGGGAGATGGAAATGCAGTTGTTCTCCCAAAATCTCAAGTGATAACTTCCCATTCTTCACATCAAAAATGGCTGTTGTAGTCTTTAAAAAATCACGACCCAAAATTACCGGAATGCGGGCATCCTCTTCCATATCCATGATGACGAAATCGCAGGGTATGAAGTAATTACCAACTTGGATGGGGAAATCCTCAAGAATAACAACTGGGTATCTCACAGATCGATCGGCTAATTGTATGGACATCTGAGTGGCTTTCATCTCGCCATTAATCTTTTTGCATAATGTCAAAGGCATCACACTCACACTAGCCCCTAAATCAGCAAGGGCTACGGCAGACACATCTTTCCCCAACTTCAGTGGGATAGTAAAACTACAAGGATCAGCTTGTTTCTTAGGAACCTTGCATCCCAAAATAGCGCTACATTGCCCATTCAAAGTTTCCACAACACTCTTCTCTAGCTTGCGTCTATTAGAAATGATGTCCTTGAGGAATTTAGCATAAGAGGGCATTTCCTTAATGGCTTCTAAGAAGGGGATGTTGATCTGTAGCTTGCTCAAAACTTGAAGAAATTTTTCATATTTATGCTCAAGCTTCGCCTGTGCCAATTTAGAAGGAAATGGCACTGGTGGTGTGTAAGTTCGACCGGCAATTGCGGGCTTGTCTGAATTGACGGGCTCATCCTTCTTTTCTTCAGAAACATCATCATTAGTTCTTGAATCTGGAATAACCATAGGTGAAGTCTTTACCTTAGGGGCTGGATCATGAGGTGTCCTACCGCTCCTCGTAGTTACTGCATTGAGTTGCTGATAGGGAGATGTGGTTGGGTTCTTTTCTGTGTTTCCCGAAAGTTGCCCCTTTTGCATGGACAAGTTACTCAATTGCTGTGCCATTTGAGCCATCTGAGTATCGATCATTTTGTTGTGAGCCAAAATCTGATTAATGGAGGTGCTAAAGTGTTCATTTTGCTTGCTTTGGGTAACAATGAAGTTCTCCATCAAGCTCTAAAGGTTGGACTTCGGTGGATGTTGTTGTTGAGGTGGGAAGGGAGGTCTTTGTTGGAAACCCGATGGTATGTTGTACAAGGATGAGGGATTCTGGGCATTGTTATTTCTGTAGGAAAAATTTGGATGATCCCTCCATCCTGGGTTGAAGGTGTTGGAATTGGGGTTGTATTGTTGCCTGGCATTCTGATTTTGGATGGCGTTGACTTGTTCCACAGCAGCAACCCCTTCGGCTTGAAGTTGGCAATCAACAATAGAATGTCCATTTAAGCCACAAGCACCACAAACTTTATTTACTGCAGCCACATCCAATTGCTAAACCTTCCTTGTCAAAGCCTGCACATTATTAGTCAAAGCAGCAATAGCATCCACTTCATACCTACCACCTCGCCTTGGAGTTGATTAATCTCGCCAGTGGTAATTTGAGGCCATATCATTAAGAATTTTCTTGGCCTGGGTCAGTGTTTTCATCATAAAGTTACCCCCAGCAGCAGCATCCAAATAAGTCTGGATCTCATGCCTCAAAGCGTTGTAGACTGTCTCAATAATCATCCAATCTGGTAATCCGTGATGTGGGCACTTTCTGATTAGACTTTTAAATTTCTCCCATGCATCATAGAGTGACTCCCCATCTTTTTGTTTGAAAGTAGAGATTTCATTTCGGTACTTTGAAGTTTTTCCGGGTGGGTAGTATCGGTGCAAGAATGCCTTTTTCAGAGCCTCCCAAGTAGCAATGGAATTGGGTTATTCCTCACGAAGCCACTGCTTAGCTGCCCCCGCAAGAGAAAAAGAGAAAGCTATCAACATTAATTGATCGGAAGTGATGTTGTTGTACTTGTGTGTCATGCACTTGTCGATGAATAAATTAATGTGGTCGGTTGGGCTCTCATTCTCAATACCATGAAATTGGTCCTGAGCGATCTAGTTGAAGAATGCTAATCGGATCTCATACTGGTTCCCGAAAATCTCTGGCCTCACAATGCTAGCAGTGACAATGCTAGCATCGGGAGTGATGTAATCCAGGAGGCGTTTCTCTGGTGTTTCAGCCATGGTTAAATCTTCCCTTCTCTTGTTTCTTCGCCTTCTTTGCCTAGAGTTGAGTCTTCTTGCTGTTGCTTCGATTTCAGGGTAAAAAGCAAAGGGTTAAATAGATAGGGGAGGGGGGACATAACCGAAGCGAAATCAGAGAAAAAGAATCAATTTAAACTCAGAAAATAAACACTAAACTAATCCGTTGTTCCTCGGCAACGGCGCCAAAATTTGATAGGTCGTTTATGTACTACCAAACAATTCCTAATATGCAAATAGTATAGTAGCAGTTAGGGTCGAATCCACAGGGAACAATGTAGTAAGTAACTATTTTCCGGCTGCCAATTGATCCTAAGTAACACACGATTTTAGAGAATATATGTCTAAACTAACTAAATGACTAGAGTACAAACAATTAAATTTGAAAGGTAAATAAATGATACTAAAACATCTAGGTATAAATTTCCCCAGTAGCAAGATATAATGACAATTAGATCCTACTACCCTTACAACAATCATAACCAAGTTCAATGGGACAAATACACCATTAAAGATACTAATAACTCCTTTCAAAGACTATTAGCTTCACTACCATATTATCAAACCCATTTTCATGGAATCAAGTATAGCAATGACATTGAACATAGTATTCAATAAAATCCAACAATCAAATCAATCTATTATCATGAAGATTATCAAGCCCTTGATCTAAAAGGCAATTCATTCAACTCTAACTTTCGCTAACGATTGAATGAATTGTTAACCACAATTTCCAAAATTTCTATTGAAAAAAACATGAGTTAACTAGCATAAGAAACCAAGCATGAACAAGGATTATGCATAACAAAAAAGGGATTGGGATTCAATAATTCATCACCAACATCATGGCTAGGGTTCCATCTAACCCTAGATTAAGAAATTACTCACACATATCAAATGCAACAAAACAAGAATTAATTAAAGAAAACATGATAAAAGGTAATAACAAGGAAAAGATAAAGAAATAATACTTGAAGTTGAATACCAAAGGATGAATGAAAGTAATTCAAAGTTACAAAGTTTTCTCTCCCAAAGTGAAGAATTTAAAAAATCTCTCAAAACGTCCTCTCTTATTACATTCCCTAATGATAAATATAAACTGTGCGGAAAACGGTTATTAAAGCAGGACCGGACCGGGTTTTAGGCAAGACCGGACCGGGTCCGTATGTTTAGAGTTTCCAGAGAGCAGAAATCGCAGGACCCGACCGGGTTTCAGCAAGACCGGACCGGGTCCGTAAGCCGAACACTTATGCAAGTGATTATTGACAAACCCGACCGGTTTTAGAGTATACCCGACCGTGTCCTGGGCTTGGAGGCTTACATTCCTGTTTCTTGCTTGAAATCGCCCGGGTATGAAAAATACCCGCCCGGGCCCATCATCTTGTGCTTACTTTTCTTCATTAGAAAGCGACAAAAGTACAAGCGAGACCCAACGGGACTGAAAGCATATCCGAATGGACCCGTGAGCTCACAAAAGTGCCGAAGTACGGTCTCGAACTCTGCCAAATCTCGAAGCACGCATCCTAATGCTCAGAAGTGATCCGCTTCCAATACAAGAGTGGAGTAAAATGGCCTGAAATAGTCAAAGACACAGAAAAACTCCAACGAAGCATAAAACCACATGGAAAAAGCAAAATCACACATCAAAATGCCATAAAATGCAAGGAAAAGGAGCATAAAAATATAGTATAAAGTGCATACATCATTTGGCTAATCCATTTTCTATAAGCAATGTCCTAGCCATTTCTTTTAAAGTTTGATTTTTCCTTTCAACTACGCCGTTTTGTTGGGGTGTCCTAGGAGCTGAAAAGTTATGGGTTACACCGTATTTTTCACAAAAGGAATTAATGCCTAGTTGATCAAACTCTCTCCCATGATCACTTCTAATCGAGACTATTGGAAGATTCAGCTGAGTTTGCATTTATTTACAACGTCTTGAGAACGGTTTCAAGGCTTCACTTTTATCCTTCAAAAAATCAACGCACTTAAATCTAGAATAATCAACTGTAACTAGAATGTAAGATTTACCTCGTATGCTCTGTACACACATTGGACCACATAGATCAATGTGCAAAAGTTCACATGGTCTTGAAGTACTTACCATTTTCTTCGGTTCAAATGAACTTCTTACTTGTTTTCCTCTAATGCATGCGTCACATGTAGGACTGTGTTTGTAGTCAAGGGCTGGAAGTCCCTTAACTAGATCTTTACTTACTAATTCATGCATGTTATGCGTATTGATGTGACCAAGACGTCTATGCCATAGTTTTGGATCATCTGTCATAGCCTTCAAGCACTTGAAATTTTGAGCTACAATTTCGTTAGTATTCAAATCATAAACATTATCATGTCTAATGGCGGTAATAAATGTATCTTTGGAGTTAGGGTTTTTGACAACACATTTTTATTTATCAAAGATTACTTGATTACCTTTATCACATAGTTGGGACACACTTAGCAAATTAAATTTTAGACCTTCAACTAAATAGACATTATCAATAGTTTTAGAAGGATTCTTACCAACTTTGCCAACACCTAAAATTTTGCATTTACCTTTGTCACCTAGGGTGATCGAGTCATTGCATCTTTCTTTAATTTCAGAAAATAAAGAAATTTACTACTCATATGTCTCGAGCATCCACTATCTAAGATCCACTTTTTATTTTTCTACAAAACAAAAAAAAAACCTTTCTCAACTTTACTTAGCTAACCAAGTGACAAATTTGGGACCATATTCGGAGTAGACCATGTTAGGTGGTCTTGTCCCTTTGGGAACCCATATTTTCTTTATCTGCTCACGTAATTTAAGAGAAAAGGAATTCTTAATGATATAATTGTCCTTACGTCTGTGGGGACATGCAAACTTAATATGTCCTTTTTTGCGGCAAAAGGAGCAAGTAGGTATGCGTCTATATTTGTATGCACTCTTAAAAAATGTGGTTTTACTCTTATAGTTATGTGTGACATTATTATAACCATTACCACGTTTGTCATTAGATCCTTTTTGACGTGTAAGCATTTTTGTAAATTTAGATTCGGAGTCATTTAGCTTTGTTAAGGCTTGTAAAGTTTTCTCAGAGTCTTGAGCTTAGATTCAAGATCATCATTTTTATTCTGAAGATCAATGAGCTTTTTCATCTGGCTGATATTCTGTTCTTTCAAGACTTTCACAGTTTTACTATTTCAGCCTTTAGCGATTCATTTTTCTTTATAAGGTCCTCACAACCTTCGGCATAGTGACAAATTCTATTTTCTAAAATAATTTTCTCATCTTTTAAGATCTTTTCAATTTGAAACATGTCAAAGAGAGCTTTAACTAATTCGTCTTTAGAGCAAGAGGTAAGAAAGTCAAGTACTTCCTTATGATTTTGATCTAGATCATCATCTTTGTCATCATTAGCCATAAGACATAAGTGAGCTTGACCATCTTCACTTTCATATTCGATTGATCCTTCAGAATCACTCCATGTAGCAATCATTGTTTGTTTCTTCTTGTTTTTCTTGTGAGATTCCCTTTTCTTCTTAGGGCGTTCCTTTATAAGATGTTCTGTAGATCCACACTCAAAGCAAGCAAGTTTGTTAGTTCTAGAATTAGAGTTAGAGTTCAAAGATTTACCTTTGTTTCTAGATTTAAATTTTTTAAATCTTTTGCGCATCTTCATGATTCCTTCTAGACCTCTTGTGTCAAGAAAAATGGATCTTTCTCATCATCGCTTGAGGATTCATGATGTTTCTTTGCCTTTAGAGCAAGATTCTTCATGGAAGGAGTTACATCACTTTATCCATCATCATATAGGGTAAGTTTATGAGTTGTGAGTTTTCAAAGAAGATCTTCAAGTGATAGAACTCTCAAGTCTTGAGCTTCTTCAATGGCGGTGACTTTTGGACCCCATTTGGATCTGGGAAGACACCTCAAGACCTTCTGTACTTTTCTGCATTAGTAAAAGTTTTACCAAGAGAAATCAAACTGTTAGTAATTAGTGTAAAGCGAGTAAACATATCATTAATATTCTCATCCTTTTTCATCTTAAACATTTCGTATTGATGCATGAGAATGTTGATCTTTGTCTCCTTTACTTGACTTGTTCCTTCATATGTCACAACTAACTTGTCCCATATTTCCGTAGCGCTTGTGCATGATGAATAGAGAGTATGCCCGTTTAAAATTTTTGTCTAGAAGGTTAGCTCAACAACTTGGGTGACCTTTCAAAACTGTTTTCTGGAATAGTTTTAGGTCGATTAATAAAACTATAACATATGTGCGAAAATAAACTTAAACAATAATACACGATATGTTAACGAGGTTAGGTTCCAAACAACCTACTCCCCGCCTATGGGTTCTCTTCCAACACGTAGGATTCAATGCCTTACAAGTCCCTTAATAAAAGCAAATCCAATCTCACAACAGAGATTACAAGTTAAATACTTTAAAAAGTATTCTAAGGTTAGGCGTATCAATCAATGAAAATTCTAACTCTTTTCAATACTTAATCCTATTACAAATTGTAAGAGCTAGATGAACTAAGAATTACAACTCTTTTTGAACGTTTAGAGAATACTAGATCTTAAGTCAACAAGAGAGAAAATTGTAAGAAGAGGTGCAAAACTTAATCCTTGAACGAAGCCTTGTATTTATATATGTCACGCCTCAACATATCCTTGTAGAGCAAGAAAGCTTCATCCGTCAATTTCGTTGATCTGGTTAATTTGTGCCAGTCTTCAAGATCTTGAACTTTAACTCAAACTAACGTTGCACTGACAGCTCATATAATTACTTCATTGTTTGGTGTAATTTGTTATTATCAACCATTATTGTATTGCCACGTTCGAACTCATACAAGATATTGAATACTTAGCAAAAACCAGATAAAATAACGTGTAAAATTTTATTCAAAATTGATTCCTATTTTTAGCATTAATTTAAATTGTCTTTTCCTATTTTTAGTGTCAATTTAAACTATCATCTTATTTATAGAAAAGTCTTTAATTTGTATAGCTTAATTTCAAAACAACTAATTTAAATTCACATATTCAAATACAAACCGTGTAATATCATTTAAATTACAAACAACTTATTTATTCAAAATTTAAACTCAAACGTGTAATTTAAACAACTATTTAAATATCTTGAGCACACGTTTAACTTAAATATTATTCAATTATTTCAACGTTTTGAACATACATTTATTTAGTTCAAATTCAAATATGATTTTATCCAAAAACTTAAATTCAAAATTTAAATATGACTTTATCTAAATTATCTTAAGTCATTTAATTTAATCTCAAACAAATATATTTCGGACTTAAATAATTTGACAATTAATCAATTAATATTAAATATGATTTTGGACTTACGTAAACAACTAAATATAATTGCTTAATTTATCGTTTAATTTAATATATGTTTTGATTTATTATCATTTAAGAGAATTGAATCTTCAATGCATATTTATAGTACAATATGGTACTATTTCATCACTATTTACAATTATTTCTAGAGATATTATTTACTCTTTTCAATGCATTCATCCATTCTAACACTTGAATTTTTTTTGGAATAAAAACTTTCACACAACAATATTGTTATTATTTTAGGACCAATCATAAAAAAAATCTAGCTATGTAAATTTTGTGAGATTAATCATAAACCGCACTTAATGTCTATGTTAAATTGTTAATGCCAATTCCATGTTGACTAATAAAAACAAATACAGAGAAATAATTTTAAAAAGAAAAAAGCTTTTAAATGTTCAGTTACAATGTATTATTGTCACCACCGAAGTATATATAAATTAATGCAAATATTAGCTGTCCATTTTGTCTCATATTGGAACATCCAAATTCCAATCATGGGTTGAAGAAATACATGAAATTATTGAAAAGAAAAATATGAAAAGATTAAATAAATGAATATGTGATCAGGAAGACATTGAACCTAGATTCAAAACATAAAGCTAAGATCCAAACTTGGCACTTTGTTTCTAGATGTAGACTTGTATATTAATTTTCATGTTTTTAGTTAAAATAATTCTCACATGGGTGTTCAAATCATCATTTAATGCTTATGTTAGGTAAATTAGTTGGTCGAAATAATTTATTTTTATTAGTTAATTATTTATTTACAATTAGCTAATCTTACTAGCTTATTTAAAATCACTTAGGGATCTTTGACAATCGGTTGATAGCTAATAGACAATAGCTGAATATAACGACTAATTTGACCAACTTATTTCATTAGCTGGTTTGGCCAGCTGAGTTTGAACTTGCTGCTATGAGCAGCTTATTTTTAACAATAAACTGTTTCAACTAACTAACTTACCAAACATTAGCATTGTTGGTTTGACCATCCAACCCTCTAATTATGTCAAAATAAGCTAAAATTACCAGTTATTTTGCCAAACACCCCTTAATCAAATTAATCTCTTAAATAAGCTATTAGCGGATTAAAAGGTAAAAAATTAATTGTATGACAATTAGTATTTTTCAAGTTTAAGTGTAATCAGACCTAAATTTTTGACATAAAACACGAATCTTAGATTATGCTTCATCTATTTCATTATACTTCAACGACTAGTGATATTTCCCACACAACATAATATCACAATTAATTGCAAGTATTTCAGAATAGATGTAATATACAATAAAAAAAAATGATGAAAGTAGTTGTAATAAAATTAAAACTTTTTATGTATATCTCAACTTTTTAATACACTCCAATGTATCTCAACTTGGAGAAAAATAAAATTGAAATGTATTCACAATAAATTAACTTCTCCAACACCTTAACAATTTGACAAGGGAAAAAAGGATTCTATTTGCAATTAACATACTTTCTATAAAATTGCAAATCTCCCAGGAGTTGGAAAAATAAAAATTCCAAAAAAATAGAATATAAAAATAAAAATAAAAAATCATAAATCTTCAGTAATACTCTCCAAATGAGGATGCCAAATACCACTTTTACCCCTGCTGCTTCTTCTTCTTTGATGCTTTCCTGATTTAGATTTAGATTTTAATTTTGTTTCAAAAACAACATTATTTTCCTTATTATCCATTGTAGACAAATCTAAACTCAAAAACTTACTATTTTTAGTAATATTATTATTATTATTATTATCACTCTGATCATTATCTGGTACATCACAAACTTTAGACTTACCAATACCATGATTATCATAAATTTTCCGATCGTTGATTTTATTTTTACTAGAAGACTTTCTAGATTTAGAATGATCAGACGGTAATGATGAATCAGGGATCAAGAAATATATAGTACCACGTTTAAGCTTTGATTCAGAGGATAAAATCATGATTTTTCCAACCATATTATTACCGTTGGAACAAGGTTTAGTTAAGACATGGTTTGGATATGATTGGAGAATTTCCCCAGCTGTTACTGGTCTTGTAATTTCTTCTACATAACCATTTAGATGAACTATGCGGATTAAATCTAATGCTCCGCATGGAAGTACACATGCCAAACAGCACCTTAAGCTATTTCCCATAATGAATTTTATTTTTTTAATTAAAAGAAATAAATATTTGAAGAATTTTATTTCTATTTTTGATTGTTGTAATGGAAGAAATTAAAATTGGAATATGGTGATGAAGGGAGGTCTAAAGATGGGAGTTGAGAGGTTGTTATATAAGAGGACCAAGCTTGAATAAAAATAATTATGGTGTAACTGTATGGTATTAATTTAATGTTTTAGTACATTTGCTTTAATTAACTCTGAACTTAATCATGATTTGGATTATTAGATTGGCCTTTTTTATAAGCATTTAATAACTCAACCCATTTTTAGTGACCGTCTTTTTCAGATACGTCTCTTAAGCTCAGACTGCTCAGTCTATTAAAGTTTAATATTTATTATTATTTTATAATTTTTTATATAGGCCGACCTAATTAGAGATAGTCTTTCAAAGAAACCACCCTCACAAGAATTTGTATCAATAATTAGCCAACTGTTTGTAACTTGTAAAAGACCTTTCTTAATGGGTAATACACTAATAGTAGCTGGCCTCTAATTTTCATGCTTCAAATTTGTAAATTAGGAGTACTATTTTCTCTTTTAGTAGTGGATTAGTGTTCCCACTTATTATTGTCTTATTTATGTATTTTTATACTTTCACTATTTTATTATATTTACTATTTTCACTGTTTCATTATATTTACTATTGACAATGATATTTTTCAAAATAATATGTCACAATTAAATATAAATGTGAGTATTTCGAAATATATTCTCATCCATTCATCACACTACTCTACTTATTATTTGTCTTCATCAATTACCAATTACTCTTTTTTATTCACCTTAAGTGTCCCCTTTAATTTTTAGATATTATTTATCTATTACTCTTAAATTATATTTTATTATTAATATAATTTAAAATATATTTAAGTAGATTTTTATTTGATTCGTCATGATTTAAAAGTTTATTAATATAAACTTTTAATAATTTTTAGTTATATATAAATAATTAAATATATTAAGAATTAAATAAGTGTATTAAATAAAATGTATAAAGTAAATGAGATAGATAATTAAGGGGAATAGAGGGGAGTAATATACACACCTCCATAAAAGTGGTGAAAATCTAATGAGATGGGGAGTGATAATATTTCTACTTCTTGACTTTTTAGGTGTGTTAATTGCTTAAATGACTTTTAGATGAATATACACTTGTATATATTAAAAGATATACATATTATTTCCGATTAGAATAACGGTGAAAACTGATAAATCGGCAAGTTGTATCAATCTTATTAAGATTTACTTACAATAAAAGAAATCTATTTTCACGATCTGTTGTTTATTATATTTTTAATTAACATAGTATAATAATTTACGGAAGAAAAAAAACAAAGTAAAATACATTAAAAAAAAAAAAACAAAGCTCAACCCTTTAAACAAGTTTTCTAACTTACATATGGGATGGTATTAACTAAGAAAAAAACCTAAAATTAGAACGTTTTAATCTAACTGTATAATAATAATAATATAAAAGTCTTAATTAAAAGTTTAGATTAATAATTGAATATGTTATTCATAGCAGTCTTACCGAAAATGATAGTATATGGCAACTCCTTTTCTTAAGCTGCGTTCCGAATCAAATCTTACACTATTTCCTAAACAAGGTTGCTTAATGAAAAGTACAGTTTAGATCAGTGGAACACATGTGGTTGACTAGATAAGACAAACCTTGGTATTGGAAACACACAATTAGTGAGCTTTTTAATTAGGTTAAACTTCAACCAATCTCCAATCCCATAGTTTTATTAGCACACTCATGATCATTGAAGTATGAGCTTAACTATATTTACGTGTGCTCAGTAGTTTACCCATGTGAGATGCCAATGTATAGATGATTAGTTAGTATTTGAGTATATTCCATATATATGGGGTCTTAAACATTAACTTAAAGGCTTTGGTTGAGTTGATTGCTTGACATGATATTAAAAGGCAACGTTATAAAAGGTTATAGGTTCGAATCTAAATCAGAGGGTCTGTGTTACATTCACATTTCTAGTTCAAAGGGCTCTTATATGAAGAGACGTGTTTAAGTATATATAACATATCATGGGCCTCATCCATCAACTTAAGTTTTTGATTAAATTGATTTATTGACAATTAATTGATAAATAGTTAAATAAGTTTTCGATAAATAATTAGTGAATAATAAATGCATATAATCTTTATATCCTTGATATTATGTTATGTGGGTAATTTATCTAACAGGTAAAAAAAAAAAGTTTTTTCCTGATCATATAATTAATTCACTATAGTTTATTAGGTTTAATAACACCAAAATTGGGGTTCTTTGTTTTTAATTATTAATTGATTCAATAATTAAGTTAGCTAAGCATGTTGGGTGGGCCACACAACATGACCCATTACGAGTAATCGCGAATATTGGCAGAGTTGCGCCGATGGGAACGACTTTTTTATGACATCTAGCTAGCTTAACACCGCAATTTTTAAAAATTAATACAAATATTAAAAATAGTTGTAATTAATCAAAAGATTAGGTACGGAATGAAAAATTAGTACAGCCTTGTTTATGATGTAAACAGGATTTAAGATAATGTTTTATGGTACTAAACATCATTATTCCTTAATTACTGTATAACAAGTTAATAACTACTATGTCCATTTGATTTCAAAAGTTACATTTGAAACATTTCATACAACAAGATATAAGTTAAACTTGGTTGCTCATAAATATATAAAAATTAAAATATATCTACATTAAATCTTATTAGATCCATCTCGATGTATAAAATTTTAATATATATTTTTCATAATTTTATATTAAACATATTTATAGATATTAAGATTCGAACTATACTTAAAAACTATTACCAACAAAATAAAATAGATGGATTATTTTTTCATTGGTTGGAAAAAAATGTTTGTATTAAGAAATCTAATACTTAGGATAAATACTTGCTTAATGGTATTTTAAATGTGGTGTATATGAATTATTACAATTTACAATAAATACAAGGTCGTATTTATTAGATATAGCGCAAAATTGACTGACACTTTGTATTATCTCTTCGAATAGAATGTAAATCTTAGCTTATTTTACTTTACGGAGAAAAACAAATTAGGGCACGCATACTGATCTACTAATATATATACTATAGAACATTGGTCACTTCATCAACATAATATGTTGCACTTTTGTTTTAGATGTTTAACTTGTTTTGCTACATTTTTAATAAGAATATTTTGTGAATTACAATTTTTAAATTTATATTTTTGTGAATTATAGTTTTAAAGTTTATTTATTGCGAATTACAGTTATTAATATATCAAAGTCTATATCATTTTGGTCAATTGACTATTGACCAACCAAAATGATTTTTGACCAACTTAAATGACCGTTGACCAAAATTAATCACCTTTGAGTTTTGCTGATCATCCCTAACCACTTTTAGCTTTTCTAATTACCAATGATACCTTTGTGTTTTAGCACTTTAACGTCATTTTTATCCATCATAATGATATTTTTTCAAAAAACGGACGTCACGATTATCCTTATGGGATAACTCTTCCGGAAATCAGGTCAAAACAAGTATTTATTCACCTATTTTCTAACACGTAGACCGAAACGGATATCTTTTTTCGACCGGATTTCCGAAAGTGTTATCCCATAAGGGTAGTTGCAACGTTCTTTTTTGAAAAATAACTTTATGATGGGTAAAAGAGCCGTTAGATATCGTTTTCGGTCTACATGTCAGAAAATAGGCGAATAAGTACTTGTTTCGACAGGATTTTTGAAAGAGTTATCCCATAAGTATAAAACAACGCGAGGTCCGTTTTCTCAAAATTATTGTTATGATGGGTAAAAACGAAGTTAAATAACTTTTTAATCTACGTGCCGAAAAATAAGCAAATAAATACATGTTTCGACCAAATTTCCGAAACAGTTAACCCATAAAGATAATTATGACATCCTTTTTTGAAAAAAATATCGTTAATATGGGTAAAAATGACGTTAAAGTGCTAAAACACAAAGGTACTGTTGGTAATTAGGAAAGTCAAAGTTGATTAGGGATGGTCAACGGTCATTAAGGCTGGTCCGAGGTCATTTGGGTTGGTCAACGATTACTTGACATATATAGTGTAAACTTTAATACTTTGGTGAATATATTTCGCAAAAAATAAAATTTAAAGCTGTAATTTGCTAAAACATTAAACTTATAAACCGCAAATTATTGTTCAAATACAAATGAGAACTTTTTATATTTTCTCGTTTTATACACAATTCAATCTTTCAGTTTATAACCTCCTGCTTTCTATTCCTTTCACTAGTTCTTAGAAAATTGATAAAGCAGTATTATACTTACATAGCTAAATCACAAGGAAAAAAGCAAATACTTTATATGTTGCACTACCTTTTATTTTAGGGAAATTAAGAATGATACCCATTAAGTTTTTGCACTTTATTAATGGTATTTCAAAATTTTTTCGATTATCAATGGTATCCTCGTGTTATTGAGCGTCCTACAACCATAATATTTTCTAATTTTTCCGTCCAAAACCGTTAGCTTTTTTTACTTTTTCTTTTATTTTTTTATGTTTAAAATATAAAAATAAAAGAAAAAAAGTTAACGGTTTTGGACGACTTTGAACGGAAAAAATTAGAATAGGTTACAGTTGTAAAACACTCAATAACATGAGGGTACTAATGATAATCGAAAAATCTTAGGAATACCATCGATAAAGTGAAAAAACTTAGAAGTACCATTGATAATTTCCCTTTATTTTAATTTGTCTTATTGATTTTGCATCTTTTTCTTCTTTGATAATGATTTCACTATCGTTCCTTTAATCCCATTCATAAGCTTATATCTCTCTATATTAACCATTTATTTTTAAATGTATAGCAATTTTGGACCACTTCATCGCGGCGCATATTCGTAACAGGTACAATGCCATTGTACTTTACTGTATAATGTAACTGTGATCTTCTTCTTCTCCGTACTTCAAGCAATTTGTTATGTTCAATTCAATTACCCACGTACGGAGGGATTAACGTTTTCATTGATACTTTCTCCGGATTTTAATATGGTTGTTATAGTTTTTGTAGCAATAATTATTCATTAACTGATCTTATTTGACATATATTTTTTCATATATAATATAAAATATAGTCAAGTGAAATCTGATTAAATTCGTCTTAATGCGTATTTTCATAATATTAACTTTTTAGAATTTTTTATCATATAAAATTAAAGATATTTAAGATTAAAATCGTGCATTGGATAGCGTAAAAAACAGAAGTGTAACAACTATTAAAAACTAGGGAAAATATAAAAGTAAGTGCCATATTTATGTTTTGTGAACATTTTTAATTTTTAGAGTAATTTGTGAATTAAAGTTTTTAAGTTTCGGGCTTTTGCGCATTACAATCTCAAAGTTTGTTTTTTGCGAATTACAACCACCTAAGTATCAAATTCTACACCATTCAGGTCAAGTGATCGTTAACCAACCCAAATGACCTTTAACCAGCCTAAATGACCATTGACCATTACTAATCACCTTTTACTTTTGTTAACCATCCTTAATCACCTTTGACTTTCCAAATTACCATATTGTACACTTGTGTTTCAGCGCTTTAACATTGTTTTTACCCATCATAACGAATTCTTTTCAAACAAATAACACTGCAACTATCCTTACAGACTAGCTCTTTCAGAAATCTGGTCAAAACAAGTATTTATTCGCTTATTTTCCAGAACGTAAACCGAAAAAGAAATTTAACGTTGTTTTTACCTAGTCATAACGAGATTTTTCTCAAAAAATGGATGTCGCAATCATCCTTATGGGGTAACTCTCTCGGAAATCCAGTTGAAACAAGTACTTATTCGCATACTTTTCCGCACGTAGACCGAACTTTAAGGAAGTAATTCGCAAAAAAAAAAAAAGAAAAAAAAAATTTGAGGCTGTAATTTGCAAAAGCTCTAAATTTGAAGGATGTAATTCGTAAATTACTCTAAATTTAAAGACATTCAATTTATCTTTTAAGAAGTAAATCCAACTCATTCTAATGCAATTATCAACAAACATGACATGGTAAGAAAAACTATGCGTATCAAGTTCGGAAGAACGCCCCAAATATCAGAATGAATTAAAAAATGGTATAATAGCATCAGTTGAGCAAGGGGATTACGAGTGTTATAACTTTTTGCAAGAACACATGCTTCACATTAAAGACAAATTTAAACTAGCAAGGGAAGGAAATAAAATGTTTTAAATACCCTATTGATGGATGACCTAGACGTCGATGCCAAATTCATACGTGTTGATCAATGGACCCATGTCAAAGTGTTGTGCTACCTTGATAGATCTCTTCAACATAATACGATCTGTCTCTTTCAGTATTACATTCAATGATTTCCCTTGCCTGAGCATCCAGGACAATACAACCATTAAAAGACTTTTAAATAGTACAATTGAGTTCTTGAGTCTACCGACTAATTGAAAAGAGTTTATGAGAAAATTTTGAAATCATGAGAAAGTTTTAAATATAGATTATGTATCACTTCAACCGTCTCTATACTTTTAACATTAACAATTTCACTATCAGCATTTTAAATATGGGTTCATTGTGTAGGTGTAAAAGTTTGTATGTCTTTTGGATCATAAGCCATAGTATCTATAGCTCCAATATCAAAGATCCATTTGTTAGAATTAGTAAGGCAAGATAACCCATAACTTATTTGGGTTTGAGTTTAGGCAAAAACAATCAGTGGGTTTGTTGGAAGATAACCCATAACTTAATTGGTCAAAAACACCAAATTTTGGTGATATTTTAGTTGCTTTGACTGATTTATTTGTGTTGAACTAATTAGGTTGCAACACTTTAAAATTTTAGAGCGAACAATTTTCATTCTTTTTCATCTTTAAAGGAGTTTGTTGGAAGATAATGAAATCGGAAAAACTGAATTCTATCTACTCACTGAGAAATAAAATTAGTTCTTGATACCATAAAGAAATGTAATATGGATTAGGTTTTGAATACTATTTGAATTTCATATGTGGACTTTATGTACAATGAAAACTTCTATATATAACATAACTAGAAAAAATAAAGTATACTGATATATTGAATCCAAGGAGAAAAAATACAATATCCTGATATAATGAATCCAAGGAGAAAAAATAAAATATCCTAATATAAAATATTCTGACGTCCAAAGACCACTGGAATACGGGTCAATGAGTGATATTACCACAGAAGAAGTAGAAGAAGCTCTCAAAAAGATGGGGAGAATAAAGGCAGTCGGGCCAGATAACATTCCGATTGAGGTGTGGAGGGGTTTAGGAGAAGAGGACATTCGCTGGCTGACTAACCTCTTTAATATTTTTTGAGGACACATAAGATGCCAGAAGAATGGAGGAATAGCACACTAATACCTCTGTTTAAAAACAAAAGCGATGCGTAAGTTTGCGGGAAATATAGAGGTATCAAACTTCTAAGCCACACAATGAAATTGTGGGAAAGAGTGATAGAGAGGAGAATTAGACAGGAAACGGTGATTAGAGAGAACCAATTCGGTTTTATGCCAGGAACATCAACCATTGAGGCAATTCATGTTTTGATGAGACTGATGAGAAATACAGGGAGCGAAAGAAGGATCTGCATATGGTGTTCATTGACTTGGAGAAAGCGTATGATAGCATATAACGACGTGTCATCTGGGATAGCCTCAAGGTTAGAGGTATTTCTTCAGTGTACATTGAGCCCATACGGGATATGTATGACAGAGTTTCGACTAACATTCCAACACCAGTGGGGATAACAGAGCCTTTTTCGGTTAAAGTTGGACTACATCAAGGATCAGCTTTAAGCCCTTTCATTTTACCGTCATTATGGAAGAGATTTCTAAATCCATTTGGGAGACGGTACCGTGGTGCATGCTATTTGCTGACGGCACAGTGCTGGTAGCAGAAACTAGAGAGGAGGTTAGTAATAAATTGGATGAGTGGAGGGAAGCTTTAGAAGGTAAAGGGTTGCGCATTAGTAGTACGATGACCGAGTATTTGCGCTGTGACTTTAGTGGGACATCACCGGTAGGTGAACTAGAGGTGTCCATTGATGAAGCAGTTGTTAAAGTACGACCAAGTACAGGTATTTGGGGTCGATCACTCAAAGGGATGGGGAGATTGACGGAGATGTAAATCATCGTATACATGCGGGTTGGCTCAAGTGGCGAGCAGCTACTGCAGTGCTATGTGATAGGAAATTCCCAAGCAAGTTAAAAGAAAAATTCTATCGGGCAGTAATCAAACCTGATCTGCTATATGGGACCGAGTGTTGGCCTATAAAAGAAAATTTTTGAACATAAGATGGACATTACAGAATTGCGTATACTGAGGTGGATGTGTGGGCACACATTGATGGATCGAATTAGGAACCAGGAGTATAGGCACAAACTAGGGGTAGCCCCTATTTCTGGTTTGGACATGTGCAGAGAAAGGCTTTTGACACCCCTGTGAGGAGGGTAGAAAGCAAGCATTATAGTAGAGGGTAAGAGGAGTCGAGGAAGATCCAGGAGAACTTGGGATAAGAAAATAAGAGTTGACTTGCATGAGTCAAACTTTTTTGAGGGTCTGACTAGGGATAGGAGTAGTTGGAGGCGCCATATCCATATTTCGGACTACTGATGTCCTCTTTGATTACCTTTTGGTGTTCTTGCCTTCTTGCTTATCTCGTTTGTTTTACTATTAGTTTTTGTTTTCTTTTATTTTCTAGTTGGTTCTACTTATTTATTTTGTTTATAGGCATTGAATTTATCTTTCCCGTGTAGTTATGTCTTTATCGTTCTCGAGCCGGAGGACTCCTTTGGCCGCGCTCTCCTTTATGGGTATGAGTTGTCGCCGTCCTTCCCTCCTTAGACCCTGTCCATAGTTTTTCTATGAGCGGGATACACTGGGTAGGATGATGATGATGAATGTATCAGCTTACTCTGATGGAAGCCCGTCTAGGAGCCAAGCTCGATACAGTGGAAGTGTAGACCGAATTCATAGACGAAGAATAGCATGATCCTTGACTCCTCTCCTCTTTACTCTTGTTGACCAATCAATCAATCAATCAATTAAACATTTATTTTCGTTTCAATGTACCAAAATGGGTACAATGTTTGTATCTTGATACTCTTTTAAACATGGCTACTAACTTTCCTTTGGTTTGTGACTTTAATTCATTGCATAATTAGATTGCATATATTAGTATTTTCTTTTTTATCACTGCTATTGCCTGCTTATCCTTTTAATTGCTATTCTCATATGTTTAATGTTGTGGTATGAAAGCTCCTTTCCTTTTTGAATGATGTCAAAAGGGGGAATATTTAGCACAAACTTAAAGGTATGCTTGAGTTATGACTTAGTTCAAAATTCTTATTCTTTTTTGTTTTGCCTAAGGATAGTGAGTATGCTCTGATGATGTTCTGAGAGTGAAGCTCTGATATCCTAATTGGTTAAGCTCTGATTATTCTGGTTGTTAATTTGAAAAATGAAAAGCTCTGATATAACATGCTATCTATTTTAATATTCTGGACATGCTGAGCTCTAATTATTATACTCTAAAACTGGAACTTGTTAAAGTAAGGAAGTATAGATTTGCCCTAATACTTTGATTTGATAATATTATACTTAGGAGTTATACTTCAATATATTTACATTTTACTTGAAATATATGTTCTGATGAAATTCTTGATTATATGCTCTGATATGTTGACATTTAATGAATACTACATGTTCTGAATATCTACTTTGGTACTCAGTACTACTGTTACTCTGGTACTCAGTATTAATGTGATAATGTTCTAATTATGCTTAGATTAAGTATCTTAGTAAGCTATGTTATTTTATTTTAGATTTATTTAAAGACTTAAGCAATAAAGTTCTTCCAATGCTCTGATCATGCTTATGTTATTTTTAAATAATTCTAAATATTAGAGTAATATGTTTTGTTATATGCTTGGTAAATTATATTATAACGAGTTGATTTACTAAGTTATGTAGAGTAGCTTTAATCTCTGGCATTGCTCTATGATATTGGTTTTACTCTATTTTGTTTAAGTTTATTTAAAAGTTTGTCATCATCAAAAAGGGGGAATTTGTTGGCTCTCTTAGGTTTTGATGATGACTACATTTTCTATAAACAAATGTATTTTTAGAGATTGTATGCAGTTCGATATCCGGTCGTGATTAAGATCGTTGATAGTACCTACGACTTAGTCTATGAACGTGTACTTGTCAAAAGAATCCAAAGAAGTTAGATAAGGTATATTGCTTAGGATGTCAAATGTAGACAGGAGGTCTACTGTTTCCAAGTTTGATGATCTGACGTTACTGGAAAATGGAAACAGTGCATTGTTCCCAGATTGGAGTTTGAAGAAGTTACGTCTGCTGAAAAATTCTAATTAATATATTTTCTGATTTTTTAGTTGATGTATTAGTTAAAATTAATTTTTTGCATTATTTAATAATTAAGTTAATTGGCAAAATATTTTTTAAACCACCTTAAAATAACCGTGTGATTTTTAAAAGAGTGAAATATTTCTCTTCTTATTTTTCTCTATTAAAAAAGACTTTTATTTTGGATCTAAATTAAGTGAGTAACTAACTTATCTATTATTAAAAAAAGGGGAACCGTAGCTTTTTGCCTAAACATTAAGCTTCCACTTATTTCTCCTTTGTTATGGAAATAATTACAAGTGTTTAACCGTGAGTTTTCCTTGTGATTCAAGATCCATATTATTCTCCTTAATTTTAGGGATAAGGGAATAATGGGTGGTTACTTCCTTTTTATTAGCTGAATAAACTCTATAAATAGAGGACTTATTTGTTCCTCAATTTTTGCATTTGTATGAGCCAAAGAAATCATATGAGAGAGAGAGAGAGAGAGATTGATAAAATTAACAAGAAATATTTTGTTCAAAAATTGCCAATTAACTTATAATATTTTCTTGTGCAACTCTTTAATTTTATCTTTAGAGAATTTACCTTGTAAAGGATTTTCGAGAGAATTGTTGTAACTAGACTTGAATAAGTCTATGGGAGAATTAGAAAGTTTCTAGTGAAGCTAGAGAAGAGAATAGCTTTGAGTAAAGCTAAGAGAGAAGCTTCGAGTGAAGCAAGAGAAAGAGAAAGAGAAAGAGAAGTTGGCCTAGTAAGAGAAGCTTCGAGTGAAGCAAGTTGTTTTATATAATTGTAATGAATTGTCTAAAACATATTGAAGAGTTTTGAAATCCCGAGGGGTCGTGGTTTTTCCTTCTATTTAGGCCTAGAAGGTTTTTCCATGTAAAATTGTGTTGTCTCTTTTACTTTTTCGCATTAAGTTTAAGTTTTTATTCTTCAATCTAATTCCGCAAAAACATGGCTAAAATACTTAAACTTATTAAAACAACAATTCACCCCCTTCTTGTTGTCGTTCCCATCTCTTACACTGCCTACAAGAATAATTATGAGTAGTTGGGTAGGTTGCATTTGGCAAACGACTTTATAGTTAGGTTTTGAGTTTTTTAATTGTCAAATGATTAAAAAATATTTAGTTAATGGATTTAAGCAAAAGATTAAAATACTACTCATTATAATTGAGTTTTGACTTTTGACTTTTGACGTACTTATGGTCTAATAAATAACCAACAACTAACAATTAATTTTTTTCAAACATCTCAATAACGTACAACTGACTTGAACAAGTGACTTGACAACTAACAAAAGTCTATATTCAAATTGGTTAAACTAGCCGACAACTTCAGCTACAGTTATAAGGCTCCAGCTAATAGGCATTTGACAAACAATTAAAAAGGCAACTTAATAAAAAATTTAGTGTGAGTGTGGGGGTTGACCACTGTTTATGTTTAACTTCTGGCTTATTTATATTCCATTAAAGCCCTTATGAAATTTAAAATAGGTTCATAGGCCATAAAATTGCGCCATATAACTATAAAGGAGTTTGTACCTCTCTAGGTAAGGCGTGTGGTTTGAGGGTCTCAATTTAAATCTTACAAATTCAAAACTTAATTCACTTACAAGAACTTGTGTATTGTTGCCTTATTTTACTAAACAACAAGTTCAAGGCGTACTTCACTTACTTGTTATTTGCCAAAGCTTTTTCTTGCACAAGTATTTTCCCTCAAATGTCATTTATGGAGGATTGCTGGATAAATAAACCTTTAAAGACTTAAAACGGAATTTAACAAAACCTTTGCCATTAATCCTTAATTCATTGAGGATCTTTTATGAGTTAAACCCACATTGATATCCAACAATTATATTGTCATTCATGGGATGATTTAATTCTATTAAGACACATTTATACACTTTAACTATGCTAAATGAGGTACGTTGAAATAGAGTCGTTGGAAATTGCTTATAAATTGGTGTTGTTTCATTTAGTTGGAGGCATACAATTCTGATTTTACTCTTTTCTTCTTCTATTTAATTGTGCAAGAGTACTTATTTACTTCACACCTCAAGTAATAAATATACCATTATGTTTTAAATATATGTCAACCTTAAAAAAGTCACGTTTATTTACATTTCAAAAAGGAAAAAGTATAATGCAAAAATGTTGGTATCCTAAACATTTTAACTACAATCTTCAAGAAATTTACTATAACAAGTAACGACCGACACCTTCATATATATCGCTAAAAGTTGATTACTCATTGTCTTCCAATGTTTGATTGGTAGACCCCACGAATTTAATGATGATAATTCATACGTAAATGAATGCCTCTCACGTCTTTGATCCTTCCAATTCATGGCTCACCATGCATCATGCATGTACGGTCACTTTGGTTGTCAATAAATTAACACTTCTCTAATATTAGTAATATAATATAAATAAAGGTAAAGTTGTAACAAGATTGAAATTAATAAACTTATGCAAAGTGCTCCACCTCTTATATTAAGGGAAGTTAAGTATTAGTATATGTTGCAAATGTGACTTGAGTCAAAGTTTGACTCCTTTTATTTTGGTCATGGGTGTTGTTTACACTTGGACATATGCTTTACGTATACATAATTAAGGTTGTACATTGTTTATTTGATGAATTGAGCATGTGTTTATGAGCTTGAGATGTCTAAAGCTTTAATGAGTGACTCTGAATGCGAGAAGAAAATAACTTTGATTAATTGTTGTTCGAACGAGCAATATTTTATTGCACGACTCCTTAAATTTCCGTCCAAGCTTCAAACATGTTTTCCCCTTTTGCTGTTTATATATAGGTTCTCCGGTATGCATTGTAAATTATGTTACGCTCAATGCTTTCCTCAATACTTTTCTCAATGCTATCCTCTAAGTCTCCATCCTCATCTATTGTCTCAATCTCACTCCTTTGTATTCTTCCTCACTCACATATTATCTCCTTTAGTTGTAAGCCCGTCATGTATTGAGATTGGCTATTCGCTCAATTATCCTTCAAACAAATAAACAAAAGACTCGCGTTGTAAGAGAATGTAGTCATATTGATGAACCTCCATAAATCTTGGTTTTTTTTTTTTTTTTTTTCTTGCATTTTTCATAGTATTACTGCTAATTGTATAGTTCATTAATTACACATTTAAGCAACAATTTCAACACTTGGCCCTCCTGGCCTCTGTTACATGGTAAATTCAAAACACTATACAAGTATAGAGCACCATATAATGCACGACTTAAATATTTTTTATGGAATAATTTTAAAATTGAATAAGAAAATTTTTTATAATAGATATAACAAAATTGTTGCAAGTTTAGAACATCGTCATGTACTTTCCTAATTTTCGATACAACAAAATTGTAGTTTTTATAATTTTATTAATTGTATTCTCACTAATTCTTTTAAGTTAACCCACCATTCAATCCACTAATTCAATTCAAAATATCTAATTATTCATAATTAAAAATTATTAAAATTCTATATTAATAAAATTTACATTGAGATAAGTCAAATAAGATCCCACTTGACTATATTTTGACATCTAAATTAAGAATAAAATACATATTAAAAATAATTAATAAATAGTGTCAAAAAACTAAATGAGACAACTTAAAAGAATTAGAGAGATTATTATATTGTCATTTTTAGTTCCAATATAAAGAACATATTACCTTTTTATACTATCTAAGGTCAATGATGACATTATCAAATCATTTGAAGACTTCACGCTTTTATGTGATGATATTCAAAGCTAATATTAAATTAATAAGAAATCAAGTAATTATATTTAACTAATTAATTGGTTTAAAATCATATTTGATATAAATAGGTCAAATGATGTTTTAATCATAATAAGCTTAGTCCAAAAATAACCTAAGTTAAAATTACTCATATGTCTTATTGGTTGAATAAAATGGACTAAGAACTAATCATATGTTGACTACAAGTTTTTTGTCTTGAAGTAGTTAGACTACTTGGTGATTAAAATGATTAAATTACTTGCTAAACAAGACACATTGCGTTGAGATTAAAATATTCCTAAATGTATGAAAATGGTTTTCCTAAATTTGTGGATGTGTTGTCAATCGTTCCTACATTATAGATAAGACTGTTTTTAGAAGGTTCTAAAGCCTTTGAAATAAAATGTTCTCTATAATCTGAAAATCGAATAAAAAGTTATTCATAATTTGAATTGGATTTAATTAAATCAGTTATTGAAAATAAATATAAAAGCATTTGATTATTGCTATTTTTAGTACTAACTTGACAGGTTTCTTGGAGAAGCCTTAAAAATAACTATACGTGTTTAATTTGGACAAAAAGAGCATTTAACAACTTGCTTTACAGGACTTTGACTCTGAAGTCCAACACATGACCAAGTTGAAATAAAGAGATAAATAAAGAGATGAAGCAAATGGCATATAACGGCTAGTAGGGGGCATCCTATATATTTGAAGCTTCATCAAACTTGAAGAATTACATTATAGTACATTACAACACTACATGCTTTGATCAATTCTTTTCTATTCTTTAACATATTCAAAAAGAGTTGTACTCTTTTCGTCAATAGTTTTCTAACTCTCATCTTTTGTGTAGATCTTAGACCTTTTAGAGTTGCAATAAAATTTTAATTACGCCATAAACTTAGAATACTTTTGAAAGTATTCGGTTGTTTCTCTTTTGTGAGATTGGAATTAGTCTTTTATTACAAGGGAATTTATAGACCGTTCTTCAAGGAAAGAACGTGGTGAGAGAAGATAGAGAGATCTTCTTAATGGTCTAAGTTCCATTAATAAAAGAGGTTTGACTCCTAAACGTTGCAACGGAACCCATAGGCGAGGAGTAGGTTATTGATGGCTGAACCTTTATAACATATCACTTGTTTTGTCTGTCTTTTATTTCCGCACTTAAATCTTGGTTTTTTTTATTCGACCTAAGAATAGTTTTCCGAAAACTGTTTAAAGCGCCTTACAAGCTCTTGAGCTAATTTCAAGGAAAATTTAATCAATCATACTCTATATTCACCTCCCCTTTAGAGAGTAATCAACCTTCTATCAATCTTCATCATTGCTGTATGAAAATTTTATATGAAAATGTGACACATATGATATTTTGAAAATGGATTATGAAAGTGTATTTTGTTTCAGTATTAGTCATTATACACGACTTTATATTACTTTTATTTAAATTTAAGTACTTATTTTTAGTCCTTATATTTAAAAATAAACAAATAGAGCCTGAATAATTATTTATAATTTTATTTAATTTATGAGTAAATAATGGTAAATTGTATCAGTAATTGCAAAATGAACCGTAAAATGATCATTTTAAGGTTATAAGCAATTACTTTAAGATAGTAAGTTTACATTGGACCAACTCAATAAAAAAGGTCTCACCGTGAGACTTATTTTTTGAATTTAGGTAAGCCGAGGAAATATAAGGGTTAGTGATACTGATTATCTTGCATAAACAATGGTACTTGCTCTCATATATTGAGCAATTATCTAGCAAGGATATTCTCTCCGAAGAATTCATAGTGTGGAATTCGGTTTGGGTTTAATTTGGTGAATACTAGATTTCTATTAATTTATCAATGAGAGGAATACCTCTATTTATACATAATTTGACTATCTAATAAGGAAACTAAATATTACGGAATATTATAATTAAGGAAATTAAATATTACGGAATATTATAATTAAGGAAATTAAATCAAAATAATATAAAATAAAATATTCTACTAATATTCTACGTTCCTACACTCTCGAGGTTTAAACGTGCATTAAAACGACTCTAGACTCTAGACAAAATTATTGAACATTTTCTCATTAAATTTGCTCTCGATAAAGAATACAAGATGAGATAAAGTCATGACCGGTGACTAGTTAGAAGTAACGCTTGATGAAATTTGACGAAAAACAACATAAATTACATACAAACGAAGCTAATATTTCGTCCATAATTCAAATTGTATATCGATCCGAAATTAATCTGAAATCTAACCAAATATTAATGGTTATAAATCGGAAATTTTGATCTTTGATTAAAAATATCCAACTCGAAATAATTGGAAAATACTTGGTCAAATCTAACTGAACTTTAAACCCCACTGTTTTAATCCGTTTAAAGTTTCACATCAGTATTTTCAGTTTCACATCATCATTTTAGCTGGAACTCACTACATAAAAAAATTAATATATATATTTTGGAAAAATTTAATGAAACGTAAAAAAAAAGATCAAAAACCCGTTGGGTTGAATAAAATTCATTCTAAACCAAAAATTACCCAACTTGTAACTGGCCTGATTTGAAATCGATCGGACCAAAAATTAACCTATCCAAAACCTGCTCGCCCATCCATTTTGACAGGTCAAACTCCGTCTAATTGAAATTGTTATATTTACTCAAAATGAGTATTATTTCATTAAAATATTTTAAGTTACATTTTATTTTTAGCAAGTATCCCATTGCTTTTGTTAAATCTCATTGATGTAGCTTTTCCATCGTTTATAACACAGGGGAATACTTCATCCGTTTCATCAAACTTATAATTGATAATGACAATTTTTTTACATAATATATTACAATCAGTTATATGTATTTTAAAGGGAGATAATATATCTTAAATGGTTGCATATGCTCCAATACCTATCTCGTTAATATATGTATACCGACGCATTCATTTAGCTTATAAGAACATCCCTCATGTTATGCCATGTTGCCAAGACCCCACTCACATCTATAATTTGAGATGATATTTTTTAGTATGAATAATTTTCTATAGGCAACATCATCCTTATTATCATCATCAGGATTATCTTCATTTTATCCAGTATATTCGGCTCATCAAAAATTATAATTAGAGCTGAGGAAGAGAAGGAAGGCAACAACTCATACACATAAACGAGACGGCCAAAAAGTCCCTCAACTCGAGAATGATCCACAGATTAATCATTAAAAAAATTGTCAATAATCAAAAATATAAAAATAAAAAATACATATAAATAAATAAAAATAACTAGGTAAAAACGAATAAAAGAATGATATGTAAAAAGGCAAAGGCAAAACAAAAACACCAATTGGTAAATGTAAGAGTATTAGTAGTCTAAAATATGGATAAGGCGTCTCCAACTAACCTTATCATTGATCAACAGATACATAAATTAATTTTAATGTAGTTGTTGAGAATGAAGTTTTACAGTGTGAGAATCTAAAATGGTTAAAAAAAAAGTACTAAAACACTTGTAATTTTATTTTGTCAAAAAAGCGTATTCAACACGTATGTATTCTTGCATTGGTCACATTTGTATTGGAAATTTTATTACACATAAAACTTTGAAAAAATATGACTAATCAAAATATTTTTTTTCAAACAAATCATATACGCCTCTGACTACGTACACTAAATGGACTATATTAAAAAGTATGATACGAACAATTCCTTTTACAAACCAAACAAAATAAGATCTTAATGTCATCTAAAATTTCTAAATTACTTCCACAAAAGCAATGCAAGATACTTTTGACCTGCGAGCACTTTGGTTTAGTTTCAATCGACCTGTTTGGGGTAATCGGAAAGTAGAGCTTTACATATTTTCCTTAATTCTCGATAAAAACAATGGCTAAAAGTAGGGGTGTTTATTTGGATTATTTGATATCGGGTCAGGTAATTGGTTCGACATTAGATCTTATGTCCACATAGCTTGTTACATAATTGTAAATCAATTTCCAATTTTGTTGAACTGATAAGTGATGTCATTGATACTATTGATAAGGGTTCGAGATCTGATCCGATTTTGTTGAACTCTACTCTAATTTAAGGATAAGGGTCTAATTTGTTTGGACCTTAAGGATCTAGGTCTGAGTCGGAGTCTACTAGAAAACTTAAGGGTTAAGGTTAGGGTCCTAGAAATTTAAGGGTACTAAAGGTCTAGTTTATAGTCTAAATTTTAGACACGAAAATCACTTTAAGAAAATATTTTTTAAGCGTTTGGATTTGATACGTAACCTAGGGGTCTAAATCAAGGTTACTTTAAGGTCAAAGTTAAGTTTAGATTTCACCCGTATCCTTAAAAATTCATCTCCGTTCTGGACATACCCCCAATCAAAAAGAAACATAACTACAAAAATGGAAGTTTTAAATTTATATTATGGTAAATGCGTATCTTGTGATGAACGTATCAAGTTCAAGTACTTCTTTGTTTATTTGATTTTGTTACTGACAAAGGTTTTATTTTCTAAGGAGAAATGATATCTTTGGTAACAAACTCAAATTGAATGAGGAATAATTGAATCATGATAAAGAATACTTACAACTTAGAAGAGGATAATTAATCTCTTTGGAGTCAATAGAAGTTCCAATTATATTCAATTAAATCAAATAGAAGATCACATTGAGGATTTCTAGGGCCAGCAAAACCTCGAAAATGAGGCTCAAGTGCACATTTCCACTAAAAGCCAACCATTTTCTTTTACTAACTTTTAACAACTTAATTTATATATTAATAGAAAAATTGACACCTTTTCATTATTTAAATCCAACCTTTTGATTATTTTATGATAATTTAACGTTTGTCCTTAGTTCATTGTGAATAATTTAATATTTATTTTAGTTTGCTAATAACATATCTTATTGTTACCCATTATTAGTACTACGGTATGTTGTGGGCAAATTTATTACAAAAGTTGGATTATTAGAAAATAATCTAAAGATGAGATTATTTATAGCGGATGAGTGAAAGGTTGGATTATTTATGTCAATTTTTCCTATATTAAATGTGACATTTTAAAGTTGTGAAAAATCATTTGAAGATCCAAATTGAACTTTATTTTATTAATTTAAGAGGTGATCATTGAAGAAGATGTAGTTACTAATACGACCAAGTTCAAGTATTTAGGTTCCATTATCCAGAGTAATGGGGAGATTGATGGAGATGTAACACACCATATACGAGTGGGTTGGCTTAAATGGCGAGCGGCCACCGAAGTGTTATGTGATAAGAAGTTCCCGACTAAGCTGAAAGGTAATTTCTACAAAGTTTCCATTAGGCCAGCATTATTGTATGGGTCAGAGTTGTGGCTCGTAAAGAAGATCCACGAACAAAAGATGGAAGTAGCAAAGATATGAATGCTGAGGTGGATGGGTGGTAAAACAATGATGGAAAAGATCAAAAATCAGGAGTTTAGAGAGAAGCCAGGGGTTGCCCCACTATCTACAAGATGCGCGAAAATAGGCTAAGATGGTTTGGGCATGTGCAAATAAAGCCAATCGAGGTTCTCGTTAGAAGAATAGGAACCATTATAGTGAAGGATAAGAGGAGTCGAGAAAGACCTAGAAAAAAGTGGGTTGAGCAAATTAAGGACACTTGAGTGAACTACACCTCTCCGAGGACCTAAATAGGGATAAGAATAGTAGGAGACGCCAGATTTACATTCTAGACTAGTAAAATTTTCTTTAGTTGTCTTTCTTGCCCCGATACCTAGTTGTTTACTTACCTGCCATTTTGTAATTTTTTACCCATCGGGTCTATTATTTTATCCCAACCCCTGTTTTGGCTATTGTGGTTCTTCTGCAGGTAGTTTTTGATCTTCAAGCAACAGTGTTAATCACATTCTTCTCAATGCAGGGTTCTCACCTTCTGGGGGTAAAATTGAACGATTTACTCAGTAGTCTCTTTCAAGGGAGTACGGGTATGGATTGTCACTACCTTCTCTCACCCAGACCCTGTTTTTGAGCGGGATATTGAGTTAATGATGATGACGAATTTAAGATTAGATTGAGAACGCCATACTTAATTTGATAATGAGACAATATATTATGAACTTGATTCATGCTATTTCATGTGTATCAATCTTTAAAAGAATTAAAATATTAAGTATTTTTACATAATAAGTACAATTTATTAAATTGATACATATTAAAATATTGTGAATTAAACCTATACATGACTTTTGCCATTAATAATACAATTAGTTAGAGTTACCCGGTTCTGATTCTGATATTGTACACTAATGTATGGCATTATTTGGTGTACTTGTACAAATCAGTGTACACGCCTACCAAATCCTGAAATGCACGAGTGTTCAGCGAAAATCATGCAATTTCTATACTCAAATCTTCTTTTAATTTGGTTCTTTGCACTAGCTTTGTCCAACTCATACTAGTGCTTAATCTAATACTTATGTTATTTCATCTAATGGTAACATGTTTGATGATGGATTTTACTTTTATAGTAACTACTCAATCACAATATATTCCTAATCCGATTCGAATTAAAAATTTAATCTGATTCGAATTTGAGAAAAAGAAGTTTGATTTCTAATCTGATTATATACTTCGACAAATTTGACAGTTCGTCTTGATACCGACTTTGACTCCAACATCGTTAAAATCTAACATCCAACTCCAATTCTGTTCTGTGGGGACTAGAAAAAAATTAACATAAACAAAAGTATGGTTATTTTTTTGCAGTTGTATTTTTGTTATTTTTTAGATTTTTCATTGTCTAACACATAATCGAGCCAGTGCTATTGTTTTTTTTCTCATGTGGACGTAATATCACTCATATCTCTCTCGATGCATGCTCTCTCTATTTGAGGTAAAATGGATCACATTTCTATTTGCTCTCTCTTTGAAGGGGGCACAGCTGCACATGTATGGCTTGTTTGTCTCTTTCCTCACTCGAGTCCTATTTTCGAGCAAGATACTGGAATGTGGACTCTTACTATGACTATGATGTAAACATATAAATATGCATATGTTGATTGTTGTTTCTAAATACGTTCATGATTAGGGGTAAAGATTTTCCTCGAGACTCCAACAACTTTAATTTTTTAATCGATGTACGCATTTAAAATAAGACATCACACTAGTACATTTTACTTCGTTCATCACACTACAAATAATGTACCAATATCATGTGATTTCATGTCATTTATAAATATCACCAAAATATTTGGTGACATTTATAGAAAGTGTCGTAAATTGGCCTGTCAAACAGGAAAATGTGACACCTTCAACTGTCACAACAATGTTGACACTTAAAATTTTCACACAATTTATAGTAACATATAAAAGTGTCACAATTGTATTTGTCAAAATTTTTAGTTATTACTCCCTCCTATTCCCTTAAAATGTCTCATTTGATTTTTCAAAACTATTCATCAATAACTCTTATTATGTACTTTGTTTTTAATTTAATAGTCAAAACCTATGGATACAATATAGGTGATTCGTCTTATTGTAAATTTTATTAATATCGACTTTATATATTAATTCCTCAAGCATAATTAAAGATACTTAGGATTGAAATAGTGCATTGACAAATGTGCTAAAACCAAATAGGACATATAATGAAAATAGGAGGGGGTATTTACTATTCTAGATAATGTTGTCATTTTTCATTTAAGAAACTCAAAAATAGCAATCATTTCTTCATTCATGCTAAATTAAATCAATATAAAAATATTAACTTTTGGTGGCATATATTATGTGATACTGAACAATACTCTCTATGTCTCATTCAAATTGCATCATTTGACTCTAAAAGCTCTCACATAATAGAGTCAAACGATCTTCTACTTTAATGTGACAGAGAGAGTATATCACTAATTTATTATTTTAGATATTATAATTGTTAATTTTTATTAAGTATACCATAAAGTGATTAAGTGACACTTTATATAATCCTTAATGACATATGTAATTATCACTATGAGAACCACTAGATTCAATATCGCTAAAGGTTTTAGTATGATTTTTTATTATGCTTCTAAAGGATCCAACAAATATCACTAAGTCAGTATTTATACCATTAAAAATTTAAAAGTGTGACAATAAAGTTAAATGTCACTAATATTCCGGTAAAAATATATTATGAAGTAGTGAATGAATAATATACTCATAAAAATAATCTAAATTTGTTATAAAATGAGAGGATATAGATTGAATTTTTTTTTTCAAAAAATTTCTATTCTCTAAGTTGACGGTCAAGATGGGACAAAGAGTATAAAACTACATAATCGTTTGCTTTGATCATTTGCTTCGAAATAAAACACAAAAACTCACTCTTAGAATAATTGAGTGAGCAAAATTAAGTATTAGAATCCCTTCATGACATTTAGGAGGTAGCGACCACTAATTCCTCTGTAAAGGTCACAGAAAACATGGCATACCTTAGAATACAGGTGCTCCCTTTTGAAATATTCGCTATGTTATTGACACTAATTATTATTCAACCTTATTTTATATATTTTGGCTAATATATATAGAAATATATACTCAATTGGAATTTTGTTTGAAGCGTTTAACACATACTTTTATAATATTAACTTTTTATTAATTTTTAGATATGTATATATTAATATATAAAAGATATAAATAACATATTGAATTGCGTAAAAAATCAAATGTTGTAAATATAGTGAAACAAAGGAAATACACATATTCTCAACTGAAAATGGTGTCAAGGCAAAAGCGGATTCATGGTAAATCAATAGTATCAACTGAAAGCATTCAACATATCCGTGAAATCACACACTTAGAGAAACATATATAATGATATAAGTGCTGGTTATATTAGTAGGAGCGTTGCTATGTGACGTTATTGATTGGGTTCAAGCATCATTAAGCACTTTTTTTTAATCTAGAAAGAATACTTACCCATTTGCTTTTCAATTGACATTGTTTTGATATCATCAAAATCATTTGATTTTTTTCTTGATATACCTCTTTGTCACGATGGAACCATTTTTATAGGTTAACCCAATGTACATGTACAGTTTTAAAGTGATCACTTATAACTTTTAAGTATTAACTTATAAATTTAAAGTGGCCAATTATAATATTAAAGTGATAAATTCTACTTTTAAAGGAATTATTTTATAATCTTAAAGTAATGACTTATAACCTTAGAGATCATTTATTATTTTAAAATAACCAATTACAACATTAAAGTGATCACTTATGACCATAAAGTGGTTACTTCTAATTTTATAGTGAACAATTATAACCTTAAGGTGATCACTTACAGTTTTAAAGTTGTCATTTTATAGTTCTAATGTGACCACTTATAACCTTAGTAGTCACTTACATCTGTGACCTTAAGGTTTGGGTCTGGATCGAGTCTGCATGTTTGACACCCAGATCCAACATAGGTCCAACCCATGGACCCATTTACATCTTTTTTTTTCAAAATTATATATTAGATATCATGTCTATTTAATTGTTTGATTTAAAACTTTATTATACTTTGAAACATTACATGCTTTGGAACTTTGTCGGTTCATGTAATTTAAAATGTGGTCGTTGTATCTACAGTTTAATTAAAAATTGATAGAATTGATGAATATTTTGTTTTAAGAACTTGAATGTTAGAAATCTTCATATATATGGTCACTCAATTAGTATAAAGTATTAAAAGATCCTTGTTAATTGAAAATATTTTAAAAAATTTATGCGATTGGACGATATTTGTAAGTTTTTGAAAATTCTTCAGAATAAAAGGAAAAAATGTTATTTTGGACTCACATCCAGACCCTAATCCTGCTAAACCCTAAGAATTCGAGTTTGGGTCTAAAATTTTCAAACCTTATGGATATGGGTCAGGGTTCGGGTCCAATAAAAAATTAGGATGTGGATTTGGGTCTAGCTATACCCGATCCAAATCTAACCTATGCACATCCCTAGTTATAAGCTTGAATTGATCACGTATAATATTAATAGATTAATCATCATCATCATTATATCCAGTGTATCCCGCTCATAGCAAACTATGATCAAGGTCTGGGGAGGAAGAAAGACGGTAGCTCATACCCATAGAGGAGAGTGCGGTCAAAGAGTTCCTCGACTCAAAAATGGTCTTCAAAGAGAGAGAAAACTGCAACTACCCGAAAGCTTGTAACTTTCAACCCACGTTGACCTTAAATAGTAATCAAATAATATAGGGATTGAACCACCGACAGTGATATTAATAGATAAATTATAATATTAAAATGATAAAAATTAGAAAATAAACTAGTTATATAGACTTGTCTAATTTTTGTCATACAAAAAATTGCCTGACAATTTATCAGTTCTCCTATTTATGTACTCCTTATTAATTAAAAGAAATTCTTGTAAGGTGAGATAACGAGATTATTATCATCCAATGACAAATTACATATATAAGGGAAAAGGGAGTATACTTAATTTAAATAGGATTTGTATTTAATGATGAAAAGTGAAAAAGGATACAAATAGTACGTGGTCCAAGATCACATTTATAAAAATCTCATGTTTGAAAGGTGGGCTTGAGATTGAGATTAGGAATGGGATTATGAGTAATGAATTTCCAAGGTTTTCTTATCTAAGGGGGCAAGTAATTGAAGATGGGAATTAGACTTGAGATTTAAAAGACTTTTATATTCTTATTTATGAAAAATTTTACAATTTTTTTATTTCTAATGGGGATAAAATTATAAATTTACATTTTATTTTCAGTACTTATCTACAATTCTCTACTTACTCCCATTAACATACGAAACAAGGAATTAAGAGTATATTATATAAATTCCCAACACTCAAATTCCAATTCCAATATCACATTCTTATCTTTAAATTTCTATTCCCATATACCAAACGCCCCCTAAGATCGGCCCTCTTTGTTAATTTGTAATCACAAATTATAATATGAAAAGTCTTGTAGTAAAAAACGATTATACGATCTAAAGATAGGCTAACCAATTGACTAATATAATTAAAAAAGCTAACTATAATTACCACGGCTCCGATCTTATGGCTTATGGATCGATTGCACATCTTACATAACTTCGATCTTATTTTCTCAATTTTTCAATTTTTGCATAAGTTAAATTTTTTAGAAGCTATTCTTGTAAGAGATTGTCTACGATTAGACGACCTCAAATACGAATCATATATTTTCATAATATGGAGTATAAAATAGTTTATTTAACTCATACATAAGACACGTTTTTCGATGAGATTTCAAGAATTTTCAAACCCTTATTACGTGCTTCGTTCATGAACTTAATATTATTTTTTTATTTGCCAATTAAAATGATTGGAATTTCAACTATCAAAAACTCGAACTAACCTGATATTAATTATTGTAGACAAATTTTGTAGTTCTCATTTTCGACTATGACATAAACAACAGAAAGAAAAGATGCTCTTAAAATTAGGCTTAGTTTACTTTGCTAATTGGCCTAATAATTTATTTTCAGCCAAAATAATTCAAAAATGTTTTTCTCTTAAAAATTAGATTCAATAAGAAGTTAATCATCCAAAATATTTGTGTTTTCCAAATAATAAATACCACAATTACTCAATATTAATCTCACAAGTATTGTATTTTATTACTACATAGCTAGAAAGAGTTGAAAATATTGTTAAACAAAAGAAAGCTAAAGAAATGCTAAGATAATTACAATTTCATATAATGAAATGGTGAGACTAATGACTTTGTAAAATGTAACTAACTGCAACTTCATATATATGAGATCTGCCTACTGCCTACTGCCTACTGCCTACTGCCTTCTTTGCTTACACTTCCATACATATACTCAACAAGAACATTAAAACCTTGTATGATCAAGTTTAATTATTTAAGATCAGTAACCCAGAGTATGGACAAATTGATAAAGATATAATGCATCAATAGAGAACGGTTACTGAGGTGCTATGTTATAGTAGCTGCTTGCCTAAATTAAAAGGTAAATTCTATCGAGTAACAGTTTGATCCTCCTTATATGAGACAAAGTGTTTGCCTGCTAAGAAAATTCATGAGCGTAGCAAAGATGTGAATATTAAGCTAAATGTATAGACACACCATGATGGATAAAATTAGAAACCATGTTTTGAGAGAAAGGCTAGGAGTTGTGTTGTAAGATCGCCTATAACTTAGGGGTTCTTACAATCTTTAATCAAGGATTGAAAGAAAGAACGATGAAAGAATGATGAAAGAAATGATGAAGGTGAATGTCGAATGAAAGGAACTGATTTTTTTTTTTTTTTTTTTGTGTTTTTGTTTGATTTTCGAAACAGCAAGGGAAAGATAACAATGGCTAAATTCGATACTCAATATAAATCCATGTAGCAAGTAACAACGCCCTTAAGACACAAGTGCATGCGCCATATATACTAAGCATAAGAACTTTTACTAATATGACTCTAATCCAAGAATCATACAAACAACTCTGAAAAAAACATAATACATGCTGAACTATTTATAAAGGAAAGCAAAACGAAAGAAACTAACTAAAAAACCGACTAGAGAGCCGTGGGTTATGGCCGGTTGTGTGGTGTGGTAGTTTCCACATTTGGCCGATTATAACCTCTTGGTAACCGTCCATTTTGTGAGTAACTTCCGTCCCATTACTACCTATTACAACACTGAAAATAACTCCTCGTTACTAGCATAAAAACCGAAAAAATAACTACCTAAATTTCTTATTTTTTAATTTGATTAAATAAAATAACTACCTAGCTAATCTAGACTAAAAAGGACTTAAAAGGTGATGACTTTGAGCATGCTTCCACACGCCTAGCTTGGCTTGACACTTGCTGAAAATAACTTCCTTATTGTCGTTGCTCTGACTTGATTTCCGTCTTCGTTTCTTCTTGGCTTGCACTTCCATACTTGCTTACGACTCTCAAAATACTTAAAATAATATGACATTTTTATTTGTATTTCTTAATTAAAATAAACACTAAAAACATAAAAAGGACCACATAAAATAAAACACAAACTACGGGCTAAGAATTAAAATTCAGATTTGAAAGAAACAATGCTCGACTACGAATGATCTTTGAAAGGTAGATTAAATTAGTGCTTGTTACATGAGGGTGTGGCGCCAACAAGTTGCAACCTCTCCACAAAGATATGTGAAAGTAGATTTGAGATGGTTTGCACATGTGCAAAGAAAGCCCTACAACACGCTTGTGAGAAGGGTGGAAAGCATCACAGTTGATGGAAGGAAAAGTCACAGTAAACCTAAGAAACTGTGAGAGGAGAAAATTAGAAATAACCAGATTCCACCACTCTGAGAACTTGACTAGGATTAAAGCTAGTTAGAGACACTGTATTCGTGTCTTAGACCTTGGATGGTCACCTACGCCTACATCTATGTGACCTATGTCTTGTTTATTGTTTTGTTCTTTATGATTGCTTTAAATTACTTTGGTAAAGTTCTTAGCCTTAGTTTTTATTTTGCATTGTCTTATTGCGATTTTGTCTTGTCTTATCGTGTTTTTGTTTTCTCTTATCTTGTTTTGCTTTCCTTTGCTGGCCTTTCTCAAGTCGATAGACTCTTTGTCTGCCTCCTCTTTTATAGGTATGGTTTGTCGTCTTTTATCTCTCCTCAGACCTTGATTATAATTTCTACAAACAGGAACCCTAGGTATGATGACAATGAAAATGACTACTTGCCCTAAAAAGCTTTTGCAGAAAAGGCATAAGTGTAGCTGCTAAAGCATAACATAGATAGTATATTGCCAAAAATCAGATTCAGGTAAAATAAGTAGTTCTTGTCAACTTATGAGCTTGTATGATGTCCTAATAGGATTCCCAAGTCCTAACTATCTACAAATGAAAATGTATGATAATCTTGATTGGGAGGTTCTGTGAACTAACAAAATTTTAGAGTAGGACAATTAAGAGTTTAGGAACCATGGAGGTCTTTAAATAGCGATGTTTCACAGTACCAGCTCTTAGAAACAAGAAATCTGGTAGCAGAACAAAGGTATTTTCCTCAAAAAGTCATAAGTTTGATGGATTATTATATTTAAAGCCCTATTTTCTTATTCAAAATAAACTCAATATTGTGAATTTGATCTTGGTACTGTTATCTTCAGAACGAACTTTAACTTGTCAGAATACAGCACATGGCACCCAGCAGAATAAACCTTTATTATCCCAATTGCAATCTCAAAATCCAACTTACTTCCTCTGTTTTATTATACAGTGACATTTTTCTACACAATATTTCACAATTAGTTGCAAGAATTTCAAAATAAAGATATTGCAAGGTGAAAACGATCGCCAAATACTTACGATGTTAAGAACAAACAACAATGAGCAAAATTAAGTTTGACAAAGTAACAAACAAGGACACAAAGATTTAAGGAGGTTCACCCAATGATGGCTACGTCCTCCGTGGTGTGTAGTTTATGTTTATATTATATTAAATGAATACAAACAACACTTCAATATGAAGAATTACAATTGAGATAGAGATAACAACAATAGGCTATGTGTTTGGCTTAAGGGTTGTGTTTGATGTGTTTTGCATACTTGAAGTGTGGGTATGAGAGCCCTATTTATAGTGCTAGGTACTTGAAGATGAATGGCTCACATAAATACATAGTTAATTTAGGGTAATGAATACTATGAAATAACTCTAAGAACTTGAAAAGGCATTATCTCAAGAGTCACACACATGAGACTCTTCACCTTAATCTTCATTAACACCAATAATTCCCATGAATACTCTTCACCTTATTACACCCTTTTGGATTCCACAACTCAAGAGTCACACACATGAATTCAACCCTTTAATGTGCACTCAAGTCATACATTAGTATAGTATCATTTATAATCACATTAGTATACTACCATTCATAACACAAGGGACTATGGCAAAGATGGAGCTTAGCTAGAGGATTTACTACTTAGTTCATAAGGGACTATGACAACGGTTTATGTTGTTGTCAAAAACACAAAAGTTTTCGTAGCGACTCTTTTTTATTTTAAAAAAGACTTAAGGATTTGCAATGACAAATCTTTTATAACAACAAAAGTCGTTGCAAAAAATATTAGACTTTTGCAACTACGAAAGTCGTTGCTAAAAACTTTTAGCTACGGCTGTACCCGCAATGACTATAGTCGTTGCCAGAAATATTTTTAACAACAAAAAGCTATTTTAAGCAACGACTTTAGCTGTTTCTAAAAATGATTTTTCTTGTAGTGTTAGTAGACCGCTAAAGAAACCATTGCCTCAACCTAGATTACCAGCCATTTACTACAATTTTCATAATTAATTATCAACAAATATTAATAGATTAACATATTATTATTATTATTAATTAATCAACTAACTTATATTAAATATTTGATAAAAAAATTATATAAATAAATCAGGAAATCAAGAAATTAATAAAAAAAGTAAATAACTCAAGAAATAAAAAAATACAAATAAATAATAACTGAAAAATAGAGTGAGTCGCGTGAAACGCGCGATTGAACCAGCGGTGAAGTCGAGCGCTTCACGTGACTCCTCCGCGGCTCAATCGTGCGTTTCACCCAACTCTCCCAATTGTTTTATTATTACTTAACTAAGAATAGATTTGAAATTACCTCAAATTGTTGTTTAAATTGAAATCCCTACGCTTTGAATCTACAAGCCTTAAGCGAAAATTAATTATTTTTAAAAAGATAAAAGTATAATAGAGTGAGATCGAAGTGTTTTATAGAAAATTAAGTCCACGTGCATTTTACTAATTTCATTTTAAAAACCGACAACACAATAAAAAGTGGATAACATCTAAAAATGGCAACTATTAATTGATTACCAAAACCTTTGTTAAGACCTAGCATTTCAAGTCATAGGTCAAATCAACTCAAACTTTGAAACACTGTTCTACAATGTTCCACAATACTTGCTACATTTTCTATTTTTGGCAGTTTTATATTACTTGTTACATTTCCGTTTTTAGTAATAAAACAATCATTTAAAGTTCTACTTACCCCTATTTTTATCCTACTCTATACTCTATACACTATACTCTATAATAAAATACTATACTATACTCTATAAAGTAACCTAACAATCTATTTTTTCTTTTTCTTTTTCAATTAACAATAATAAAATACTATATTCTATAAAGTAAACAATCAGCTACAGTATAAGTCAATCACTTTTCTTAATTCTCGTGTCCATGCAAATGTAGCAACAATTATGAAACGGAGGAAGTACAATACAAACAAGGATGATCTAAAATACTTTATTTTGGGTAATTTTATATTATTTTGTCTTAAAAAAATGGTTGGATAGTCGAAGGTCAAACTCTCCGCTATTAGTATTTGGTAAATTAGTTCATTGAAAAACTTATTGCTCTTAATAAGCCTTTTTTAACTAGCTATTCTTAGCGACGTATTTAAAATTAACTAATCAAATTGATTAATAAAATTAGTTAGTCAAATAAACCACTATAATCCATATTACTACAAACAAATAGAGGACACAACTTTTTTAAATATTACATCTGTAGACAACCAAAAAAATAAAGATTTCCTACCTTCTCTTTAATCCCCATTTTCCTATAAAATGTTCGTTCTTGAATAATAAACAAAACTTCAAGTTCAATAAGCAAGCAGGAAATTTCTGAACGGCAGTTTCTTACCAACATTAGTGATCAAATGAATCCATATTACTACAATTGAAATATGGTAGGATGAAAATTTGGATTATACATTTAGTATTGTTGTGAATGTGTTATGGCAACGGTGAAGAAACAAGCAACAAACAAATGCGAAGAAAAATACTAAAAATAGAGCACAACAATGAAGAAGAGAAAACACAAGAAATATGAGGTATCTTTGAATATCTCCCCCTCAAAACAAGTATCTTATCATTAATATACTCAACTTAATGACTCACCTTACAAGCTTTAAAAACAACCTCTCAAAGCAATTGAACTTTTGAAGTCACTCTCTTAAATGCCCTGATACATGTGGAATAAACTCTCTTGACTAAAACCCTAGTTAACTCTTAGTATTAGCGTCTCTCTACTGCCCTAATGAGCTCCTAAAAGCCCTTATATAAAACAAAAAGCTTCTGTTTTGGACGCTGCCAATCCGCTCGATCAAGCAGCAAGCTCGACTGAGCCACATACGCTCGACCAGTCGAGCGGTCAGTCTGAGCCTCTGATCTTCGTGTCTTCTCTACATTAAGACACACCAAGTCATCTTCATCCATCACTTCATTGAGTGACCCAAAGCATATGCTTTCATTACCCATGACACTCTCATCTTCACTCTCAAGAGTGCAAAATAGAGCATACATGATCAAGTGATCGAATCCATCACCAACCTCATGGGAATTGAGTCTTGACTCCGCAAGTATGTAACTCCAAATTTCACATTTATACAACCCAGTGGAAAACTACCAAAAGCCACCAAAATTTTACACCCCTGGTGGGAAAAACAATTGACTACCAAAACCTTGCAAAAGACCTAGCATTTCAATCCGTAGGTCATATATTCATAAATCATTGTACATCAATACACACTTTGCTACATTGTTCAACAACATTCTACAATACCTACAACATCATCGATAAAACGAATCACCAGCGGTTTTCATCTCCTGCTACCGCTACTATTACCCCGAAACAGCTCATTGTTGATCCGTGCCTCAATATCCTCAACACTCAACTTGATATGCTTCTCAGGGTTCCTTCCCGCTTCAGGAGAGCTCTGGAACATCCCAATGAAATTTCTATAAGCAGGTAACAGGTTTTGAATAAGAGCCGTCTTCAAATCCTCCCTCAACTGATCATCAGATACGATCCACAAAGATTGTATCTTTAAAATCTCCTCAAAGTAAGAATTGAACATCTTGAACCTCTCTTTCATCCCGCCATTAAGATTATTGCCACCATTATCCACCTTCAAAATCGTAATCACCTTATTCCATGTACTCCTTTGATAATTCACACGGAATTGCCTCACTTTCACATTGTGTTTCCTAATCCAATCTTCCCCTAACAACAGCCCTAGTTCGCTACCCTTCACCTTTTGAACAATGTACCTTCCATTGTTCATCATAAACACAGAGCTCAAAGCAGGATCTTTATAAACCTTTGACTTTGCCTCCAAATTACTCTCCAGTAACTCCATAATCCACACCATTTGAACCGACAATGAGCTAATCCCTGACATTGCTCGTTCCCTCTCCTCCTCAAACACCTGCTCAAGCGTCTGCCGCGATTGACACGCGGCACGAAGGTAATTCATCACATACCGAGTTATCGGATGAAGTCCACCACCAGGAACTGGAACTTTAGCCGGATCACGTCTAATTGAATTCTCCAGCTCCATAAAAATCCCTCGGATGGCTTCCCCAACCCTCTTCCAAATAGCCAAGGCTTCATTTCTTAAAAACACACAAAATTGATCGGAAAATAATATCTCAAATTCCGGAAGCAAATCTCTCAAAGTCTCGTATATATCAAGAACTTTAAACAATCTCTCAGGCGAACGACTCGATATTGCAACCGCGTCAGCAAAATTTAACAGCTGAATCACTGAACCACGACAAACCTCCATGAAAGCGAAATCCGAAGCAGAAGGATATCCCGAGAAAATACGACCACACAATCGTCTCTCCGACGGAAACAGAACTCTCAAAGAAAAATCCGCCGACTTGCACCAACGTTCAATCTCATCTTCAAGCTCCGGCCATGGAAGCTTCTGAACTTCATCAGTACTCAATTTCTGTAACCCTAATCTAGATAAACTCTCCTCAAGAAACTCTCTCCGACAAGCACTACAAACATGCGAACACTCTCTTCCATAATTAACCGCCACCATTCTCTTTGCAATCTCATGAAGCTCGTTAGTTGTTGCCGACGGCAAGGCATCGATTACAATATTAAAATCAGTAACAGGATGAGCAACAGGAATCTCACCATCATCATAATTACCTTCGGAGTCAGAATCCGAAGACTCACGACTCAAATCGAACGAGTCAGAACCGCGACGGATCAGACCACGAAACTCCTCCTTCATCTTAAAAATCACCGATTGAAGCAAATCCTCAGCACGATCCAATTCAACACCGACCGCTTTATTATCGCGGGCCAATGGAGAAAATTCGCGCATTGTGCCAATCAATTCATCAAAAACTTCAAGAAAAGCACAAGAATCAGACGAATTTGACCAAATCGGCTGGTCAAAAGAGAGATACTGAGAAATTTGAAGTTCCAACGAAGTAAGGCATTCTTCCAAAGTAGCGACTGCCGACGAAGGCTTCTTATCGGAAATTGTACGAGATGCCTGCAACATATCGGAAGATGGCGAGAGTTTGTCGCGAGAAAATCGGCCGTCGAAAGTGGAGAAAATGTCGATAATATCGTCGGTCATAGAATTTGAATGACCTAAGGATTTAGCAATTTCTCTTGCTACAGCTATCAATTTTTCTTCTCCGTTGATGTTGTTTTCAGCCATAATTGATTGAATAAATAGAAGTTTGTCACATCAATGAAGAAAGAATTTTTAAAAAATTGGACGAATTCAAAGTAGAAGTAAACTGATTGGAGTGAAAATTGGGGTAGAAATGAATACCATTGAAAGAGTCTCGAATAATTTGAGATGTGAAATTTGTAGTTTGAGAGACGTTGGATGCAGAATGCAGATTATATATTGAAGAAAGGAAGGTGTGACGGAAGATGGCGAATGAAATGGACAGAATAACGTCAAAAGTTTTGATGTGGTGGGTGGTGTTAGAAATATACTCCAATCTACTCCTTTTGTCTTTTTTTACTTATTAACTCCTTCTCAATGATTTAATACTCCCTCAATTTATTTATTTTTTTCAAACGTTCCATCTGATTTGTTGTACAAATTTAACAATGTATTAATTTAATTTTTAATATCTCTTATTATATATAATTAAAATTTATAAAAAATAAAGAGTAATAGTACCATATAAAAAATTAAAAGTGATGCATGTATAGTACTCAAAAAGTAAATGGGACGTTTGAAATAAAACGGAGGGAATATCATTTTCTATTTTCATCAATTTCATTCATCTAACATTATTTGTAATTTTTAGATGAGATAATTTGCGAATTACTGCCTTAAAATTTAGAACTTTTTGCGAATTACAATGTTAATGTTTAATTTTTTGAATTACAACTACTAAAGCATCAAAGTCTACAATGTACATGCCAAATTACAAAAGTCTGACCATTTTGGCCATTGCAGACTTTGGTAGTTGTAATTCGTCAAAAAAAAATAAAATATTAAGATTGTAATTCGCAAAAGTCAAAACGTTAAGACTATAATTCACAAATTATTCTTTTAGATATTTGTAATGTATCACTTTTTTAATCTTATAGAAGTATATCTATATAATTTAACTTGCTTTTAATTTCTTTTCCACGGTTTTTTTTTTCTCTATTTTTAATCAAAGTAATATGGAAACACATATTATGCACAAAATTATTAATATTGACATATATAAAATATGATTTTTAAATAATTATGCCAATATATATTATCATTATTAAGTTCAAAAATTTCTATTGAAATATGATCATTGATATAGTATTAATATAACAATTAGATAATAGAAAATTAGATATAAAGAAAGATGAAAGTATGAATGTATATTTTAATAATAATAATAATAATAATAATAATAATAATAATAATCCCTCCTATTCACCTTAGGTGTCCCATTTACTTTTGAGACGCTATTCATTTATCACTCTTAAATTGCATTTTATTAACCGCCTCAAATTATGAAGGCAAACACTAACTGGAATTTAGTATTAATCAAGCGGAAGCTTACTTTTGCCAACACAATTAAGGGGTTACTTAAAGGTCAAACCAATATCCAAGTATAATACTTGAACAAACCAAGCAATATGACGGAAGTCTTAACTGTCCAAAATATAAGAAAATTACAACCAAATCGAAATAAGTCCAAAGTTCAAATTACATCCTTAAATTAGTCTAAATCTAAACTAATAGTCTCTCAAATACAATAAAGAGATCTAAACAAAAGGGGAGTCATACTCCAACTCGGGTTCATCTTCCGCTCGCATATCCATTCTCCGTCGAGGTGCCGTAGGGGTTTACTCTAAAAACAAAACCATTGAAAAAATATACAAAGCATAGTATCAGCAAAAAGGCTGAGTATAAACACACTGGTAAAACCCTTTTCTTTTTTTTACTTGAGTAAATTCATTTTGAAATATGCTTTTTCATTTGATAAATCATATTATGATTCAAATCTAATTCAATGACTCTATAGTCATTTCAAATTCTCATTTTTCATCATAAATCCTAAGATCTCAATGGATCCAAATCAATTTCAAACTCATATCATAATTTTACATGGGTACTCTATGAGTCATCCTGTGACTCGTTTGGTAGTCGGTCTACCGTTCGCGACATGTTCGGCAAGTGTTACACAAATGTATTGTGAACAATACGCACTCAGCATTGGTGAGTCGTTTAATCATGCACACAGCATTTGCTGTGGCATATGTACCCGCCATTTAGGCTAAAACATTTTTTGTACATAATATATATCCTGTAATTTTAATAGCATTTGAAAGTCAAAAGTATTAACTTTTTCCATATGATAAACATCTTTTATTTGCACATAGCAAAACATACTTTATTTGCGACTTAGCAAAATCAAATCATAATATTTTCCACATAGGTTAAACATGCTTAGCATAATCATATCATTGAACATAACCTTTGTATTATATTGGGGCATCACTAGCATGTATGGAAATGTATCGTAACAAAAAGTGATTAAAGTTCAATATGATTTTTTTAAGGAAACCACTAAAATGTTTCGTTTCAATCCTTCTTAAAGTAAATATAACTTAAAAGGGTTTCAAAATTCATTCAAAACAATCAGAATATGATTCATAAGTCTATAAAATCATTACGACAGAAGATTTCATAAAACACTATTTTTTTAAATACAAGATAGTTTTGCCGGTAATAAAATCGATAATTGATTTACAAAGTACATATTAATTCTCCAACAAGGCCCAAATTAATCAAGTCATTATAATACCTTATTTAAAATGAATTTAAGGTTGTCCCATCAGATTATAATTGGTTATGCGAATTTATAACGATCTTACAATTATTTTCGACAATTTGGGTATTTACCGTTATTTAAATGGTGTCTTAAATCCGTAAAATTTATAAACCATCTAGTTTAAACTTAATTTATACTATGAGGCAGTAGGTTATTAATATAATTATACATTTTTTTATATAGGTCTATTTCTACCCAAATTTAATTAACAATATTACACTTTTTAATAAATAAATATTTTCTATTAATTTGATAAATTACTAAATAATTAATAATTTATTTTGTAAAATTATACCAAAGTTCCAGAAGTCATATAACATATTTATTAGACCATTTGAACTTATAAAAATCATGTATGATGTTTTATTATTTTGTATAGACATTTTATCGATAAATAGAATAAAATATGTTTAAAATTATTTGATTCCGAATAAAATATTATAAAAATTATATGATATTCTAGAAGCTATTTTAAGGGGTATAAAATTTTAAATAACCATTAAAAATCATGTGGGATATTTTTAATAATTAATTTATTTAAGTCCATATATGGTCACGAAAATCCAAATAAATTTTTGAACATGTATCTACTGTTTATATAAGTGTCTCATAAAATTTTCATATCCAAAGGACGTCATTTAGTATTTATTTTATATTTTACCGTTTTCCAACTTACTGATTATTAATAACAGAGTAAAAATTATTAAGGTCCTTAAATGTCAACAAATCATTCCCAAACTTTTTTTCAATTTTACCTACTGTCCATATGAGTACGTGATAAAAATTTCAAGTCCATATGTCTTTGTTTGGTAATTATTTCATATTTTACCATTTTACAATTTACCATTAAACAATTTCACGATTATTCAAAAATAATAAAAAAAAATCCAAACTAAATATATTCTGGCCAAATCTTGTTAGAGACATTATAATATGTTCTTATTAATTATTTTTGATGATAAAGAGTTCATCTAATACCATGTTTTATAATAAGAGTATTTAACACCTTAAAATCCATTAAAATATCAATTTAACGAATAATCTCAACAAAAAGTATTTAAGAAATTTTCTTAACATATAGCTACTGGAAATTTCAAATATTTAACAAAAATATTTAAGAAATTTCTTTTAAAATGAAATTCAAATATTTTCAAATTCATATAATCATTTCCAACACAATAACTTTCACAAAGTAGTGTTAAACATGCCTTTAAACATACAATAATTTATAAACTCAACAAGCATGATGCCCACAATAATAATACATGTAATAAATTATTTCATACTCAAATTAATCATTTTGACATCATTTTTCAAGATTTAAGAACTTCTCTTTGGAAATTTTATTTTATTTTTTTTAAAAAAAAACATGTTTATACACAAACTTTCTCAACTTGTTCTTAAATCCTTTAAAAATCACCCATGTGACATACCTCGACTCCAAGCCTATATAATTATTCCGTAAGCTCCTACGCGTTCTTAGAAGTGTTTCTAACTTCGGTTCCTTGCCCTTCAAGTCTCAACTCCAACTCTTCAACTAAACATATTGCATTCATTCAAAAATCAATAATAATTTTGGATTTCTAACATGTACTTTAACTTTTCCTAGTTAGAGTTGTTAGACTAATACTTGTGATGATTTTAACATATTTGGAGTATACTTATTATGTTGAGCAACATACTTAGTAAAGTCCCATAATTTTACTTAAATCCTTTAAGTAACAAAATTTATATGTTTGTGGAAATACATCTTCTTACTTTCTATTATGGCCTATTATTATAGATTTATAAGTGATGATTTTCTTAGTTTAGAGATAAAATACTCATTTTATAATGATCTTAGTTTATAGAAAGATTCATGTAAAAAAAATGTTTTACATGAACAAGTTTTAACAAAAACTAGTGGAATAAAGAAATGAACATAACTTACTCTATACTTGGTGGATTTCTTCAAGTTTGGTGTCTATGAAAAGCTCTTAAGATGAAGATTATTTTTATGGGAGATTTAAGTTTATAAACATAAATTTTCAAAAGTTTTAGATGGGTTTTGATGGAAATTGATGAGAAAAGAAGGTGTTTTAGTTATTGAAAGTTTGAAGGATTCTAATGTTTGTTCATGGATGAACTTGGCGATGTGTTGGGGTTTATGGCTGAATAATTATTCAGAAAATAGAGTGTTTTTGCTTCAAATATTTGCCTCTTGCATGCTTGTAATGATGCACAAGCTTTGGGTAGAACAAAAGAGGTTCTTGGGTAGAGTTTTTAGCTTGTGTATGTAAGTATACAAAGGGCTATAAGTGGGAGTAGGACAGCTTTAGCATGACTGGTTGGGGTTGTTTTTTTGGTGATTTTTGTCCATCATTTGATCTATTATAGTGTAGGAAAGGTTTATCTAAGATAGTTTAAGGTTTGGGTAAAAATTGTTGTACATGTAACAAGTTATGTAACTTGTACTTCATGTTTAAAAATCACTTGTGTATGTGTGAAGTATTTAACTTACTCCCATCATGGTTATATAATATGCTTGGGTAATAATTAAAATTTTTTTCAAACTGTTATGGGTAGTTACTCAACTTTAAGTTTTACCTCCAAAGTTTACGTTACTTGTTACGATTCATAATCACGTTACGAATTAACAAGTTTCTAATCATCGTAAAAAAATTTCAAATTACTACCATCACTAATTAAATTATAATTAGTAACGAACAAATATATAAGGAAAATTAGGCGCTAAAAACGACTAATGAAATCTCCTAATAATACGACTGTTTCATAAAATATAGTCATGTGGGATCTTATTTGATTCGTTTTGATGTAAAGATTATTAATATCAACTTTTTATAATTTTTAATTATACATAACTCGATATATTAAGGATTGAATACGTGCATTGGATAGAGTGCATAAAGTAAATGAGACACTTAAGATCAATAGGAGGGAGTAATAATAATATACTTACATAAATGTTAAAATTGTTTACATTAAAATAGAAGTATAACTTGAATAATACTTTGAGGATCTAAAAAACTCTTTATGTAAAACATTATCAATTCGAGGATTACATATACTAGTGAAAAAAAATCTTATGTGTTGCATTTTTTGGACTTTATGCTATGTTTTTTTCCCAAGAACATTTAATAAGACCAAAATTTATTTTTTAATAAATTTTAAACTAGAGCAGAGAAAGAGTTATATGCTACGATTCAGGGGACCATAGCATATAAAGTAAATGGATTTTTATGTTGCCGTTCTACCAAAACTGCAACATTATGTCCCTTTTAAAAAATTTCTATTTAATAATAATAACAGTGCCTCTCTTGAGAGACCGTCTTTATAAGAGACGACTTTAGGCCCAGGCCCAACTAATAAAAAAAGAGAAAAATCTAAAAACCGAGGCGTGTGTTTGATCCTATATGGAGTTGGTGTTATAACCTATAGAAATTGCTGTTATAACCTGTTGAAGTTGGTATTATAACCTATTAAAATTGGAATTTGGAGTTGGTGTTATAACCTATTAAATTTGGTATTTTAACTATTTGGAGATACCAACTTTAATAGGTTACAATACCAATTCTAATAGGTTATAATACCAATTTCAATAGGTCACAACACCAATTTCAAATAGGATTATACAATGCGTTTTTTCTGATAGTTATTTTTTATTAATAATGGGCCGGCCCATTTGAGATGGGTCCTTTATAAAGACGATCTCATGTAAGAATTTGTGTAGTAATAATAATAATAATAATAATAATAATAATAATATAATAATAATAATAATAATAATAATAATAATAATAATAATAATAATAATTGTTATTATTATTATTATTATTATTATTAGTAATAATAATAATTATTATTATACATTTTTATTTAATAAACCCTACAGTCCATCATATATGATCATCTGCATCAACACACACAATGCAACAGCCCAATCATCAATCACCATATAATATTATATAATAAAAGTAATTATATTACAATTAATATTAATATATAATAATAAACCATATTACGTTGTAAATTACAAACCTACATTATCTTACAATATATAAACTATATAAAAAGATCGTACATACAAAATACAAAAGACAAAATATCTACCACATATAGTTTTTGGCAAGAAATTGTGTGGGCGTGTCTTTTAAATCTTGGATTTTGCCAATTGCGAAAGTATCATCTTCGGGTGTATTTAAAACTTGATATAATTGAAAAAAGAACCATCAATTCAATTTCCATAAGGTAGACTACATACCATAAACAAAGAAAGAATTAGATGTACCTTTTCAACAACTGTGATTATCAGTAGCCACAATCAATACCATTTTCTTATTGCGTGCACTACATAGAAAATAAGTGAAAATAATACATGTCAAAATGACATCGTATGCTTGTTTGAAGTATGAAAACTATTAATACATCACCTTATAACGTAATTTCACATCTATTTAATTTTTTTAACCCTTGCCATTTTAAAACTGTCATAGGTACTAATTGATATTGTCTGTCAAGTTTCAACTAATATTTGTAAGTTGGTGGTTTTGAATGCTTTTAAAATTGCTACTTAACACATAAATTCACAATGATTTCAATTTATAAATCGTAACAATTTTAAATTATAATAGGTACAAAATAGCATTGCATGCCAAGTTACATGCCAAACAAATCAAGTGTGACCTAGTTTTTGCAAGTTAATGACTCCAAAAGCCCTTAAAACATAAACTTATGATGTAATTACACATTATTCCAATTTTATACATTTTAATTATTTTAAAACTATAATAAGTACTAATTAGTATTACATGCCAAGTTTCATGTCAAACAAATAAAATTTAACCTAATTTTTACGAGTTAATGACTCAAATAAACCCTTAAACTTCAACTTATAACATAATTTCACTCCTATTCCAATTTTTTCTATGAAAATTAACCATTTCAAAATTATAATAGGTACTAATTAGTGCTGCATGCAAAGTTTTGTAATAATTTGGGTTAAATCAGCCCGAACATTTATATGTAAATATAAATCCTGGTCGATACCTTGGGCCATTACTTAATATAGTAAAACAGATTGTTACACGTTCTAAACGATAAAGGAATAGACGTGCAAGAAAATTAAACTTTATCTACGGAAATTAAATTACATTTCGAGAACCAAACATCAGAAAAAAAAAATCTCAATATAAGGATTATTAAAGAAGAGTTACCAACCTAGGATTTGTTATCATTTCGAATATTTACTTGACTCCAAAAGACATCGTCTAACTCTTACCGTGACACCTAGGCCGTAAAATACTAATACTAGTAAAATATAATCAAAACGATCGTGCATATCATGAATCATAATAGTACTTTTAGTAATAAAATAATTTGTATATTTCACTCACAGTTGATAAATACATTGAAATTGAAAAAAATAAATTCTGTAGATGAAATTATAAGGATTAAGTTTTAATCAATCACCGTAAATTATTATAAAAGACAAAAAAATAATAGTTAAATAAACAAAATCAAAAAAGGCAAATTAAAATTACAAAACTCCCATCTATTAAATTTTATCACATAAAAGTAATTTTTTAACTTTACAAATCAGTTATTTACTAAGAATTCTTCAAATTGAAAGAGCATTAGAATTGCAAAGTACAAGTATTAAATTAAATAGTAAAATTTAGTAAGTGCAAAGTAGAATAAAGGAAGTAACTGTGAAGATTTTATTTAGACTCTAGAGCAGTTGGGATATTGCGGAAAGGTTATTGGTTAGCAAAGAGGCCTTTTAAGGGCGGGCGAGATAATTAATTGTATAAAGCCTCTCTTTTTTCCGTAAATAAAAAAGTTAATCAAAAAAGATATATGTTAAATTTATAAATAAAATAAATATATTTATTATAAATAAAACGTAAACATTTTACGAAGAGTTTCGGTTAGGTAAAATATGAGGAAGAGGTTGGAGACATTCAGATTGAGATTATTTTCTTAGGAATTCCGTGAGCATAAACACACGGGAATCGGGAATGGCATCAATTAAATTCTACCCAACATCTCCCAAATCTGAACTGCCTCCACAACTTTACATTTACTCTCAGTCACAACCACCGCGATCAACCAAACACCAAAGTGGATGTGGATCCATCCCATTTCAATTTTCAGTGTTCTGTTCCTAGTCTGAAGGTGCCACGGTGGCAAATCTAAGATTTGAAATATAGGGTCGTAAGTTAAATCAAAACGTATTGATTCTCATTAACAAGTAAAGCATAACTTGAAAAACAACATATATAAAGTAAAACGTAGATAAAATTCAATTGACTTATTACAACAATTAACAATAGAGCATTTCTTGATGATTTTTAATTTTATTCATGAATAACACAATCAGTGAAATCATACACAAATACAAATACAAATACAAATTCTAATTCTAATTCTAAATTGGAATTATCACAATTTAAACAAATAAAATTGAAATTATCATAATTTAAAGCAAATAAAATTAAATTTTTCATAATTAAAAGCAAATTAAAATTCTTATTCATAAACAAATCAAACATTACCCAAACCATACACAAATAAAATTAAAATTATCATAATTTATAGCAAATTAAAATTATACCAAATTCAAATCATACTCAAATTCACAATACAAAACTTAATTAAGAAACTGAATCGAAAATTGGGAGAATTAAGAAAACTGAATAGTCATTAGTTTTCTTCTTTTATTCTGATCTTGAACCATTTGGTTCACTTGAATCGCCAAAAGAGTCGTTGAAATATGACCGTTGTAACTAATATAGCCATTGCAAACATTTCCGTTATATAATAATATGCATTTGACATTCATCCACACCAATTCCTACTACTCTTTCTAATCTTCCTGATTAGATACTTAATCACGCAATTAATCTCTTAATTACATAATTATTCTTTTAATTTTAAAATTATTTCTTCAATTTTCTAATATGATAGTTTTATAAAGTCTTTTTCATCTTCATTCTCTCCAAATGTAAAAATAGATAATGATCCATAACATCATTTTAAAATTTCACCAAATTGTTACAATATTTTAGAATGGTGAAAAGAAAAATCATTAAAATTCTTATGTAAAGGATATCCTTGCAACTTCTATTTCTACTATTGATTTGGACTCCGCAGTAAAATAGGTAGGAAAGTGTTTGATGAAAAAAGATCTCGTATTGCTCCACATATTATACAAATATGTATATATCACAAAAATTGAGATCAAACTGATTTCAAAACACAAGGACTCAAGATCGATGATGATCCATGGATGATAACGAAACATCCGCATCATCAATAGGATAGGTAGCGAAGACATCGAACCAAGTAGAATATGATGATGTTGATGAAGATTACAATTACGCAAGTAGAAAAACGACCAAAAATTACAAAAAACTACATCAACTTTGTTTCCTTCGGAATAAATAGATAGCTTAGTATTCTCTCTAAATACTAAGCTCAAGCCCATTTTCTCCATTTTTTTAATTAATCATTTGTTACTACCTTCGCTTTTTTTTTACTTGCACCAAAACTATTTATTATTCTATGGTATTTTAGATATTACAACTGTGATATGAGAAAAAACATAGTCATGTGAAATCTTGTTTTATTTGTCTCGTAGGATATTTTCATAATATCAAAATTTTATAAATTTTTAGTTGTATATAACTCTAAATATAAACAACCAAACAAACGCCTTGAACTGCGCAAAAAGGTTTTTGGGTGCAAGCAAAAGAACAGAGGAAATATTAATTTGTCTTTTTTTATTAACAATATTTGTTTCTTCGTTTTAGTAAACATTTCAATGATGATTAACATGAAATGACTTTTAGTAATAGTTAACAAAGATATCCCCATTATTTTAATACTTTATATGATTTTTTGTAATTTCATTTGAAGCAGAAAAAAGAGTTGAACCAATAGTCCGACCAGTCCAATTCAGAAGCTAAACTACTAGAAACCACCAAAGAACCGATTGAAACCTAAAATCTTACAGTCCAAATTTTGTTCCACTTTGGTAACTGGCATTGAATGGAACTGAAACCGGCTCAACCCAAACTATGGCCTTAACCTATTTACACCAACTTTCAACATACATTTACTTATGGGTTTGATTAATTTTTCGCCCCAGTCCCATCTCTCGATCATTACATTGTTTGAATTTTATCATAATAATAGGTTAATGATTATCTATGCCTAGTAATTAATAGAATCAGTTAAATCAAATGACAATAATTTAGTTCAGTTTGCGATGATCGTAGCTTGGATTATTTTGGATGATTGATTCAGGTTGAATCAGGGTTGAATACTAGTATGTGGTATGCCTAATTTGGGTTGGATTGTCTAATTTCAGATCAACGCTTCACAAATGTCATTAGCATCCCAAGTCAGAGTTTGTTTTACCAGCCCTTGTTGGCGGAGCCATTGTGTGTCCATGCCTTCAGTCTTCAGAGATCCAGCAATCTTTTCCTTGATGAGCAGGATCAAGTTAGTGAGGGATGAGTCAGCAAAATCGCCTTCACTTCATCACAGACCAAAAAAGAATCATCCACAAAAAATAACAGCCACTAAAATATAGTTGATATATTTCATTTCGCACCACCAAGAATAAAAATGTCATAGAATGAACCGAATAAAAAGCTTAATAAAAAAAACCTAACAGTCCCTTTTACTTCTTATTAGAATTTCAGATGTTCACATGCAATCGTGGAAGTAACTTACATGATATACAAGATCAAAATACAGAAACAAACACATCAAACAAGTACCTGAAAGTTATATTGCACACTTTCGATTCTGATTCTGTCGGTAGTATGCAGACTGCAGTTACCTTGTCTTTAATTAATCCAAGTGAGGAAAATTTGGGAAAGACACAAGAACACTCTTTTCAGTTTACATTTATGTACGACACTCAGGAACTTTCTTTCATATATCCTCTAGTATCTTCTGTAACCTTTGACCATAAATTAGCCATTTTCTCAGCACAGTTTACCTGTTAGGGTCACACCAACAGACATCCTTTAAGACCATAACTTGACAAGGTAAATTAGTAACTCAGATTTAATAAAAAAAAACAATTTACGGCATGGTTTATCATGATCCACTGAAATCACTGATTTATGAGCCACGAGGACACAATATTAAATGAATCAATTTTAATGTACTCCTATATGACTATATGTTATCTCCGAGTTATGTTTGTGCAAATGTGTGTATGTGTGTGAGATAGAGAGACATTTGCGTTCTAATAAGCGTGATCAACAGTAAATGAACTTGATCAAGCTGATGTCCATAGGAAAAAGGGCGTGTTAGACCAGGTATCCTCCCCAATGCTCTCCCATAAAGCCACAACCAATACTACAACAGCAACTACAACAGCCCTCCCACACACTACATTTGCTGTTCACCATCCAAAAAATCATTTACAACCTGTATCATCCACTATAGCAATGACTTCGAATTTACCAAATTATTCAATAATCTACAACATTGACATCCCCTAATCTAATATGACTTAAAGCAAAGAAAATTCTAATCCAAAATTGGTAAAGAAGATATTTGAGGAAATGTAATGCTCCGCCTAGAATAAAAATGGAGCTCCAGTCAGAGTGATAGACAGCAGATCCAAAAGCTCCATTATCGCAGAACCAAAACAGTGCCAACAAAGTATTCTAAGCGTATACTTACCCTAAATGAAGCGAAGTTTTTTGCCTAAAGTCTACAAACGAAACAACATGACGGCCAGCAAGAGCCGTGAGCCAACATTACTCATTCCAACACATAAGATTGCCTCTAACATGAACGCCAAAGTCCTTCAGTTTTCCTTGTAACGAGAGAAAAAGATAAAAAAAAGGGATTTGACAACTACATCAAAAATCTATAAAACTTCCAAGTTCCAAAAGTGTTTTACATAATGCAACATTCATATTCCTAATCTTCCTGTCCACATTGGTTAGGGCATTAGAATAAGATCGTCTACAAACATCGTGGTTCCAAAAACTCAATTTCAAAGTTAAACTCCCACGCTCAGTCTCTCTGAATCTCTCACTGTCCATGAAAATCATACACATAAAAACAAAAGTCTCCATTTGACAGAGAATATATCTTAGCTAAGCTTACTGCCGCTCCTCATCCAATATTGCTTTACTCATAAGTCATATGGGGATCAAGGAAATCATCTAGCAATTGTTTTAACTTACCTTTTAAGTTTGCGTAATTTTATGCAAAGCAAGAAATATTATACGGTGATTACTTATTACATTTAATAAAGAGATGAAAATTTATTATAGCACAATTTGAAAGGTAGAAAAACTACCTGATCATTTACAAACCCCTTCAGCATTTTCAGAAAATCAGAATGTTTTTCTCTTTCCAATCTCTCAAATTCGATCCTATTATTTTCCTGCATGTATACAAGCTTTGAGATAGATTCGGTAATAGATAGGACAGAGAAGCACATTAACTTCAGGCATTCCAACACACTTGTACTTTAAATCATATATAACAAGAAAATTGGTACTCAATCAATTTCAAAAAGCAAAAGTCAAAACTAATGAGACCCAAGAAAGGTACGTGGAACATAATGCAAAATGTCAGATGCGATCGAGGTTGCTATAACAATTGCAAAATCATGTTCCTGGTTAATACGGATGGATTTGAACTTAATTCAGTTATATTGCAGTCACAATAATTTCAAGGCGTTTACTATGTGATTTTGATGCGTTGATGTGACCATTATTTTGCATTATGATGTGGAATGTGCTGAATGAAGGACATGAACCAAAAACCATTTGTGGACGCTTGTCTGCAAAACTTAGTACCGGCTCCGCCAACAAGATAGTTTTCTTTTATATTGTGGTAAATACTTATATAGGTTAATTGAATCAGAACCCTATGGCAATAAATAAGAAACTAAAAGGGGAAGTAAAAACTAATAGTGTTGATTGGCGGGTGAATGTCATGAATTGCCAACTAGATACATTTTAGGACATGTATTTACACCTAATAGGTAGACCTTAGGCCTAGGTGTTGAAATGTTGGTGACTCGAACATAGATGAAGATGAATGGGAATGGGTTCCAGGATCAAAAGCCGAGTTGGCTTGGTTTAGGATTTGATGGCAGCCGAGTCGTCCTGGTATGCTGACAATAGGGGGGCTTTCTAGAAGGCATAACCGAGTCGGCGAAGATGGAGTCCTTGGTGACGCCGATTCGGCGTTCAGTACTGACTTTTGCATCTGTTTTCCAGAATATGCAGCCAAATCGGCGTGGCATGGCTCGTTGGTGAAGCCAACTCGACGATAGGATGCGTTTAGCTGGCCGCTTTTGTCGTGGGTTGTTTTTGACGGTTTTTATTCTTTTTTTGGACCTAGTTTCTTTTCTAAGGGACAAGTACGTTATAAGGCTCTCCCTAAATTAGAATTAGGGAACACAAAAACACAGAGTGAAAACTAAGAGGGAGAAAAAGCAAAGAGAACCAGTATTAGAGGTTCTAATAATTCATCTTGTGATCTCTCAGTTTATAGTGAAAGTTTGATTCTCGGTGCCCAGTGGACATAGCTATCTCATCAATAGTAAACCACGTAAATTTCTCGGTGTGATTTTCTTTATTGTTTGCATTGAATATGTCCTTGAAGAGGGGGAACCCAGGTTGAATACTTATCATAGAAGGCGTAGGAAGGGAAATGGTGAAGAGTTAGGGCCAGTGGCGGACCCAGGATTCAAACTCAGTGAGAGCACAATCATTAAAGTTATAACTTGAAATTCTTGTCTATCTGTTGGGTTTCTTTTAAGTGTGTTCAGATTAGTTCTAATTTGATTTGAAGATTGTGAATTAGATGAACCATCAACTTTTTCAGGAATATTTGTGTCATCAGTTGCTCCCACTTGTTGTTGGGAAGGAGATGGTTCATGTGAAAACGTTTATTTTTTTGAAGTATTTTTCCATTAATGACACTCTTATATATTAAACAATTACTCATATATCACTAATCAACAATTACTAATTGAAATTTCTATCAAAAACAATTCACTGTTTTAAAATTTGAAATTTAAATAAAAATTTACAAAAATCAATTAACATACTTGAATAAATAACCAAACAATTAACCAAGAACATATATACAACTTATTTAAAAAATTGATAATAATTCAAATTAATCAAGAACAATAATCAATTAATCAAAAATATATATACAATTTATTAAGAAAATGATAGTAGTTGCAATTAATCAAGATTATATTATCATAGTTGACTATAATTTGCAAAATTTAATAGATTTGCAAAATTGGATTAATAAAAAAGGACACATTTGATTAAAGTTGACTATAATTTGCAAAATTGGATGCAATGGTGGTGGGTTGGCCAATTGGGTTGGTGGCAACCGGAAACCGGCGGTTCACATTAGCAAACTGGTGGGCGGCGGTGGCGGTGAAGATGGCAGGCCCACGAAAAAGTCGCACAGTTCAATCGTGAATAATAAACTGATTTCATAGTCAGTGCAGTGTATATGGAAAATATATGCAGTTGATTTCATAACTAATCACTAACATAGTGTCTCAGTTGGCAGCAGGTACAAAACAGAACTAGAGGCGCAAGGGTTGCGTGTTCGATTCCTCCTGGAAGCAGTTTATTGCAAAATTTTTATTTTTTGTTAAAATGTTAGTGAGGTCACTTGCAGGCACAGGAGCCTACTGACTGCCCCTAGTTAGGGCTATTAGGGAGGGGGGGCAGGCGTTTCAGTAGGAGTAGAAGGAGAAAACATTTAGTTATAAATGTTTTCTGCTATTTTGTTATATTCTGTTATTTTTAGTTTTTGGGTCTTGATGCCTATATAAGCACTTGTATTAAATAAAGTGTGAAGAAAATTAATAAAAAGTGGGACTAAGAGCTGAAGTGCTCAAACTGTTTGATATTCATTCTTGAGTGTTCTTTTCCTTCTTTGTGTTCTTATTCATCTTTCCTAACAGTAGCATTGAGACTTGGTGTGTCTCAACGGGTATCAGAGTGGCTTTCTTGTGTATTTCCATAATTATGGGTAATTCAAATCAGCAACAAAGATTGGATCAAATGGACAAGATATGGAGAGGTTGAAGGAGGTCTTTACAAAGGAGAGGTTTGCTAGGAAACAAGTATAGACCGTGTCTTGGCCATTATGTTGGATGAATCGACAAAGCTCAAACGATGCAATTTTTGTGGCAAGGTCAAAAGGCCATCTTGGTGGGCGACCCCTCATTAAAAAAGTCGAAAATTTCGTTGAAGGCCATGATTAAGGCGTTACGAAGCGAAGGAGGAGGAATTTTGGTGGAGTAAAATGGGATTGAGAGTTGTTTGAAGGAGGCTTCGATACCTAGTCACTTGCGAGACTTGTTCACCCATTACACCGACATCTTTAACCAATACCTTCCCTTACCACCATAGAGTACAAATTACGATAACGATTAAAATCATGGCACTGTGTCTATTGTCTAGAGAGATAATAAGATATTTATCAACTTCTTCAAACATAATTTAAAATTACTATATTTTAATATGCTTCTCCAGAACAAGTCTACAAGGTAAATTTGAAATACCATTGATCAACCATATACACATTACTTTTACCAGAAACATAACCAATAAAACAAGGCGCAATTAACCTGCTCGCTGCAAGCAAATTTAAGCTTTCATAACTCAGCTATGTCTAAGAGCAACAGAGCCAAGGAGATGATTAGATAACATTTCACTTTAAAAATAACAACAATGATTAGATTTTTTTGCTTCTTTCATCAATCTTGACTGGTTCGAACTATGACCCTCAAAAAGTCCACATCCCTAATTGAACCCAAAACTGTAACACACTTATCATAGTAAGTCTATAGCATTATAAGCTCCTCACTTCTTGGTCAGTTTATCAGAATTAATTATGCAAAAAAGAAGTTACCAATCTTTGTAATTCATAAATTGGCACTGCAACAATGCAATAAAAGTAGTTTTAAAAGAAACATCATATCAATATGCTATTACGATACAACGGAAAGGCAAAATTTGAGTTACTGAACCCACATAAAGAAAGGCAAAATTTTGTTACAAAGGGATCTTCAGCAAAGCTGGCAGGTTCAAGGTCAAGCTACAGTCTAGGGATAATACATTAGTGTGTTGCATGCAATACTAGTTCGCATGGAAATATCAATTTTAACTTTAACTTCAACCTGGAAAAAATTTCAGTTGGATTGGATTACATACCTTGATTTGCTCATACTCTCGGACTGCGCAGTTTTTCGAGTCTTCAGTAATTTTCAAGGTTTCTTTCAACTCTTCCAGCTTGTAATTTCTGCCCTTATCACCACCAAAGACTCTAGATGATGCACTTTCTAGCTTTTCAGCCCTAGATTGCAAAGAGGATACCTCTGACAGAAGTGTCTGAACTGTCAACAAAGCATTTGCACGATCTGAATATGCATTGTGAGCCGCTAACATAACCCCGAGATATTCGTGAAGGGTATCCTGTAAAAGAATAGGTAGCTTAAAAACCTTTATAACACTCTGAAGTCTGAAATCTATGATTAGAAATTTAAAACTTGATTCTCAAGCAAAATGTCTATTCATTACTAGAACTGATGAATAAGCTTATTAACCTATTCTAATATGAAGTTTATAACTAAACAGAGATATGTGGTATTTATAATCAAAATGTATAGCACGAGATACCAGGTTTTTCACTGTTTTGGCATTCAACTCCCTATATATTCTGCTGCCTCTAACACAAGCTGTTGCTACGTTTTTAATTTCAGAAGCACGTGTTTTTTGAGTGTCGTAAGTTGCTGTCTCATTTTCAAATTTTGTCAATTTGATAAATGAGAGCCCCAACTCTCCCATTGTATCTCCTATATCTTGCTGAGCTTTGACAAGTGATTCAGCCTAAAGGAGATAAGATAACAAAACATTAGAAAATAACACTTCGGCAAATCATCATGAACCATGACATGGTAAACCAGTGACAAGCAAAAGTCATAAGCACAAAATGACCTGTTTAGACACATCCGTAAGACGATGCTCGAAATCGAAAAGATTGTCCTTCTTCTCCAAGAATTCTTTGTCTTCCTCAACAACTGCCGGCTTAGAATTTCCCCAATCACTTGTAACAGACTGCTTCAGCTCTCTAAACAACCTCAACAAATCCCTTCGACCTTTAGCAGGCTGAACAGCCTCGTGTGAGGCCACAACATTCCTTGAATCCCCAAATAATTGCTTCGGTAAGTTAGCAGCCCCATCTAGCATCCTTGATGCTATATCTATGCTCGTACGCAAAGGTAGCTTCCCAGGCACTTGCAAAAACACTCTCAACTCTTCACTCGTCCTAATCACAGGATGAGCCGCCAATTTCCTCAGATACTTCTCCAATGCTAATCTCCTCTGTTCAACAAACTCCTGCTTATGCATCACTTGACTCTCCACCACACTCTTATCCGGCCTAGGTGGTATAAAAAAACCTCTATACGACTCAGACAACCTATCTGCTAATGTTACAACATCCCTAAACCTCCTCCTAACACTGAAATCCGACCCACCAAACCCTCGCATATTGGTCTTTGTACTAATCAAATAAGTCACATAAGTATTCCCTCCAGGAACAATCGAATTTGACACCTCATGCTCCTTCTGAGGATTCAAAACAGTAATATGCAAATACTCTGAACCCAATTCCGACCTTGAGAAGCTCTCAAAACTCACCTTAGGGCTCCCAATCCCGTTCGTTTCCCCACCATTATGAGCCTCTCCCAAAATTGGATTAACAAACACATCAGAGTAATCAGAATCATCAAAATGTGAGTTAAAATCATTATCTTTTGAGCTAATATGATCTTCTCCTTGTAAAGGAGACAACAATGGATCTGAATCAGCAGGTGCCACAACAATTGAACGAAATGATAAAGGATGATTACTATTTGAATCAGATAAAGGCGTAATTACAGTTTCATAATTAGAACCCGAACATGACGATGATAATAATGGATCGTCAAGAATTAGGGTCTGCATATCATCTGGATGAGCTCCTCCTTCATTCTCAAAGCCCATCATTTTTCTATATTATATTACTCCAATATATTATTTATTAATCGACAAAAACAGGCATCAACAAAATCAAATTGAATGAATTTCCTAAATGTTTTTCCTAGCAATTTCAAACTATTATCTATACTACTAAAAGCAACCGAAATTACGAACCAGAATATACATTCGGAAAGCCGAGAAAGGAGGAATGCGAGATATACAGAAGAAGATGATGAGTAATTGAATTAGAGTTATCAGTAATGAATAATTTTGCGGTCTTGAGGAGAGAGAAAATAGTGCACCCATGAACAAGAGGGGATTTTGTTTTCACGGAAATTATCAATATTACATTAATTTTTATTTTTATTTGATTGCTGAAAATATATTTATTTATTAGTTCATTTATTTTTTGATAAATTGAACATTAGTTATGTTCTATTACTAAAACAAAACACGGCTAACATTATCACGTTTTAAAATTGCTTACTACTTATTATTATTATTATTATGATTATCTTTGACTTACTACTTATTTTGAGTATTGTTTCGGTGATGAAACGAGGAAGTGGGATACACTTGAAATACCTGGAGATAAGTAGAAGTGTGATCAAGAGAAGCGACTTATGAGAGGAAGCGACCTGAATTCCTGCAACACAACACGTTAGCCTTGTCCGGGGGGTGATCTCCCGGAAAACCCCTCCGACGCTCAAGTTAGAACGTAGATCGGAAATTAATGAACGACAGATTGTAGAATGAATGCAAGAAGAGTGTGATTGAGATTGCTAAGGTTTATGCTAGGGCTCGGGAAGGCTAAGGAAATAATGTAATCGAGAATACTTAGAAAGCTATTTCCGATGATGCCATCCTGTTTAGTAGCTATCCCTATTTATAATGGTCAGGAAGGGAAGTTGTATCTCAGAGGGAATAAACTATCATGGGAGTAGTGGGAGAGATGGGCAGTTATCAAGCCTGAAACAAGGAGAGCCAAGCATGATTGAATAGTGGAAGGTGGTGGGCAGTTATTCTCCTTAAAAGGAGGATGGCCAAAGAAGATAGATGACAGGGAAGTTAAGTATTCTGAAGGTAAAAAGCCCATGGGCCCTCCAAGGAAGACGGGAAGTCCAGCAGAAAGCCCATTGACCAAAAGTCAAAGTCAATTCGGAAAGGTCAAAGGGTATTTTAGTAACATGATGCTAATTAATAAATAAATAAAATAATTGAGTAAACAACACCATGACATTTAGCCCCACGCATGAAGGATGATGTGAAAAGAGAGCCACAACGACTGGAAACATCCTCCTTTATGCGGAAAAACAGGTGCCCATCGGAGCTTGATTTAATGATCGTAGAGAACATTCGAAAGCCCCATGAGGTAAAACATATACCCAACCTGGCGAATCTCCTCATGGATCATGAAAATTGAGCTTGCAAGCTTCGAATCGACAGTTCATGTGCTGAATTCCGAGTTGTAATGAAAAAGATATGACCTTTTTAAGCTTGTCAGGTAAGAACGTATTGAATCCGGGTCAAACAGGCATATGAAGCCGCGGCTTGAAGTATGCCGCGGAGTAGCCCCAGACGTGTTATAACACAACAGCGAAGTAGTGAATGTGGGATCTTGATTCCGCGACATCATGTCTCGGCCCTTGCTTCACTGATATCGCAGAAATCCCCACACTTAAAATGTTTTCAACAAAACACCAAAGGAGGGTCCGACTTATCTACTGTGCGGATTAGATCAACTGTCTGTTTTGAACTGATGCCGCGTAACGCCAAGGGTATTTACGAATCGAATCCCTAGTAAGGACGCGGCATAGCATTCTCCTCAAGATATTTCTACACCTATGGTTGAACTATGCCGCGAACTAATAGTTTGCGTCTTCACTCGCAAGTTCAGCACGAGAATCCCTCTTCAACACTTAGAATATTTTGAGAAAGAGAAGGACCACCTGGGGGTCCGACTTATCGACCACACGGATATCCTTGATATTTGTGGAAAAATAAAAATGTTCAGTACTCCGTCAAAGCAGCCCCCTTTATTCAAGCATGATACGGAATGAGCCCCATAACTCGCATCTTCGATCCCACGGACACACATGAGAGGTTCTATACTTAGAATTTTTCACCTGGACTAGGGTCATTTGGGGGTCCGACTTATCGACCACACGGATGAATATGGGAATCAGCCACTTTACTTTTCACTCCTCATCTTTTATGACGGGGAATCAGCTCGCAGACCCGTGTCTTCAATCATACAGAAATATGGGACTTCTCTCATACTTAGAATTTCTACATCATGACTGAGTGCACCAAGGAGTCCGACTTATTGACCACACGGATTTCCTTCGCCCTTGAGATATTTTCATATTTCCTTCCATCACATTTCATCCGCCGTGTCCATAAGTCGGACGGTTGAATGCGTAATCTCTATACTTAAAATGATTTTCCTTCCTGGAGGTTCAGTTTAGGGTCCGACTTATCGACTCTCCGGACATATTCGAGTGCTAAAGGACTTGAATAATTATCTGCTCCACCCCTCCCTGGGGGTCTGACTTGTCGACCCACCGGTTGGATGGCTTTGACACTCAAACAAATTTATGACGTTCCTTTCTAATTGGGGGTCCGACTTTTCGACCTTCCGGCTATATTCAAGAATTAACACTTAGAAAAATTTCGCAACATTACCCTTTCAGCTAGGGTCCGACTAATAGACTTCACGGTCATTACTAAACACTTAAGAAAAATCTGTCTTCCCCTTATTGGGAGTCCGACTTATCGACTTCCCAGCTTTCCTCCGGAATTCCACCCTTTCGTTCGAATGCTCAAGTCCCAAGTGAAGCATTTATTGCTGCAATAAATAGGGTAGTTGGAATAGTTCCATTTCACCTAATCTTTATTAACTCCCTCAAATCTTCAAATTGCAAGAAAGAGAAAGTAGAGAGAGACGCTCGGACAATCTTCATCCCTCCTTCAAACTTCTGACAAATCCTTCGAAGATCTTCAAGGTTTCTGACAGATCTTCATCAAGTTTCTGACAAATCTTCAAATTTCTTTTTAAGGTATTCAAACTTTTCCCAGATTTTTCGAATTTCTTCAAGTTATTCTTCAAACTGTTCTTGAATGTTAGCCTAGAACTTTGAATTTGTTTATGAATTTAGTCTCTATTCTTTACAAGTTTCGACTACTACTTTATTATTAACATGGATGTCGCGACTACTCAAGAGACTATAGCTAACTCAGACACCAACCCTACTAACTTGCCGGAAACTCCTTTGATAGTACGTAGGCGTCTTAATAAAAAGGGGTTACCAATGAATGACTCGGATGAAAGTAGTTCGGTGAGAATTACCCCCCATTATGAACCAATAAAAGCTGGGGATGAGTCGTCTGTATCCCCTATATACCCTCCGGAGATTATGAAAACTGCTCCTTGGGAAGTGAGCATTGCTTTCTTTCCAAATTACTTGCCGCGAATAAATCCTGACCTAGAAGGGTTATTGTATGTAGATATGGAAAACCTTGAAAGATCAGCCGAGTCTTCTGGAAGGGAGAGTGCAGCGCCAGTTCCTCCTCCGTTCTACATTCCAAACGGCGGGCCCCTAAACTACTTCATTGATTTACAGACCAAAAGAGATCTAGACAACCGTCGGGAGGCCATCTCTAAAAAATGGGGTTTGAAGGACAATATAAACATTATTACCCCGGGGAATTATGACACCGTTAGGTTTCCTCCCCCACATTGTATAGCTGTATACTTTCCTTCTTTTGAATTAGGGCTTAGATTTCCTCTTCACCCGTTTTTTAGGGAGGTGTTAGAGTTTTTGAACATTTCAGTGCCCGAGTTATACCCAAACGCCTGGGGTTGTATGGTGGCCTTTTTGATCTTATGCAAAGTTTTGGCCGTGCCACCAACACTCACAGCTTTTAGATATATATTCAAAGCCCGCCTATGTAATTCGCAATCATACGGCTGTGGCTGGATTACTTTTACACACCGTCGAGGACTGAAGATAGTCTAAGACCTCCCCGATAACCAGAAGGGGTATAGGACGAAATTTGCATTTTTATATAACTCAGAGGGATGGAATATCAAGACCTCTTTTGACATTAAACCCAACCTCGAGTGTTTTAATAATGGGATCCCGCAGTGTTCTTTTAGTGACGCGGTGATCATTGATTATGCAAAGATGGACGTTCAATTGGGAAGGAAACCAATGAACGTCCAACTTAATTGGATACCCGGTCGTCCTGAGTTGGAGAACGAGAACCTTCTCTCAGCATTCGGCATCAGCTTGGCTATCGATCGGAGTAAGAGTTGCCGGGTTTCTTCCTTCTCTTTTCTATGACATGTTTAACTGTTTCTAACTCGCGGTTTTACAGGGATAGCCAAGGAGAATCTTCGAGCGAAGAATCCGGAGCTGATGAAGAAATTCAGCGTTCTAAGACTTGCTCAAGGGGCCATCCAGCGACCCGAGGATAAGCCTCTTCCCCTTCCTCCGAAGGTATAACTTCACAAAGTTCTTCGTTATGAAAGACTTCTGTTGATTCTTCCTAACTTTTTCTTTTGTAGGACTCGGCGACTGTAGAGAAGGGTCTGGAGGACGTGCCCTCAGAGCAAGAGGCTCTCCGACTTCTCGAGGAGAGAAAACAAATTCACATCCCCGATGAATCTGAGAGGGTGATTCCTCCACAGACGAGGGGGGTGAAAAAGAGTGGGAAGAAGAAGAGGAAGCGGGATTCTTCTTCCCACAAGGAGAGCTCGGCCAAGAGGCCCTCTGTGGGTACGATCCCTACGGCCGTACCTCTCCGCATAAGGTCGGTTGATGAGGAGGCGCCGCCCCCTTTGGACTCTCCACAGCCAGCTTCAAACAAGGGGAAGGAGAAGGTGGGGGAGTCTTCCGCGGCTCCCTCATCGCAGTTTGCTGAGGTTTATCGTCGTCGGGAAGTTTCCCCTTTTCGACATGAGACACCCTTTCCGGAGTTGGGGCATAAGGGCTTAATTGTTCGTTTTAACAGGGCGACGTCCAACTTAATCAGTAAGGTGGACGTCGACCTACTAGAGTCCATACGCCCCCCGTGATAGGGTGCGTCAGGCACAAGCTTCGGCGGCAGAGGTAATGACTTTTTATGCTTAGTGGTGTGATTACTTGGTTTCCGGATTTCTTTAGTAGCCGTTCCTTTGCAGGCGTTCATACGGTTGGCTTTTGAGCTCGACGCAAACCGTCAAAGTGCCGCAGACCAGGAAACCATGGCCGCCCTTACCTCCCGCTGTGAGGAGCTGAATGACGAATTATCAAAATTGCGGGAGGACCTGCCGGGCCTAAAAGAGAAACTGGCCAAGTGTTCTGAGCTGAAAGAACGCTTGGTCAGGACCGAACAATGGCGGGAAAGGGCAAGGAAGCAGCTGGACCAGACCGTCGAGAACTTAGATGCTGCTTCCACCAGGTCTGCGAGCCTCGGCCATGAAGTCGGCTTGCTGATGGATACCCATGCCAAGCTCGTTCATCAAAACCAGCAACTTATGCAGCAAGTATCGACTGATTCTGCCCACTTCAAGATGATCCTATCCGCGGCTAAGGTGTATAAACTGTGCTTAACCAGGAAGGCCCGGATAGCTCGAGACTGGCTTCTTTCGGATGAGCCGGAAGCGTCGAAGTTTCTTGGAGATCTGACGGCGGAGATGGTGAAAGCCGGAACCCTGATCAGTGACGAAAAGTATCGTTTGGCTGCCGCAGAGTTGGGCATGGATTTTACCTCCCTTCAGCAAACTGCTGATCAGAAGGGGAGTGAAGCCTTGTCCAACCTTGCTCCTGTCTTGGACGGAGAGTCGGCGGTACTGGTCGACGCTGTCTGGGATGCGGAAGAAAAGAGAGCCTGGTCCGAAAGGATGGATGCTGAGGCTGAGAGGGAGGCTTTATGTCTCGACTTGGATCAGCTGGTTCTCTCTTCTCCTCCGGCGTCAGATGTCCCGGAAAACTTGACGCTCTCCAACCTGGAGGTTTTGTGCCTTGATCTATCGAATCTTATTATTGACGAAGGTAGGAACCTCCAGGGCTTGTCCCGAGAGCTGTCCGAGATCGGGGTGGAGCCGTTTAACGTTGAAGATTATGTAAGCTTCACCCCCAGTCTAGAAGAGGGAAGGATCGGGTCTCTTCTGCCGCCGGATCAAGACGTCGAGGCTTTTTTGGAAGATGTATAGTCTTGCAATTTTGTAATTTGATTTTTGCAAACATTCAACTCTGTATTTTGAATATTTTGATGTATATATATTCCTGATTATGGAGTTTATTCGTGGTATCCATGCTTTTGTTCGTTGAGCCGTGGCTTCTCTCGTCTGAGGTCGCGGAATATTGCTTAATCGTATTAGCAGAGGGCGTGATTTGTCGATGTCACGCGCAGGCGACATCAAGGAGATTTGTACTTAGAATATTTTCAGCCCTTAGACCCCAGTAGTCCGACTTGTCGATGTCCCGGTTGGGGGTATCTTAGTGGGAGACTTGGGATTTTTTGAACTCAGGGACCCCAAACTGGGGGTCCGACTTATCGATGTCCCGGTTGGGAAACATCATTGCGAGAAACTTAGAATATTTTAAACTCAGGGACCCCAAACTGGGGGTCCGACTTATCGATGTCCCGGTTGGGAAACATCATTTAGAATATTTTGAACTTTAGGGACCTCAAACTGGGGGTCCGACTTATCGATGTCCCGGTTGGAAAACATCATTGTGAAAAACTTAGAATATTTTGAACTCTAGGGACCCCAAACTGGGGGTCCGACTTATCGATGCTACGAACGGATGTCAAATACTTCAAGTGATTTTTGGTCTTGGAACCCTATCCTAAGGGTCCGACTTATAGGTATCACAAGTTCGTTAGTGACAGAATAATTTGATAATGGGACCCCTCTCAAGGGGTCCGACTTATGGATATTACTGATTTAATAAGATTTGCAAAAGAATTTTACCAAATATTTGCGAACATAAGAGCCGGATAATCTGAAAATAAAACCTGTTTATTAATGATTGATAAGGATACAAGCGATGATTGAAGTAATTTTGAATTACAACGCAACTATGTTGCGGAATGACTGTAGTCGCGGATTGGTACTGATGAGTCTGTCACTGATGAGGCTGTTTATGCTGATGCTTACCGATTGCCCCTTGCAAATTTTATTAAATGAAGAATTTTTTCAAATGGTCTCCATTCCATGGTCGGGGTAGTTTTTTCCCTTTCATGTCTTCTAGTTCGAAAGTTCCTGGTTTGATGACGTGGGTGACTTTGAAAGGTCCGTCCCAGTTGGCCCCTAACTTTCCTTTCTCCACAATCTTTCCCGTAGCTTCTATTATTCGGAGGACCAAATCACCAATTTGAATGCGTCTGGTTTTGACGTGGCGATTGAAGCTACGGATCATCTTTTGTTTTTGTGCTATTGATCTCAGCATTGCGTTTCCTCTTGTCTCTGGCAGCAGATCTAAGTTTGCTCTTTTTCCTTCCTCATTTTCGTCGTGTGAGTAGTAGGTGACCCTTGTAGAGGGTACGCCTATTTCAACTGGGAGCACGGCTTCAGATCCGTATACTAAAGAGAAAGGTGTATGCCCCGTTGCGTCTTTGATGGTTGTTCGACTTGCCCATAAGATGCCTGGTAGTTCTTCATCCCAATTACCTTTGACCCCCTCTATCTTCTTTTTAATGCCATTCAGGATCTCTTTGTTCGCGGACTCTACTTGACCATTAGTTTGCGGCCTGGACACTGAACTGAATCTGATTTGGATGTTAAACTTGTCGCAGTACTCGATGGTGTTCTTGTTGACGAACTGCCTTCCATTATCTGTTATGATCACCCGGGGGATGCCGTACCTTGTGATGATATTCCGCCATATAAACTGACAGACTTGTTTGTCCGTGATTGAGCTAAGGGCTTCCGCTTCTACATATTTTGTGAAATAATCAATGGCCACAATGATGAATTTTGCGTTGCCCTTTTGCCGGAGGGAAGGGACCAAGGAGGTCCATGCCCCACTTGTCGAAAAGCAGGACGGCTTGCATGGCGGTCAAGTAATTAGATGGCTTTCTTCCTATCTTTGAGTGGTACTGACATTCAGGACATCTTTTGATCAAATACTCCGCGTCTTCTCGGAGTGAGGGCCAATAATATCCACTTCTAAGGACTTTCCCAATGACAGTTCGTACTCCTTGGTGTATACCGCATCCACTTTCGTGTATTTCGCGGAGGCTATAGTTTCCTTCTTCAGGGGATACGCATTTCAGGAGGGGGTGTGTATATGACTTCTTGTAGAGCGTTCCTTCGTGGAGTTCGAACCATCTGGCTTTCTTCCGGAGCATTTTGGCCTGACTTTCATCTTGGGGAAGCGTCTGATTCCGCAAATATTCGATGTATGGCTCCATCCATGTTTCTGATCTGTCGATGGTATCGACCATGAAGTTGATGCTGGGGTTAGGAAGCACTTCTCAGATTATGTCTCGAGCCGCGGATGTTTCTGCTGAGCTGGCAAGCTTCGCTAGGGAATCAGCCTGGGCATTCTGGGATCTTGGAATGTGCCCCAACGTGAACTTGTCGAATTTTTGAACAAATTCCTTTACTTGCTGCAGGTACATTTTCATGCTATCATCTTTAGCTTCGAATTCCCCGTTCACTTGTCCAACAATCAATTGGGAGTCAGAGAAGGCGGACAATTTTTTGGCTCCCGCTTCGTAGCAAATTCTCAGTCCCATCAATAATGCTTCATATTCGGCCTCGTTGTTGGATGCTGCGAACTCGAACCTGACCGCCCTTTCCATACGGACCCCGGCGGAAGACACAATGAGGAGTCCAGCCCCACTTGCTGATTGTGTTGAGGACCCATCTACATACAACTTCCATTCCTGATTGGGTTCAGGATGATAGGGGAGAGTGCTTTCAGCAATGAAGTCAGCCAGAGCTTGGGCTTTGATTGCTGTTCGAGGCTCATATTCGATGCCGAAATCCGCTAGCTGGTTTGCCCAATCTATGACGCGGCTTGACTTGTTTTTCCCTTCCAGAATCTTTTTCAAAGGTTGATCAGTCCGGACGATGACCTGGTGGGATTGAAAGTAGGGCTTCAATTTCCTGCTTGCCATGACGATTGCGAATATGACTTTTTCGACTTCACCGTAGTTTCCCTCCGAGCCACGGAATGCATGACTTACATAGTATATAGGAAGTTGTTTCTTTTCCCTTTCCGCAACCAGTACTCCGGATAACGAATATTCGGAGACAGAGACATATAGGACTAGCTTCTCCCCTTTGATGGGCGAAACTAGTTTTGGCAAGGTGGACAGGTGCTCTTTAAGTTGGCGGAAGGACTCTTCTGCTTCTGCTGTCCACTCGAACTTCTGTTGTTTTATTGTTTTAAAGAAGGGTGAACATTTATCCGCGGACTTGGAAAGGAATCTTCCAAGAGCAGCCACGCACCCCGTGAGCTTTTGTACTTCTTTTACTGAGGTGGGGGATCTCATGTTCTGTATAGCCCGGATCTTATCAGGATTTGCTTCAATGCCTCGCTCGTCTACCAGGAAGCCGAGGCACTTTCCTCCGGTAACTCCAAACACACACTTGTCAGGATTGAGTTTCATTTGGTGCTTTCGAAGGGTAAGGAACGTCTCTCGTAAGTCTGCGGCGTGCTGACTTGCTTGTTTGCTTTTTGTGATCATGTCATCTACATATACTTCTAAATTCCGTCCAATCTGAGATTGGAAGACCTTGTTGACCATCCCTTGATAAGTTGCCCCCGCGTTTTTTAATCCGAAGGGCATAACCTTGTAGCAATAGACTCCCATGCTGGTAATGAAGGCCGTGTGAGGTTGGTCTTCAATTGCCAACGGAATCTGATGATAGCCGGCATTGGCATCCATGAAGCTTAATAATGCATGGCCTGCTGTAGAATCCACCAGATGATCTATCTTTGGAAGTGGGTAATCGTCTTTAGGGCACGCCTTATTCAGGTCCGTGAAGTCGACGCACATCCTCCACTTGCCATTCGGTTTTTTCACCAGGACAACGTTGGATAGCCACTCAGAGTATTTGCATTCTTTAATAAATCCGGCTCTCAACAACTTCTCGACTTCCTCCTTGGCGGCCTCAGTCCGCTCTCTTCCTTGATGTCGTAGCTTTTGTTTTATGGGTTTATAGCCTGGTTTGATGTCAAGTTTATGACACGCGACACTGGTAGAGATGCCAGGCATTTCTTCCGTGCAAAAAGCAAAGACGTCGCGGAACTCAGCAATGGTGGCCACTATGTCCTGTTTGACCGTGCTAGGAAGATCTTTCCCTACCTTGATTTGTTTCCCCTCGAACATGTCTACTTCCTCGTATCGTTCTATGGGGCGAGGCCTTTCATGCGTGCTGGGATTTTCCTTGTACACGCTCATGACAGCTGGGACATTGTCTTCCCTTTTTCTTTTTGCAGGTGTCTCGGAAGACCCGCGCTTCAGGGTGTTGACGAGGCATTGGCGAGCCGTCACCTGATCTCCCTTGAGAATGCCAACTTGTCCATTATCTGTCTCGAATTGCAGCAAGAGTTGATGGGGAAAGATTGCTGCCTTGATATTATTAATGAGTGGGAGCCCCATGATAGCATTGTAGGGGAAGTTGAGATCTACCACTGTGAACCGTATGGGCATGGTCCGGCTTTCACTTTTCTCCCCTACCCGTACGGGGAGAATGATCGTGCCCAACGGAATGACCTGACTCCCTCCAAACCCAATCAGTGGTTTGTCTAGGGGTTGTAAGTGCTTTTCCTCGAACTTCATCTTTCTCAAGCACTCCATTGTAATAAGATCAGCCGTGCTTCCCGTATCTACCAGCACCCGTCTGACTTTCATTTGCCCGATTTTAAGAGTGACCACCAGAGGGTCGGTATGGGGTTGTTGCAGCGGTTGGGAGGTCGTGGCATCGAACTTCATGACCGGTCCCTTAGATGCGGCCATGGGAGGTCCTTTCAGCAAAGTGTGGACGCTGTTTTTTGCAGCGCGGATAGTGGGATATTCCTCAGTGTATCCCCCAAAAATCATGTTGATAGTTCCTTGAGTGTCGGAACTTTCGCGTCTGGCTTCGTTCCTCTTGGGGGATCTGCGTTTCTGTTGCCATGGCCTCCTTTCCCCTTCTCTTCCAGCATCATAATCCCTCCTGTTGAGGAACCTGGACAGTTTTCCCTCGTCAGCCAACTGATGCAAGATGCGCTTTAGTTCGCGGCATTGTGCCAGAGTATGGCCGTGCTCTTTGTGGTAATCACACCACATATTATAGTTGCGCCTATCAGAGGGGGTGGTAACAGGAGGTGGAGCTGGCAATTGATCTCGAACAGCGAAGAAAATGTCCCTCCTGTTTCGATTGAATATGGGGTCGTTTCCTCCATCTCCCAGATTCCGCGTCCTAGTTTCTCCTTCTGTAACATACACGTGTCGGGCTCGTGGAGGTCCCATATCTCCTCGAAGAATGCTCCTCCCTGTTTCGTGAGGATTGATGGGAGGGCCCGACATCTTTTTTCTCAAATTTTCGCCTTTTCGGATCATGTGCTTGACATATCTCTGAGGCCGTGACATAACTTTGGCATTGTTTCATGGCCTCTGCGTACGTCTTTACTTGACTTTCAACCAACTGGAACTTCAGCCGTTGGGCCTTCATTCCGTTGATTAGGGCGTTTAGCGCAACCGACTCCTCCAAATCAGTCACTTCCAGCACTACCTCATGGAACTTCTTAAGATATGAGGATATGGACTCTCCTTCCAATTGAGTGACACTAAGCAGGTGGAAGTTTGATTTCTCCTGCCTTCTTGAGGCTATAAAGTGGCCCAAGAACTTGCCCTCTAGTTGGGCAAAGTTGTGGATGCTTCCTCCGGGAAGGGAGGTGTACCACGTCAAAGCTACTCCTGTAAGAGTAGTGGGAAAGAACTTACACCATAACGATGAGTTGGTGGTGTACAACAACATAAGATTCTTATATGCCGTCAGGTGCTCCTGCGGGCATGACGTGCCATCGAAAGCAGCCATGTTCGGTACCTTTATTTTCCCGGGATTGGGAGTATTCAGTATCTCCATGGCCAGGGGAGAGATTAATGATATGGGCTCTTCAGGAAGGACACTCTTGTCGGCCTCATTCCGCGGTATGGAGGTGGGAGTGAGGGGACGGCTAGACCCCGCGAGTTGCGCCTTCTTCCTTTCCTCCCTTCTTTTATCTACCAGGGATTGGACGCTCTCAGACGTCTTTCGTTTTTTGCTCTCTAGGAAGGTTCGGGCATCTGGAGTGGCGGTTTTGGATTCGCCATCTCGTGTATCTGTCTTGCTATGGTGCGGGTAAGTTCTGGACCTTTCCCGCCTATTTTTATTGCGTCTACTGGAATGGGAAGTCCTCGAGTTCCCATCTTGAGATTCATGAGATTTTGGTATCTCTTGACGGGGCTCGATTCGTTCCTCTAAGTTCTTTATTTGGTTCGCCATGTCTTCCAGTACTCGTTGTTGAGTAGGGGTATTGTTTATGACGGCGCGGAGTTGTTCAGAGAACGCGGCCGTGAGATTTCGCGCTAGCATGTCCAGATCACGGCGAGTCACGGCTTGATTATTAGCGTGACCCGCTGAAGTGTCTGTATCTGTGCTATGCACGGTGGCGATTTGAGTCGGGTTCTTCTTGGGAGCCATGACTTCTTGTACTATCCCCACAGACGGCGCCAAACTATTTCGGTGATGAAACGAGGAAGTGGGATACACTTGAAATACCTGGAGATAAGTAGAAGTGTGATCAAGAGAAGCGACTTATGAGAGGAAGCGACCTGAATTCCTGCAACACAACACGTTAGCCTTGTCCGGGGGGTGATCTCCCGGAAAACCCCTCCGACGCTCAAGTTAGAACGTAGATCGGAAATTAATGAACGACAGATTGTAGAATGAATGCAAGAAGAGTGTGATTGAGATTGCCAAGGTTTATGCTAGGGCTCGGGAAGGCTAAGGAAATAATGTAATCGAGAATACTTAGAAAGCTATTTCCGATGATGCCATCCTGTTTAGTAGCTATCCCTATTTATAATGGTCAGGAAGGGAAGTTGTATCTCAGAGGGAATAAACTATCATGGGAGTAGTGGGAGAGATAGGCAGTTATCAAGCCTGAAACAAGGAGAGCCAAGCATGATTGAAGAGTGGAAGGTGGTGGGCAGTTATTCTCCTTAAAAGGAGGATGGCCAAAGAAGATAGATGACAGGGAAGTTAAGTATTCTGAAGGTAAAAAGCCCATGGGCCCTCCAAGGAAGACGGGAAGTCCAGCAGAAAGCCCATTGACCAAAAGTCAAAGTCAATTCGGAAAGGTCAAAGGGTATTTTAGTAACATGATGCTAATTAATAAATAAATAAAATAATTGAGTAAACAACACCATGACAAGTATATTATTATTCTTATTAATTATTTTTTTACTTTGTAGGTCAAATCACATTTAATGTATTAGAAAACTATATATTATATTTCATTTATTTCAATTATATATAAATTGTTTTCAATTTAATTTATTTAATGATATTTAATATTTAGTGTATTGGATATTTTGAGATACTTAAAACATAATATACTTTTATTAGGATTTGTTTTTGTTAGTTATACTCTTGATTACTTAAATGAATGCTTAATTTTAATATGATTTAGGTTGTGACTATCCTTATATAAGTTGCTTATATTTTTTCTGAAAAAAATTAATCTTTTTCGTTTAAACTAATAAAATAATTTTACATATGTATTTATATATGATTTTAAAGTGTGTTATTAATAGTAATAATATTTAATACTTCTATAATTAATGTAATAGTTATTTTTGTTAGCAAAAATTGGTATGTTATTTTTTATTAAAAAAAACTCATAATTGCGTATTGTACTCAGTGTACGAATCATTTGCTCTTGTATTCAAAATAAAAAAATAAAAGTATAAATATAATTATATTACGCACAATGCAAAATATGATATAATTTACGTAATGTATATAACTGTTCAGAGTGAAGCGAAATATAACTATAATGTAAAATTTATTTCATAAAATTTTAATTTCTTAGTTTATACAAATATGTCAGAAAAATGGATAAAGCTGTGCATAGCACGGGCACTATCTAGTATTTACTAAAATAAATCCACATAAAAAAAATCATATTTAAAGCTTGTTTTGTTAGTCGGTAAATATGAATAAACAATAGTTGAGTTTATTTAAGCATTTACCTAGTTTTTGTTTTTTTTATGAGTTTTAATTATCTTTTTCGCTCAGTCGATTTCATGCATAAACTTCTCTTTTAACCATTTTACTAGAGCCGAAGAACTCGTTGGTCACATCCTTATTTATGTCTAAGGGTAGTTGTCTTCTTTCCTTCCCCAGATCTCTTATCATAGTTTTCTATGAGCAGGATACACTAGGTATGAAGGTATGATGATAATGATATTTTCGAATTGAGTCAAAATTGATTTATTTTTGATAAATTTTCTTATTTTTTAATAGCAATTTGGATAGTTAATTTAATTATTAGTCATAAGTCGAGAATCTTGCCGTTAGCAGTTTTTATAGGGTGTTTGGCATATGAGATTTCAAGGAGGGAATGGGACTTTAGGGTAAAAAAAAAGTCAAGTCTTTGTTTGTTTAAAGGAAATGGGGATGGAAAATAGGACTAAAAAATGTGAAAGTCCCCACAACATGTCTTGGGTGGTATTTGAGTTGAGACTTTGATTCTTATCATCTTCATTTAAGTCCCTAACAAACAAATAATGGATAAGACTTTTTTATCTTAAAAGTCTCATCTTAAAAGTGTCATCTTAAAGTGTCATCTTAAAGTGTCACAAATCTCATTTCCTTGTGTCAATAAACAATAAACTTGTCACTATTAGCCTATAGAGACTTGGTTTTGATTAAATAAGGTTTAAATCTATACATTTTTCAAATGAGCCAGTTTTATACTGAAACTTTTTTTATTGGATTGACTTAACATACAGTATTAAATTATCACTTACAATTTTAAAATAATTAATTTTTATGGTTTTAAAGTAATTATTTATAACCTTAAAGTAATCTGATCAATTATAATAATCAGCTAATTATATGTACTCGTCTCATAATAAAACTGTACAATACAAAACTTGTTGATGAATTTATTAATGTCTGATTTGGCATGATCTAATCTGATTCAAATATCATTGATTGGATTTGATCTGAATCTTTCGGGTCTGATTTGTTCTGTTTTGGCCAGATCTAAACTGATTTGATGTAATCTGGTCTGGTAAAGTTTGATTTAATTTGGTTTGATCTAATCTTTGTTCTAGTCTGATATAGTTTGCTCAGATTTGATTATAATAATAATAATAATAATAATAATAATAATAATAATAATAATTATTATTATTATTATTATTATTATTATTATCATTATTTTGGCAATTATTATTATTATTTTTTTTTTGGAAGAAGAAATTTTTTTCCATTAAACAAACAAAATAATTACAGGAGCAAAGCCCAGACGACTCTACTAACTTCTAATAGCTGCATCAGATAGCTAAGTAGGCCCCACCTTCTAGGAAGAGTTTCCTACCCGCCTTCTTCATATGCATAGAAGAGAGAAGAGAAGCCTCAAAAAGAATAGGAACCAAACCAACATCCAAAAAACGACAAAACTATACATTATAAATGGTCCTATACAGCCAACTAGTATCTCTATCATTCTCATTGATATAGATAGCAGGGTAATGGGCCTTCACAACATCTTTGATAGTCTTAATGATTGCATCTGTTGATTTGACTTTCGCTTGCCAAATAGCTTCATTACGGGTTTGCCATATCTGGTATACAAGACAATTCAAGGCAATGCAAAAAAAAATTTCTTTAATTTGAATATTCTCTATTTTTTTATAGCTAAATTACCAAGCGAGGAGACTCTGACTTTGGAGCCAAGCCATGTCATGACTCCGTCTAGGCATTTTTGGCTAACCTTGCAAGAAAAGAACAAGTGTTTGGTGGATTCACTGTTGGTTCCACAAAGAGGGCATGAGTCATTTGGAGTAATGCCCAGTTCATACAAATGATCTTTGGTTTTAAGTTTTCGAGAAGAGCAAGTCAAACAATGAATCTTGTCTTCGGGAGAGCATATCTGGACCAGGCCCAACTTGCCCAGTTAACCTTCTCAGAGGGGCTAAGCAGCTTCTGGTATATCTCACTTCGGAGTACCTGCGATTTTCCAGCCATTCCCCAAGTTTCTCTTTAACACTGCATATTATTATTATTATTATTATTATTATTGTTATTATTATTTGGTAAAGTAAATTTTATAAAGTGCCAGAAAAAAAGTCAAAGCTTACATCTAGAGTCAAGAGACTTAGGTGTCGCTCACCATGAAAGCTCCAAAGGGCCAGAACAATCCCCTCGTCATTCGCTAGTTATCGGTGACGACACCTCAAAAAGAAACGTTCACAACGAGCGTAAACATATGGCATCCTACAAAATTCAATTACAAAAGCCACCAAGATTTAGCAAGGCAGCAATGCCAAAAAGCAGTAGCATCATGCATACAATACGCTGCATTATCAGCATCAGGAGCAAGATCTCCGCAGCCCGCATCTCTGTTCAAAACAATGCAAACTCAAATTGGAAAAGCAAAGCATACAGATAGCTTTGTAGCAAAAAAAGGACCCTCTGCTCTCAGCATGCTAGTAGTTTAGGGGCTGACAACACCATAGCATCATCCGTAGCCAGCAGCTTCCAACGCCTCAACACTAACTGCCTGCAGCAAGCAGCGCCTCTACATCAGTAGCTAAACCGGCTACCGCACCTTGAGAATGTGTCCAGAACACCACAACGACATACTTCACAAAAGCAACACTTTGGGGCTTTGGTTGTGCAATCAAACCAGCAGAAAGGAAACCCAGTTGCATTTATATCTTCATCACCATAACAGATGCAAGCATCACAAGGAGAACTAAACAAAACCAACTAAAAGGAAGAAAATTAGCTGTATCATATTCCTTTTCCAAAATATAGCTTAAAGGGTCAAGTCCCTGTAAACCTTAGGCTCCAGGGATAGGCACACTAGAGCCCCCGGATGATCAAAACACTAATCATTAGAGTGTGATGGGTTACCCCTCAGTCTTGGATCAGTGTTCGCCTCTATGGTGGTAATAATCATTTCTCCAGAGGCGTTAGTTGAATATATCTCAGTTCTGTTGCCTTGGGTAGGATGTGTTGCCTTGGGTAGGATGTGTTAGGGGGGATTTAGGAGGGTCATGGGTTTGTAAAAGTCCCACCTGACCTTGTTGTTTCGAGGGATGGGTAGCATCGGCTCAATTATTACTAATGTTATTATTATTATTATTATTATTATTATTATTATTATTATTAATTTTTTATTATTGTTATAGAAAAGACTTGTTACTAAAATAAAAAGAAACTTTACAGAAAGATTAGCAAGAAGTCAAGAAATAAGTTGAGCAGCCTCACTTTTTTTTTAAATACAAAAGGCTAACCTATGGAAAATGTAAATCATAGACTTGCTACTACGAGAATGACTCAAAGAAAACAAAGTAATCCTTAAAAAGCATATCCATTGTTTCTTCTCCAAACTCTCCAAAATTAGAGAAAGAAAAAAAGGGATATATGTGTATCCATTCTCTTCACGCTTGGCAGCTTATTTCTTCTTCCTTTCGAGAACTTTAATGGATTTTATGGTGTTTGCACAAGTTATAGCTCAAGCAGTTGCACCATTCACTATAAAACTTGAAAGGGTCCTTGCTTAAATAAAGGATGACCGTCATAACACTATTGCATAGGGTTCTTGTGAGCTGTCATGCATTGTATAAAAGGTTCTATCATATACGCTCACAGTCAAAGTGAAATTACCATTCTTTATCTTACAGAATCCATAACTAAAGTTGAAAGGCCTACATGTTCTTGAATAAGAATGAGAGCGTGTACCCTCTTCACAATGTTAGGGCATATATAATTGTCAGGCCATTGCTCTCTTTTCTCTTTTCTTGTTGTTATCTAGACCATAATTACTCTTCCTGTGTCTATGAAAAAACAAAGGAATTATCAACTATTGTATTGTCAATACATGTTTCAAGTAAAATTTAGGATATTGATTTAACAAACCTTCAAGTAATGTCAAAACAAGCTTGAATTTGTTAGCACCAAGTGTAGCATCAAAACTCTCAACAAAATTAGTTTTCTTTTCATCACAATAAACCTTGAGGTCAAATGCATCCTTGGTCCGTTAGACTGAATCACCAATGTGTGCATTCTAAGCTTTGGTTGATATATTAATCTTGTCAATGTTTTATATTTTCTTTTGAAATTGAAGTTTGAATGACATTAGCTGCCCCACAAAACGAAGCATACATTAGTGGCACTGGAAGTTTCCTTTTTCGATTGTTGACAAGTACTTTCTATAGTATCTTTTTTCCAGTAATGTACTCCTAAGACTTTTCACTGCTTTCATCAAATCAATCTCCTTTTGAGTTGAATTTGTTTCCCATTTCAAACATCAAATATCTTCGTTCGGTCTTGATTACAATTGAATTTGTTTTGCCTAGCTTATAAATTTCCTAACATACTTAAATATTGGGTTTTTGTCAAACTCTTCTAACTTTATAATCTCCCTTTTTTAATTAACCATCTTTATTACTACCTTCTTTTCTTTTTTTTTTACTTACACCCAAGCTATTCATTATTCTATAGTATTTTACATATTGTGACTATGATACGAGAAAAAAACAGCCATGTGAACTCTTGTTTTATTTATCTCATAGGATATTTTCATAATATTAGAATTTTATAAATTATTAGTTGTATATAATTCTAAATATAAACAATTCAACAAATGCCTTCAACTGCGTAAAGAGGTATTTGGGTGCAAGCAAAAAAATAAAGTATTAATTTGTCTTCTTTTATTGACTATAGTTGTTTCTTCTTTTTAGTAAATATTTTAATGATGATTGACATGAAATAAATTTGATTAATAGTTAACAAAGATGTTCATATTATTTTAATATTATTGTAATTATATTTGAAGCAGAAAAAAAAGAGTTAGAACAAATGGTCCGACCAGCCCAATCCAAGAGTTGAACAACTGAAAACCACTAAGGAGCCGATTGGAACCTAAATCGAAACCTTACAGTCCAAATTTTGTTCCACATTTTGGGAACTAGCACCGGATGGAACCGAAACCGGCTCAACCTAGACTGTGACCATCACCTATTTACACCAACTTCAACATACATTTACTTCTAGGTTTGCTTATTTTTTGTCCCAGTCCCATCCCCGGATCAATACATTGTTTGAATTTTATCATAATTTTAGGTTAATGATAATGATTATCTATGCCTAGTAATTAATAGAATCAGTTAAATCAAATGACAATACTTCAGTTCAGTTTGAGGGATTTTATAGCTTTATCGTGTAGCTTGGATTATTTTGGATGATTGATTCAGGTTGAATCAGGATTGAATACTAGTATGTGGTATGCCTAATTTAGGTTGGACTATCTAATTTCAGATTAACGCTTCACAAATGTCATTAGAATCCGAAGTCGGAGTTTGTTTTACCAGCCCTTGTTGGCGGAGCCATTGTGTGTCCATGGTGCCTTCAGAGATCCGACAATCTTTTCCTTGATGAGCAGGATCAAGTTAGTGCGGGATGAGTTAGCAGGATCGCCTTCACTTCATCACAGACCAAAAACGAATCATCCACAAAAAATAACAGCCACTAAAATACAGTTGATATACTTCATTTCGCACCATCGAGAATAAAAATGTCATAGAATGAACCGAATAAAAAGGTTATTACATAACCTGGCATTCCCTTTTACTTCTTATTAGAATTTCAAATGTTCACATGTAATCGTGGAAGTACATTACATGATGTACAAGATCAAAATACAGATAAAACACATCAAAAAACTACCTGGAAGTTATATAGCACTTTCGATTCTGATTCTCTCGGTAGTATGCAGACTGCAGTTGCCTTGTCTTCGATTAATCTAACAGTGTGGAAAATTTGTGAAAGACACAAGAACAATCTACTCTTTTCAGTTTACAGTTATGTACTACACTCTGGAACTTTCTTTCATATATCCTCTAGTATCTTCTGTAACCTTTGACCATAAATTAGCCATTTTTTCAGCACAGTTTACCTGTTAGGGTCACACCAACAGACATCCTTTAAGACCACAACTTGACAAAGTAAATTAGTAACTCAGATTTAATATAAAAAAATAATTTACGGCATGGTTTATCATGATCCACTGAAATCACTGATTTATGAGCCACAAGGACTCAAAATTACATGCATCAATTTTAATGTACTCCTATATGGCTATATGTTTATCTCTGAGTTGTTTGTGCCAATGTGTGTATTTGTGTAAGAAGAGAGGCTTTTGCGTTCTTATAAGCGTGATCAACAGCAAATGAACTTGATCAAGCTGATATCCATAGAAAAAAGGGCAATGTAATAGACCAGGTATTCTCCCCAATGCTCCCCGATAAGGCCACAACCAATACGGCAAAAGCAACTACAACAGCCCTCCCAAACACTACATTTGCTGTTCACCATCCAAAAAATCATTTACAACCTGTATCATCCACTATAGCAATAACCTCGAATTTACCAAATTGTTCAATAATCTACAACATTGACATCCCCTAATCTAATATGACTTAAAAGCGAAAAAAATTTCTATTCCAAAATTGGTAAAGAAGATATTTGAGGAAAAGTAATGCTCCACCTAGAATAAAAATGGAGCTCCAGTCAGAGTGATAGACAGCAGATCCAAAAGCTCCATTATCGTAGAACCAAAACAGTGCCAACAAAGTATTCTAAGCGTATACTTACCCTAAATGAAGCGAAGTTTTTTGCCTGAAGTCTACAAACCAAACAACATGACGGCCAGCAAGAGCTGTGAGCCAACATTACTCATTCCAACACATAAGATTGCCTCTAGCATGAACACCAAAGTCCTTCAGTTTTCCTTGTAACGAGAGAAAAAGATAAAAATAGGGATTTGACAACTACATCAAAAATCTATAAAACTTCCAAGTTCCAAAAGTGTTTTACATAATGCAACATTCATATTCCTAATCTTCCTGTCCACATTGGTTAGGGCATTAGAATAAGATCGTCTACAAACATCGTGGTTCCAAAAACTCAATTTCAAAGTTAAACTCCCATTGCTCAGTCTCTCTGAATTTCTCACTGTCCATGAAAATCATATACATAAAAACAAAACTCTCCATTTGACAGAAAATATATCTTAGCCAAGCTTACTGCTGCTCCTCATCCAATATTGCTTTACTCATAAGTCATGGGGATCAAGGAAAACATCTAGCAATTGTTTTGACATACCTTTTAAGTTTGCATAATTGTATGCAAAGCAAGAAATATTATAGGGTGATCACTGATTACATTTAATAAAGAGATGAAAATTTATATCAGCACAATCAGTACTTGAAAGGTAGAAAAACTACCTGATCATTTACAAACCCCTTCAGCATTTTCAGAAAATCAGAACGTTTTTCTCTTTCCAATTTCTCAAGTTCAATCCTATTATTTTCCTGCATGTATATAAGCTTTGAGTGAGATTCGCTAATAGATAGGGCAGAGAAGCGCATTAACTTCAGGCATCCCAACACACTTGTACTTTAATATCATATATAACAAGAAAAATTGGTACTCAACCAATTTCAAAAAGCAAAAGACAACTTATGTGAGACACAAGACAGGTACGTGGAACATAATGCAAAATGTCAGATGCGGTCGAGGTGCTATAACAATTGCAAAATCACTTTCCTGGTTAATGCGGATGGATTTGCGTTTAATTCGGCTATGTTGCAGTCACAATAATTTCACAGTGTGTACAATGTGATTTTGAAGCATTGATGAGACCATTATTTTGCATTATGATAAGTATTTACCAAAAAGCCATTTTCGAAAGCTTGTCTGCAAAACATAGTACCAGCTCCGCCAACAAGATATTTTTCTTTTATATTGTGGTTAATACTTATTATAGGTTAATTGAATCAGAACCCTATGGCAATAAATTATAAACTAAAAGGTGAAGTAAAATCTAATAGCGTTGATTGGCAGGTGATGTCATGAATTCCATCTTGATACGTTTTAGGACATGTATATACACCTAATAGGTAGAACTTAGGCTTAGGTGTTGAAATGTTGGTGACTCAAACATAGATGAAGATGCATGGGAATGGGTTCCAAGAGCAAAAGCCAAGTTGGCTTTGTTTGGGATTTGATGGCAGCCGAGCCGTCCTAGTTTGCTGACAACATAGGGGCTTTCTAGAAGGGATCGCCAAGTCGACGATGATGGAATCCTTGGTGACGCTGAGCCGACGTTCAGTACTGACTTTTGCATCTGTTTTCCAGAGTATGCAGCCGAGTCGGCGTGGCATGGCTTGTTGGTGAAGCCGACTCGACGATAGGTTGCGTGTAGCTGGCTGCTTCAGTCGTGGGTAGTTTTTGATGGTTTTTATTCTTTTTTTGGCCCTAGTTTCTTTACCAAGGGACAAGTACTATATAAGGCTCTCCCTAAATTAGAATTAGGGCACACAAAAACAGAGTGAAAAACTAAGAGGGAGAATAATTTATCTTGTAATCTCCCAGCTTATAGTGAAAGTTTGATTCTCGGTGCCTCGTGGACATAGCTATCTTATCTTATCGATAGTAAACCACGTAAATTTCTCGGTGTGATTTTCTTTATTGTTTGCATTAAATCTGTCATGCCAAGGACAGAGAGAGAAGTGGAAACCTGGTTGAATACTATCATAGGAGGCGTAGGAAGGGAAACCTTGAAGAGTTAGGGCAGTTTGGGGGGGGGGGGGGGGGGGGGTGGGAGGGGGGGAGGGGCAGGCGTTTCAGTAGGATTAGAAGGAGAAAACATTTAGTTACAAATGTTTTTAGTTATGTTGTTATATTCAGTTATCTTTAGTAGTTGGGTCCTGATGCCAATATAAGCATTAGTTGTATTAAATAAAGTGTGAAGAAAATCAATAAAAAGTGGGACTAAGGAGCTGGAGTGCTCAAACTATTTGATATAAAATCTAATGTGTTCTTTTCTTCTTTGTGTTCTTATTCATCTTTCCTAATAGTAGCATTGAGACTTCGTGTGTCTCAACAGGTACCGGAGCGGTTTCTTTTTCCTGTGTATTTCCATAATCATGGGTAATCCAAATCAGCAACAAATATTGGATCAAACGGAACAAGATATGGAGAGGTTGGAAGAGGTCTTTACAAACCATGTTAGAATTGAAGTAGAGGCAGAGGAGCAATTTCTGGGAAACAAGAAAGTATAGACCGTGTCTTGGCCATTTTGATGGATGGACCCGCAAAGCTCAAACGATGCAATTTTTGTGGCAAGGTCCCGTTACTACAAATTGGAAAAGTCAAACGATGCAATTTTTGTAGTAATGTCAAAAGGCCATGTTGGTGGGCAACCCCTCATTAAAAAGGTCGAAAATATTGTTGAAGGCCATGATTAAGGCGTTACGAAGCGAAGGAGGAGGAAATTTGGTGGAGTACAATGGGATTGAGACTTGTTTGAAGGAGGCTTCGATACCTAGCCACTTGCGAGACTTGTTCGCACATTACACCGACATCTTTAACCAACACCTTCCCTCACCAGCATAGAGTAAAAATTGCAGTCACAAAACAGTGATGCGGTAACGAGAGTGATGCGTTTATTGTAAGGCCTAAATATCGGTCAAAATCAAAAGATATTCCTTGGTACAGCCCAAAATACGATTTCTTTACACCTTTACAACGCGGAAAATATAGATTCGTTGTTTTTGAAAACATTTACAATGCGGCCGACGCGATGCGATGCAGCCTTGTTTTTACACTATGCTTACCACCCCAAAGAACCCAAGACCATAACATCAACCTTAAGGATGGAACCGATCCTATCAATGTTTGCCCTTAACGCTACCCCCGCAGCTAGGGATGGTCATGGGTCCAATACCCTGTTGGACCCGCCCCTTTTTTAAGGGTCTGGGTCTTGCTTTTTGAGACCCATCAAATCCGGGTCGGATCGGGATCTAAAAAATATTTTAAGGATCTGGGTCCGGATCCTAGGCTTTAGACCCGGACCTAAACACGGATCCTATAAAAACTAAATATTTAAAAGTAAACATTTAGAATTCTAATGAATTTGACCCACAGTCCAGTAGCCCACTTCATGATTTATTTTTCAATTCTTTGTTTTTTTTATATTGATATTTTGTTCATGAATTATTCTTTAAATCTTTTTTTTAAGTAGATTTTGAATTTTTTGCCATGGTGGTTGTTGTAGAAGTAAATTTTAAGAGATTTTTTTAGACCCATTAAGGACACTAAACAGATCAGATCAGGAGAGTCTGAAAATTTTGGATCCTTAGGGTTTGGATCCGAGTCTGGATCTTTAAAAAAATAAAAGGGTGTGGGTTCGAGTCTGGGTCTGGCCAGACCCGCTCCAGGAAGGTGCAAGACGTCCACAAAAAAGCCTTTAGAATTCATGAAGGGCATTACGAGTTCCTTGTCATGCCAATTGGCAAATGCTCCTTCAACATTTCAATCTTTGATGAATGAGGTGTTTCGCCAGAAGTTTTGATTTTCTTTCGATGATATACTCATGTACAGCAAGGGTAGGGAGAAGCATCGTGACCACGTGGAGCAAGTGTTTCAATGTCTAAAAAATCACCGCTTCATTGTCAATGGTGGCGAAAGTGAATTTGGTAAGGATGCATAGTTGGGCTATATAATTTCGGATGAGGGGGTATCGGTGGATGAGGAAAAAATAACTACCATGAAATATTGGCCAATACCAAAGAATCCTAAATAATTAAGGGGATTCTTGGGGCTTACTAGATATTATCGTAGGTTTGTTAAGGGATATGCTCAGTTGACAAAGGCTTTAACAAATCAATAGAAGAAAGATTCATTTTCTTGGAATGAGGAGGTAGAGAAAGCATTTCATCAATTGAAGGGGGTCATTACAAGAGATTTGATTTTGGCTTTGCCGAATTTCCAGAAATTGTTTGTAGTTGAAACAGAAGCATCCTATCATGGGCTGGGGCTGTCTTAATGCAAGATCGACATCCAATAGCTTTCTTTAGAAAGACTCTCGGGTTATGGGCTAGTAGGAAAACCATATATGGAAAGGAATTGATGGCAATTATATTTTTCATTTTAAAATGGAAGCATTATCAGCTTGGGCGAAAGTTCTTGGTGTGAACGGATCAAAGGAGTATGAAGCATTTGTTGGAGCAATGAGAGGTCAGTGGTGATTATCAAAAATGGGTGATGAACTTGATGGGATATGATTTCGTTATTGAGTATAATCCGGGAAAAACGAAAATCGTAGCTGATGCCCTTTCATGTATACCACATCATGTTCTGAAGTTGGGTGCTTTATTATGTTCGAATGATATTAACAGGGGCCTGCTGCAGGAGGAAGTAAAAAAGGATCAGACCTGGTTTGCAGAACCATAAGACAGGCAATAGCTCTGGAGGAGGCTGTTCCAGCAGGTTACACTTTGGAAAATGACATTTTGTTTTCCAAAGGGACGTATGTGCTCGCTAAGTCATCTCCATTCATTATGATGCTTTTAAGGGAGTATCACAATTTCCCAGTGGGAGGTCATGCAAGAGAATTAAAAACATACCTCTGATTAGCAACTGAGTGAATTTGGGAGGGAATGCGCAGGCAAGTAACATGGTATGTGAGGGAATGCCAAGTATGTCAACAAGCAAAGGCTTCGTATCAAAGTCCAACAGGGTTGTTACAAAATCTAGCTATACCTACGTACGTGTGGGAGCATATAACAATGGACTTTATTGAAGCCTTACCAAAATCAAAAAGGGTGGACACGATACTAGTAGTGGTTGATCGCCTTTACCAAATTTGGTCATATTTTGGCTCTCAAACACCCTTAATCTACGTTGACAGTGGCTGGTCGTTTTGTTAAAGACGTGGTCAAGCTACATGGGTTTCCTTCAACTATAGTGTCGGATCGTGACAAGGTTTTTATGAGCATATTTTGGCGGCAAATGTTCGGTTACAACAAACTAAATTGTTGTATAGCATAGCGTATCATCATCAGACCGACAACCAAAGTGAGATCGTTAACAAGGTGGTTGAGACGTACTTACGATGCTTTGCGAATGAGCAACCTAAGAAATGGACGAAATGGTTGCGCTAGGCTGAATTTAGTTACAATACCTTACCTCACATTTCAACTAGAATGTCTCCGTTTCAAGCTTTATACGGGAGAGTTCCCCTTCATGTGGTTCGTATGGTACATCAACACACTTCAGTCGATTCTTTGGACCAACTTTCACAAGAAAGGGATGTTATGTTGGAGGAACTACGATTTAATATTTTGAAGGCACAACAATGAATGAAGCACTATTCGGATAAGAGGCGAGGGAATGTCACATACCAAGAAGGGGATTGGGTATTTCTGAAATTACGTTCATATAAACAAAAAACTTTAGCTAAACACATCAATGAGAAGCTGAGCCTTCGTTATTACAGACCATACAAAATCTCAATGGATCGGTAAAGTTGCTAACAAGTTGGCTCTTCCAAAAGATTGCGAACTACACCCTGTTTTTCATGTGACATTTTTCATGTATCACAGCTTAAAAGAGTGGAGGGACTTCCTCACACAAAAGATCTACCCCTCCCCTAACTATGGACTTGGAAATATAGGTTCCACCCGCAGACATACTCCAAGTTAGACATTTCATTCCAGCCTAGGAGATATTGGTTTCATGGGAGGGATTGGATTTAACAGAGGCGACTTAGGAGGATGCTCATAAAATCTTTTTGGCTTTCCGTATTCCACACCTTGAGGACAAGGTGCATCTTTTGGCGGGGGCCGAGGGGTATTGTCACGCCAGAGACAGAGGGGGAAGTGAAACCCAGGTTGAAAACTTATCAGAGGAGGCGTAGGAAGGGAGTAGAAAGAGAAAACATTTAGTTATTTAAATGTTTTCTATTATGTTGTTACATTCTGTTATTTTTAGTAGTTGAGTCTTGATGCCTATATAAGCACTTGTATTAAATAAAGTGTGAAGAAAATTAATAAATAGTGGGATTAAGGAGCTGCAGTGCTCGAAATTGTTGATATTCATTCTTGAGTGTTCTTTTTTTTCTGTTCTTATTCATCTTTCCTAATAGTAGCATTGAGACATGGTGTATCTCAAAATCTTTTTTTTTCGATTATTGCTTCTGTTGTCACAGAAAACTAGGATTTGCATAAATAAATATAGTAACTTCATAAATTTGAAGTAAATGCTAAAAATTTCGAATAATGGTTTTCCATGTAAAAAGAAAAGGCAGACTTTGACCCATAAAACCTCCAAAACTATTAAAATCAATGTCCGTGTACAATATATATCCTATCAATGAGCACCATGTCTACTGTCTAGAGAGACAATAAGAAATTAATCAGCTTCTTCAAAGATAATTTAGCATTACTATATTTTAATATGCTTCACCAGAAAGAGTCTACAAGGTAAATTTGAAATACCATTGATCAACCATATACACATATTACTACTACCAGAAACATAACCAATTAAACAAGGCACAATTAACCTACTCGCTGCAAGCAAATTTGAACTTTCATAGCTCAGCTATGCCTAAGAGCAACAGAGCCAAGGAGATGATCAGATAACATTTCACTTTGAAAATAACAACAAAGGGAAATTTAGATTTTTTTTGCTTCTTTCGTCAATCTTGACTAGTTCGAACTATGACCCTCACAAGGTCCACATCCCTAATTGAACCCAAAACTGTAACACGCTTATCATAAGAATTCTATAGCATTATAAGCTCTTCACGTCTTGGTTAGTTTATCACTCTTAATTATGATAAATGAAGTTAGCAATTTCTGTAATTCATAAATTGGCAATGCAACAATGCAATAAAAGTAGTTCTAAAAGTAACTTCATATCAATATGCTATTACGATACAAAGGAAAGGCAAAATTTTGTTACAAAGGGATCTTCAGCAAAGCTGGCAGGTTCAAGGTCAAGCTACAGTCTAGGGATAACACATTAGTGTGTTGCATGCAATACCAGTTCGAATGGAAATATCAATCCTATAACTTCAACCTGGAAAAAATTTCAGTTGGATTGGATTACATACCTTGATTTGCTCATACTCTCGGACTGCGCAGTTTTTCGAGTCTTCAGTAATTTTCAAGGTTTCTTTCAACTCTTCCAGCTTGTAATTTCTGGCCTTATCACCACCAAAGACTCTAGAAGATGCACTTTCTAGCTTTTCAGCCCTAGATTGCAAAGAGGATACCTCTGACAGAAGTGTCTGAACTGTCAACAAAGCATTTGCACGATCTGAATATGCATTGTGAGCCGCTAACATAACCCCAAGATATTCGTGAAGGGTATCCTGTAAAAGAATAGGTAGCTTAAAAACCTTTATAACACTCTGAAGTCTGAAATCTATGATTAGAAATTTAAAACTTGATTCTCAAGCAAAATGTCTATTCATTACTAGAACTGATGAATAAGCTTATTAACCTATTCTAATATGAAGTTTATAACTAAACAGAGATATGTGGTATTTATAATCAAAATGTAAAGCACGAGATACCAGGTTTTTCACTGTTTTGGCATTCAACTCCCTATATATTCTGCTGCCTCTAACACAAGCTGTTGCTACGTTTTTAATTTCAGAAGCACGTGTTTTTTGAGTGTCGTAAGTTGCTGTCTCATTTTCAAATTTTGTCAATTTGATAAATGAGAGCCCCAACTCTCCCATTGTATCTCCTATATCTTGCTGAGCTTTGACAAGTGATTCAGCCTAAAGGAGATAAGATAACAAAACATTAGAAAATAGCACTTCGGCAAATCATCATGAACCATGACATGGTAAACCAGTGAAAAGCAAAAGTCATAAGCGCAAAATGACCTGTTTAGACACATCCGTAAGACGATGCTCGAAATCGAAAAGATTGTCCTTCTTCTCCAAGAATTCTTTGTCTTCCTCAACAACTGCCGGCTTAGAATTTCCCCAATCACTTGTAACAGACTGCTTCAGCTCTCTAAACAACCTCAACAAATCCCTTCCACCTTTAGCAGGTTGAACAGCCTCGTGTGAGGCCACAACATTCCTTGAATCCCCAAATAATTGCTTAGGTAAGTTAGCAGCCCCATCTAGGATCCTTGATGCTACATCTATGCTCGTAGGCAAAGGTAGCTTCCCAGGCACTTGCAAAAACACTCTCAACTCATCACTTGTGCTAATCACAGGATGAGCCGCCAATTTCCTCAGATACTTCTCCAATGCTAATCTCCTCTGCTCAACAAAATCCTGCTTATGCATCACTTGACTCTCCACCACACTCTTATCTGGCCTAGGTGGTATGAAAAAACCTCTATACGACTCAGACAACCTATCTGCTAACGTTACAACATCCCTAAACCTCCTCCTAACACTGAAATCTGACCCACCAAACCCTCGCATATTGGTCTTTGTACTAATCAAATAAGTCACATACGTATTCCCTCCAGGAACAATCGAATTTGACACCTCATGCTCCTTCTGAGGATTCAAAACAGTAATATGCAAATACTCTGAACCCAATTCCGACCTTGAGAAGCTCTCAAAACTCACCTTAGGGCTCCCAATCCCGTTCGTTTCCCCACCATTATGAACCTCTCCCAAAATTGGATTAACAAACACATCAGAGTAATCAGAATCATCAAAATGTGAGTTAAAATCATTATCTTTTGAGCTAATATGATCTTCTCCTTGTAAAGGAGACAACAATGGATCTGAATCAGCAGGTGCCACAACAATTGAAGGAAATGATAAAGGATGATTACTATTTGAATCAGATAAAGGCGTAATTACAGTTTCATAATTAGAACCCGAACATGACGATGATAATAATGGATCGTCAAGAATTAGGGTTTGCATATCATCTGGATGAGCTCCTCCGTCATTCTCAAAGCCCATCATTTTTCTATATTTTATTACTCCAATATATTATTTATCAATCGACAAAAACAAGCATCAACAAAATCAAATTGAATGAATTTCCTAAATGTTATTCCTAGCAATTTCAAACTATTATCTATACTACTAAAAGCAAATGAAATTACGAACCAGAATCTGCATTCGGAAAGCCGATAATGGAGGAATGAGAGACATACAGAAGAAGATGATGATGAGTAATTGAATTGGAGTTATCAGTCACGAATAATTTTGCGGTCTAGAGGAGAGAGAAAAGAGTGTACCTATGAACAAGAGGGGATTTTATTTTCACGCAAATTATCAATAATAGATTATTTTTGTTAAAAAGGTCGGGAGAATATAAGAAGATAAATAGTATAAGAGATAAACTTATATCGGTTTATCAATCTATTCCATTCTCCATATCTGTATTACAATAACTTGTAGATATATATAGCAAAAGATGGGGAGAGGAAACAAATGTGGTACTGTTGTGAAAGATAGACAATGCATTCACTAGTATTGTCACCTCAATCACAACACTCCCCCTTTAATGCAGTATATATATATGGAAATTTTATTATGACATTCATAATCCTACAACTGTCTCATTAAAAACTTTTATCAGAAAAACCCAGTGGGAAAAAAAAACTGATCAAAGGAAAAAAGATTACAGTGAGCATATTTCTCCCCCTGAAGTTAACATATGTCTCGAAATCGGCACATTCCAATCTTGCGTACCAAATATTCGAATTGCTTTGACGGGAGTGACTTTGTGAATAAATCAGCAGGGTTTTCACAGGATTGAATTTCTTGGACTTTTATCTTTTTATCTCTCTGCAGATCATGTGTGAAGAATAATTTTGGTGACAAGTGTTTTATTCTGTCTCCCCTGATGTATCCTTCTCTGACTTGGTTGATACATGCATCATTATCTTCATAAATTGTAGTTGGTGCCCTAGTTGTATCGTTTAAGCCACAATCCTTTTGGAGTTGGCCGATCATGGATCTCAACCATACACACTCTCGGCTGGCTTCATATAAAGCTATCAGTTCTGCATGATTTGAGGATGTAGCCGTTAGAGTTTGTTTTGTTGATTTTCAAGATATTACGAGTCCTGCATATGTAAATACATATCCAGTTTGTGACTTGGACGTATGTGGATCAGATAGATACCCGGCATCAGCATATCCAGTGAGTATGGCATCATTTCCTGATTGGAAAAATAATCCAAGGTCTATAGTTCCCTTTAGGTACCGAAATAGATGTTTTATCCCATTCCAATGTCTTTCTGTCGGTGCATTGCTATACCTAGCTAATAAATTTACAGAAAATGCTATATCAGGTCTTGTATTATTGGCTAAGTACATTAAAGCACCAATGGCACTCAAGTATGGCACTTCCGGACCTAAAAGTTCTTCGTCTTCTTCTTGTGGGCGGAATGGGTTGTTTTTTATATTTAGTGATCGTACCACCATTGGGGAACTTAGTGGATGAGCTTTGTCCATGTAAAATCGTTTCACAACTTTCTCAGTATAATTGCTCTGATGGACAAATATTCCACTTTTCAAATGTTCAATTTGTAGACCAAGACAGAATTTAGTTTTTCCTAAATCCTTCATCTCAAATTCTCTCATCAAATATTTAGCTGTTATCTCAATTTCTCTTGGGGTTCCAATCAGATTTAAGTCATCTACATACACAGCAATTATTACGAAACCGAATTGAGATCGTTTAATGAATACACATGGGCTAATTTGGTCGTTTTTGAATCCTGCTTTCACAAGGTATTCACTCAAACGATTATACCACATTCGCCCGGATTGCTTTAATCCATACAATGATTTCTTTAATTTTATAGAAAATATCTCTCTAGGTACATTCTTTGTTGATAAGTTTAGTCCTTCAGGGACTTTCATATAGATGTCTGTGTCAAGTGACCCATATAAATACGCAGTTACAACATCCATCAATCTCATGTGTAGGCTTTGAGAAACTGTTAAACTTACCAAAAATCTGAGTGTGGTTGTATCAACTACTGGGGAATAGGTTTCTTCATAAGCAACTCCTGGCATTTGAGAAAAACCTTGAGCTACAAGTCTTGCCTTGTATCTAACAATTTCATTTTTCTCATTTCTTTTTCTTACGAATACCCATTTGAAGCCTATGGGTTTTATGCCTTCTGGAGTTTGTAAAATTTCCCCAAAAACTTCCCTTTTTTCTAATGATATTAATTCTGCCTCAATTGCTTCTTTTCATCTTAGCCAATCAAGTCTTTTTCTGCATTCATTTATCGATATTGGCTCAAGATCATTTTCATAATTTATTATTTCAATAGCTATGGAATAAGCAAAGGATTCATTTGGAATGATCCCTTTTCGATTCCATTTTTTCTTGGAGAAAATATAATTCATTGAGATTTCATAATTTTCATCCTTTTCATTATCGGAAATGTCTTGATTTTCTTCTTTATTTTCATTTGGGTTATTATCAATGGTACCCTTGTACTATTGAAAAATTACAATGGTACCCCACTGCATTTCAGTGGTACCCCCCAAGTATATGCTAATTACAACCGTGACACTATTAATCAATTTTCCGTTAAGTTGCCGTTAAAACCTAACCATGGTTAGTTTCTTCTTCTTCTTCCCTTTTCTCTTTCATGGCAGCTCTTCTTCCATGGCAGCTCTTCTTCCATGGTTAGTATGGAATTAGTCTTTGAATCTTTGCATTAGAAATACACTTACAAAACCCCACAATTCCTTCTAATTCAGTGTAATCCTAATTCTAGTACAAGCTCTTTCTCGGCATTAAATTTCTGGAAATTAGCTTCATGCTGCTGCATATAGAAACACGCCCAATAATCAGCAATCAATTCAGGACTAATTCCACTCAAACAACAACACTAAACAGTAAAACCACAATAATAATATTTCCAAAAAAAAAATTAAAAAAAAAACAAACAGAACAATGTCTCAATTACAAATTCAACCTGATCGCAGACTCCATTTGTGTATAAAAAAGAAAATATTTATCACAATTAAGGTTGGGGTTGTGTAAATTGGGGTTGCTAATTCCTCAAAAAAAATGTGAAATTGTAAAACATGAACCCTAATTTAGTTCATGCCATTTTTGGGTAAATTCTTTGTCTCTCTTTTAATCTGTATTTTTTCACATTTTTGATTCGAGTTCCACATTTTTTCTTGTTAATCAACGATGGCGGTCTCCAATTACCACTTAACAGCCTCATGTTCTCTCTCTTCTTCTTCTTCATCTCTCTTTACTCGTTCGAAATTAGTTTCATCAAGGTTTGTTTTAGGAATCAATGTTGCATTTTGTTTGATTTTACTCTCAATTCGTACATTTTTGTAATGAAGAATTGATTGTGTTGATTTCAGAGTTCAAATTGTTGCTGTTAAAGTTAAGAATGCTGGTATTGTCCTGTTGTCAAATTGTCTTGATGTTATAATATACCCAGTTAGATTATTGAATTTTTCAATTTATGCTGGAGTTGTCTTGTCTTGTAATTTGGAAGCTTTTTATTAATTTTTTCTTGAACTATGAAGTTTTTGGGTGAGATAATTGGGAGTTTAATACTGGAAGCTCATCTTAAAGGTTTGAAGAATGGAGTATCCGTCTCTTAGATTCCATACTAAGCTGTCATGGAAGGAGAGCAGGAAAAGGGAGGAAGAAGAAGAACCTAACCATGGTTAAGTCATTCGAGATTTAACGGCAACTTAACGGAAAATTGATTAATAGTGTCACGGTTGTAATTAGCATATAATTGGGGGGGTACCATTGAAATGCAGTTGGGTACCATTGTAATTTTTCAATAGTACAAGGGCACCATTGATAATTTCCCTTTTCATTTTCATTTTGAATATTATTTTGTGCACCTTCTAGTTTTCTCAATTTTCTTGGTTCTAAATCTTTTGAACCAAGTGGCCTTCCACGCTTTCTTTGCACAACAATTTCATCACTTTTTGCTTTTTCATTAGGAATTTCTATTCGAGCTGGAGTATTTGCTGCTGGTATATGTGATTTTGTAACTCTCTTAGTATCTGTGAATGCATCAGGTAATTGGTTAGCAACACTTTGTAGATGAACAATTTGTTGTACTTCTTGTTCACATGATTTTGTTTTTGGGTCTAAATATTCTAAATGTGTTGCTTTCCAAATAAGTTTCATATTTCTTTTTTGTAAGTTCACATTCTCCCCCCCTAAGGATGGGAATATTGTCTCATTAAAGTGGCAATGAGCAAATCTAGCTTGAAATTGATCACCAGTTAATGGTTCAAGATATCGAATGATTAATGGAGATTCAAAACCGACATATATTCCCATTCTTCTTTGTGGACCCATTTTTGTACGTTTAGGGGGAGCAATGGGCACATATACAGCGCATCTAAAGATTTTCAAATGTGAAATATTTGGTTCATGACCAGCTACTAATTGCATTGGCGAATATTTATGATAAGCTGTAGGTCTTAGCCTAATCAATGATGCTGCATGTAATATTGCATAACCCCAGGCCGATGATGGTAATTTTGATTTCATTAGCAGTGGTCTTGCAATTGATTGCAATCTCTTAATTAAGGATTCAGCAAGGCCATTTTGTGTGTGAACATGTGGCACAGGGTGTTCCACTTTAATTCCAATTGACATGCAATAATCATTAAAAGTTTGAGATGTGAATTCGCCGGCATTGTCCAATCTAATATTTTTTATTGTATAATCAGGAAAATGATTTTTCAATTTGATGATTTGTGCAAGTAGTTTTGCAAATGCATTGTTTCTACTTGATAGAAGGCTTACATGTGACCATCTTGTGGAAGCGTCTATTAAGACCATGAAGTACCTAAAAGGTCCACATGGTGGATTAATTGTCCCACATATATCTCCTTGAATTCTTTCAAGAAATATAGGAGATTCAGTAACAATCTTATTTACTGATGGTCTAGTAATAAATTTTCCAAGAGAACAAGAGGTGCATAGGAGCTCATTCGACTGGGGAATCTTAATATTTTTTAGTGGATGCCCGACTGAATTTTCTATTATTTTATACATCATCCCAGTGCCAGGATGACCTAAGCGGTTATGCCACAAAGTGAATAGCTCCTTATTGTCTAATCTTATCATATTTATTTCAATCGGGCGTATATGGGTGAGATACAACCCCGATGAATATGCTGACATCCTTTCAAGGATAATTTTCGTTCCATTTCTTTCTGCTGTAAGGCATAAGAATTCTTTTTCATTTATACTTTTGTTTCCATATGGTAACCATTTTGCCTTATTGCCTTGAAACTGATAAGATTTCTTCGAGATTTACTCAAGTATAATGCATCATTTATTTCTAATTTTGTCCCCATAGGGAGTATGATGCATGCTTTTCCAGTGACTTCGATTAATTTTGCTGTTCCTGATATGGTATTGACATCTGCCTCAAGCAATGTTAGGTTTGAAAAATATTCTCGATTTTTCAATATCGTATGTGTTGCTCCACTGTCTAGGAGGCAATGAAATGTTGATCCAATTACTGACATATCCTTTTCTAAGACAAGAGAATAAGAAAAAAAAATTTATATTATTAATATAAAGCTAGAATACTCAATACAAAAAAAAACATAAGTAGAGAATTACAACTTATCAAATAAAAAACAAGTTAGATAAACAGAAAATGCATCTAGTCATCTCAAAAGATGTAATTATCTTCTTCTTGGGGATCAAGTTTGTGGAGGTTCACATCCTCAGTAAAGAAATCGGAGACATCTAAGGTGGGTCCAGATGTACTTGCTTCATTTACAAAATTTGCTTCTGCTCCTTTTCCTTTGTTTTTCTGGGAAGCTTGATATATAAATCCACTAAATGTTTGGCAATACGACAACTTCGCCCCCAATGTCCAATCATGCCACATCTATTACATGTGCTTTTGTATTTCTGGACTTGTTTAAAATTATCATTTCGGGAGGGAAATATATTTCTTTCATAAACGTGGCTACGTCCACGGCCACGACTAAGTCCATGTCCACGACCACGACCACGACTACGGGCATAAAAATTTCCTTGTTCAAAGGTATTCATGCCGCTCTTTTAGTGATATTTTCCACGACCTCTGCCTCTTATGAAATAGTTCCCACGAACCTCGATGGCGCACATTCCTCTCAATTATATTTGTCTCATTAAAGGGCATAGTCCCAACCGGTCTCCTGTTGTGATTTTTCAATAATAGTTCATTATTTTGCTCCGCAACAAGAAGTGTTTTCAGCAATTCATGATATTTTTTGAAATGCCTTTCACGATATTGTTGTTATAACAAAATGCTATTTACGTGAAAGGTTGATAATGTTTTTTCTATCATTTCTTCATCTGTTATTATTTGTGCAAAATAGACTAATTTTGATTTTATTAGATGAAGGGCTGAATTATAATCACTAATTGATTTGAAATCTTGAAATCTTAACTCTCGCCATTCATCGATGGCCTTTGGGAGAAACTTTTATTATGGCCAAATCTTTCATTTAGCTCTTCTCAAAGTAATTTTGGGTCCTCATAATTGGTGTATTCATGTTTGAGACTGTCGGTTAAATGATGTCTCAAAATTGATGCGGCTTTTGCCTTATCTTCCTCAATTTTTATGGGATCTTTTTCAATACCCTTTCCTTTGTCGGTGGGATTAAGTTCAATTATTGTGTATAATAAACTTTTTCCTTTTAGATATAATTTGACATCTGAAGCTCATTGTATAAAATTGTTTCCTGTTTATTCCAGGGCATTGAATTCTCTCTTTTTGAGCTACAATTGAGAAAATGACAAGGTTATTTAATGATTTTGTGTATCATCAAAGATATTAAAACATATTAATCTTATCTCCCCCTGATTTAATATCTCAAACATAATAAACACAATATAATCATAAATAAAAATAAAATAGATAGTATTAATGGATGATAAAACAAACAAAAAATAAATACATATTGCTAAACAAATGCAAGATTTATAATTTATTTTTGGATAATTAGGTAGAGCATTAACGCTACGAGTAATACAATTAAACCCATAATGATAAGGAATGCTTCTAGTATTTTATTTATATTATCGGAAATTGGATTGATGTGGGTGTTTGTAGATGTATTGTTTGCTATGAATGGTTGAAGGAAGAAGAAGATGAAGAAAAAAAAAAATTTATTGTGTTTGGGATAAGGTGTGAGTGGTGTGTGTGTGTGTTTGTGACGGGTAGAAGTCCCTATTTATAGGGGGTAAAAAGGTAAAAAAAAATTAATTTTTTTTATTATTTATTTATTTATTATTATTTTTTTATTTATTTATTTTTTATTCAAAATCGAACCCTTGACGATTTACTTAAATTGTAATTTTCGGACCACTCTGGCATTCATCCCAGGGTGATATTTTTACAATTAGAAAAGGATTTTATGTTGTGTAGAAAATAATATGGTCATGTCTGCTAATAATCTGTGTTATAGGTAAATTAAGACAATTTATTATTATAATGTTAAATAAAATAGAATCAAATAAAATCGTTATTTATTATTATTTGAAGGTGAAATTAAATTTTATAAGTTTATTAAGTGATTATATAATTTATAGACTAAAATAACCAAATGCATATGCACATAATATGATGACATGATCAGATAAATAGAGATAAAACCGTCCATAAAGGCGATAACAATGCTAAATTAGCCACTGTCCATAAAGGCGGTCATTACAAAATAATATTAGCCAGTCCATATAGGCGGCTGAAAAAAAAGTAAAAACGAACATAAAAATTAAACGACATTATTAAAATAAATTGTTTTATGGGTTAATAGTCTGAAAACATTTGTTACTAGTTTCTTCGCCGTCGTCATTTTTTCTTTTATTATTTTCTTGTGGGACTGTAGGATCATTAGTAGGTTGGACTGGTGGGTTATCAGTAGATTGTGGTGGCTGATTAGTAGGTGGTTGTGCTGGTGGATTAGCTGCATTATTGGGACTTGGCATTGAGTTTTCATTTATATGGGTATTATTTGGATTATATCTTCGCAATTGGTTTGAACCACTATTAGCTGGGTTGGTAGTAACAGATATACAATTTTCTTCAAGGATAAAGTATAGAACGGTGTTAGTAACACCTTGAATAATAATATTGATACCGTTTGATTGTTGGTCCATATTGTGGCTAAAAATGTTATAATATTTTGAGAAAAAAATATTACCTTCTTGGGTTTTTGAGAGCGAAAAATTGGTGCTGATAACGTGTTAAAAAGGTAGGGAGAATATAAGGAGAAAAGTAGTATAAGAGATAAACTCATATCGGTTTATCTTTCTATTCAATTCTCCATATCTGTATTACAATAACTTGTAGATATATATAGCAAAAGATGGGGAGAGGAAACAAATGTGGTACTGTTGTGAAAGATAGACAATGCATTCACTAGTATTGTCATTCAATCACAACAATTTTTATTTCTATTTAATTGTTGAAAATATATTTACCTATTATTTATTTTTCAATAAATTGAATATTTTATATTTTTAGCTTTTTTTAAGTCAGCAAATATGAATAAACAATAGTTTAATTTATTTCAGAAGTTACCTAATTTTTATTTTTTTATTTGTTCTAATTATAGTTTTCACTCGGTCGATTTAATATAAGTTTTAAATTATCACTTAAAGTTTTAAAATAATCAATTTTTATGGTTTTAAAGTAATTATTTATAACTTTAAAGTTATTACTTATAATATTAAGGTAATTAATTAGAGTAATGAATTTATTAATGTCTGATTTGGTTTGATTTAATCTGATTCAAATATCATTGATTGGATTTGATCTGAATCTTTCGGGTCTGATTTGTTATACCCTGGCATGATCTAAATTGATTTGATGTACTATGGTCTGGTATAGTTTGATGTGATTTGGTTTGATCTAATTTTGTTTGTTCTAGTCTAATATAGTTTGCTCAGATCTGATTATAATTGTTGTATTATTATTATTATTATTATTATTATTATTATTATTATTATTATTATTATTATTATTATTATCATCATCATCATCATCAACATCAGCATCATCATCATCATTATTATTATTATTATTATTATTATTATTATTATTATTATTATTATTATTATTAATAGAAAAATTACCCAGATAATCCAGCTTTTTACTGATCTCCCTGCAATAATCTCAACTTTTAATTAAACTTGAATAATTCTAACTATAAGGGGTGCTTGCTAAGAATGCATTAAAGTAACATCTTACCTATACAGCAAGTTATTTTTCAAAAAAAAAAATAATAAATACAAAATTAAATTATAAAAAATTAAAAAATTAAAAAAATTAAAAAAAAATCAATTAAGTTTATTTTTTGGGATATTATCAATGGTACCCCTGTACTATAGCAAAATAACAATGGTATCCCAGTTAATTTCAATAGTACCCCCCAAGTATATGCTAATTACAACCGTGACACTATTAATGATTTTTCCGTTAAATGTCATTAAAAACCAACCATGATTAGTTTGTGATTCAATTGCTTTCCTCTTCCTTTTCCCTCCTATCCCGTACTTGCTTACTCTGTCTTCATCATCATCTTCCTGCGTTGATTACACCATTGTTGAAGCTTCATCTTTCTCATTGCTGCTTTTCTTGACGTTGGTAAGCTTTTTTTTTTTTTTTTTTGTGTTAACAGATTGTAAATGGATGATAGTGTGGTGTTGAAATTTGTATACAAGGGTAAAGAGACAGAAGTTTTTTTCGAAGATGTCGACCTAGTTAACTTGGGATAAGGCTGAGAGGGAGGAACATTTGACGCCTGAACATCCCAGTTTTAGTTATGTATACAAAAAGAAGCATGTTCAACTAGTTGATGATAAAGCATTGTTGGAGATGTTTAGTAGAAATAAGGGCAAGGACAGTATTTGCATCCATGTAGGGGACTATAAACCTAATGCCCTGTTAGATGATGCTAGAAGGCTTAGGGAAACCTTAAAGCAGAATGCACAAAAGAAAGATTTGAGATCCAATCCTCCCCCTGCAGAACTTGATGATGAAGATGATGATGATGATGTTTTGATAATTCCAACCCCTAGTCAACCCTATGAGGAACCGCCTGTGTTGAGTGTTGAGGATGATGTGGACCCCATTCTAACTCCTGTAATACATGAGAAAAAACTTGTTGATGATATGGACCCCATTCCAACTCCTGTTACACACCTGAGAAACAACCTATTGATGATGTGGATGTTGATGTACCCCACATCCTGTAATACTTGAGGAACATACTGTTGAGGATGATATGGATGTTGATAGTGATTTTGATATAAAAGTGTAACCCATTCCAACCCCATTGCAGATTTTGAAGCCCAAGGGCTGGAAACCACCACAGACTGAGTTTAGGCCCAAATTGCCTGTTTTGAGAAGGAGTAGAAGACATGTTGAGATAAACCCACCATCCCATGTAGGCATGCAATGAGAGCAATACTTCATGAAGGTCTTGATCCACAATCATTGGTTCATGATTGGTATTCAGTGGAGAAATACAAGTTGGCCTATCATCACAGCATTAAACCTATCCCTGACCAGGATAAGTGGTCGGCTACTGAACACCCTACTATATTACCTCCTGTGCTCAAAAGAGGTGTTGGTAGGCCTTGTAGGAACCGAAAGAGAGGTGATGATGAAGAGAGGAAGGCAAAGAGGAGCAAGACAATAAAATGTGGGAAGTGTGTGAATTTTGGTCACAACAAGGCCAGTTGCAAGGGAGGGACAACAAAAAAATAAAAGGCAGCAACAAACACTAATGATGCTTCAACTTCCAAGTGCAAGGGAACGACATTGATAAAGCAGATGGCATCATCAAAAAAGGGAAAGAGCAAAGCAAAATGAATAATATTTGTGTTATGTGAATGTAGTTACTTATTCTGACTTCAATTGGATGAATAGTACATAAATCCTCTTTTGTATAACTAATTGATGAACAGTAGATTAATCCTCTTTTGTATAACTAATGGATGAACAATAGATTAATCCTCTTTTGTATAACTAATGTATGATTATGGATGAACAGTAGCTTATTCCAGATTGTATTAATTATGTAAGATTTTGGATAAACAGCAGCAACTTGGTATGCAAATTGATCTAATTCCAATTTTTGGTAATGAACAGTACAACCTTACTTTTACAAGGCAAGAACCAACACAATACCTAAGCTTACGTATAAAGAAACCATTACAACACTTACATCTTACTTTACAATCGCAAAAAAAACCAATAATAGGTAGAACATTACAACAAATTTCATGAAAACCAGAACCTTAAGTAAGCTATCAACCTTCTTGGACTACCCTTCAACAGTAGCTTTGAGTTCATTAAATTGTTCACCATTCAACATTACAGGAGCAGCACCTTGTACCTCTGTAGGTGTAGCTTCATCAATGTTTTCCTTCAAATCAGCATCATAACCCCATTTAAATGCTTGGCGCGACATACATTTGTAGTAGATTCTTCCCAGATTGTTAATTGAACCCGAAACCCTAATATCATAGAACTTTGTTGGGTCACAGTAACATTTTTTCAACCTTACCCAGCTATCACCAACTTCAATGGAATTAACGTTAGGGCTTCCATGTCGTCTTTTGGTATTACCCGAATACACATTACCGCAGAATGATGAGTTCCTTGAGGAAGCAGCCATGGAAGGAGAGAAGGAAGAGGAGAGGGAAAAGGGAAGAAGAAGATCGTGTGTTTGAAGTGATGCTGGATATTTAAACAATTAGAAACTAACCATGGTTAGGTTAAAATTCAAAATCTAACGGACATTTAACGGAAAAATCATTAATAGTGTCACGGTTGTAATTAACATATACTTGGGGGTACCATTGAAATTAACTGGGGTACCATTGTTATTTTGCTATGGTACAGGGGTACCATTGATAATATCCCAATTTTTTTATTTTAACTTTTAATTTTTAATATTTTTATTTTTGATTTTATTTTTCTTTTCTTATATAGAATTTAATCTACAAAATGGTCACCATTTTGGGCAATAATGTTCTTAGGTAAATGACACTAAAAATTGGGATTATTCATTGTCAATTAATAGTTGAGATTATTGTAGGAAAATCAATAAAAGGTTCGATTATTCTAGATAATTTTCCTTATTATTATTATTATTATTATTATTATTATTATTATTATTATTATTATTATTATTATTATTATTATTATTATTATGAAAAATTAACTTTAATAATCAAACTTTTCACCCGTCCGCTGTAAATAATCCTAACTTTAGATTATTTTTTAATAAACCAACTTTTACCTTAGTTTGCTACCAGCATACTAATATGGTATGCTAATAGCAAACTAAGGACAAAGGTTGAATTATTATAAAATAAAAGTTTATGACGATAAAAACTAAGGGCAAAGATTGAATTATTATAAATAAAAAGATTATGCTGATAACAAACTAAGGGCAAAGGTTAGATTATTAAAAAATAATCTAAAGGTGAGATCTTGAACAACAGATGGATGAAAGGTTGTATTATTAATATAAATTTTTCTTTATTATTATAGAAAAGACTTGTTATTAAAATAAAAAAGAAACATTACAGAAAGGTTGACAAGAAGTCAAGCAACAAGTTGAGCGACCACACTTTTTTTTCAATACAAAAGACCGATCTATGGAAATTGTAAACACTAGACTTGCTACTATGAGAATTACTCAAAGAAAACAAAGTAATCCTTAAAAGGAATATGTTTATCCATTCTCCTTACGCTTGGTAGCTTATTTCTTTTTCCTTTTGAGAAGTTTAATGGATCTTACGATGTTCGCATAAGTTATACCTCTCGCAGTTGCACCATTCACTATAAAACTTGAAAGGGTCCTTGCTTAAATGAAGGATGATCGTCATAACACTATTGCATAGGGTTCTTGTGAGCTGTCATGCATTGTATAAAAGGTTCTATCATATACGCTCACAGTCAAAGTGAAATTACCATTCTTTATCTTACAGAATCCATAACTAAAGTTGAAAGGCCTACATGTTCTAGAATAAGAATGAGAGCGTGTACCCTCTTCACAATGTTAGGGCATATATAATTGTCAGGCCATTGCTCTCTTTTCTGTTTTCTTATTGTTATGTAGACCATAATTACTCTTCTTATTCAATGTTAGGCACTGGAAATTTCCTTATTCAATTGTTGACAAGTACTTTTTATAGTATCTTTTTTCCAGCAATGATCCTCCTGCTGCTCGACATTAGACCAAAGGCCAATGTGTCATATCAGGACAATCATAGAAAGTCATCAACAATCAAACATAAACACAAACACGTACACGTCAGTAACTAGCATCAAATATAATAAGGCCAACTACTAGATAACATTATATTATAAAACAACATAAGATGATTTCATAAGACGCAAGCACAGATAGTAACCGTTTATCGGCCACTTATACTTCTTAATTTCATTACGTGCTTTCCAACCCGAACCACATGTTCTTGGGTAGAATGCAGGTCTTCACGCTCCTCTTTTCAAACATAAACTCTTGCAAAACACGTATAGTATCAACTCGACCAAGGAATTAACAGAATACCTAACACATGACCTTATAGAGCTTGTCTATCTTAAGGTAAGTGTGATCATAGTCTGTAATACCCTTGAGGTAACTTAACTTAGGCATACTTCTCACTAGCATAAACTATTCTATCAATAAGTTGATGTTCTATCAATGAGTAAACGTTCTATCAATGTGTAAGCTTTCTATCAAAGAATGAACCTTCTATCATTAAATAACTTTCAATCAATGAATAAACTTCCTATCACTGAATAACTTTATATCAGTGGATCTTTGCTCTACTTCCTGGCATAGTGACACGGCTAAGGACGTTACCGGCCACCCAGCGCCCATGGCAAAGTATGAGCTCATGCCCTTTCCAGCTGATCCTCTCGGGTCCTACCTTCGGGAAAAACTAACACACTGGGGTACTAAACCAGTGAAGAGGCCACCATATTGGGGTTTGCAAAGCCCGCATGGTAACACCTCGGTCGAGGGGCGGTATCGGCCACCCGGCGCCCAATGACCCAAGCATGCTCATACCCCCCTTACGGTGGTCCCCTCGAACTTCACCTAGGGGAACTACTAAATCAACCGGACATAATCCAGTTGAGTCATGCCAGCTAATCATAATCTAATACTTTATCAGATGGGAATAACTTCCACTTTCGACTATTAATGAGCGCCCTGGGTAGCAGCACGCCAAAACCCACTGAGCCACTCAACAAAATATGAAATTCACCTATAAAGGAGTCATTTGAACTCCAATTAAGGCATAATCTAATTCTTAAATAAATAAGGGGGTGGTTCCCGCCTTCTGTTAACACTCTCATTCTCTAAACTATTCTAAGCACAAGGATTTCATAGTCGATAGCTCTTCATATAAAGTGTACTTACTAGTACCTCATAGTTTCGATACAATGCATACTATCACAATAAACAATAATGTCTTAAAGAAAATTGCATATAAGGGTTAGTTACTACGTGTACGTACCTGTAAGCGTCATTGCACGATCAAAAGTCACAAAATCACCCCAATTAAGGCTCTACTTTCTTCTTACGAAATGGGCACCTATATAAGTTATGAGTAGAACTAATAAGTTCCCTTAACTACTTTGACATACCAAACTAAATACCAAATTAACCGCTATCACCCATTAAACATGAGTTTCCGATGACTCTAGCACGCACACAACTCATTCAATACAAGTTAAAATCATTAACTCAACACAACATAAGTCTTTCCATCACTTTAAAGTAGATTTATGTGTGAATCATTTCTTTACATTAACTAATTTTGAGCATATCGGCTCGCGTTACCCAAAAATAACTAATCACAACTAAATCTTACAATTTTAATATAGCATTAATATAACAATAAGGCAAATCTTAGAGTTGTCGTATCGGGATATCATTTGTTACATTCTCCAAAGCTATTAAGAAATATAGTCAAAACAACACGACAAATTACTTTAGCAACCATCGAAGATAAGTTGACATTATGCTCTTGGCTTACTAATATCATGTATCTATAACTTCAATAACAACCTAATAAGGGTATTTGTAATTCACAACAATCAAACCACAACAAATAGTAACTATTATTCCCAATTCAATTAATCAAAATCACTTTCATAGTCAACTAACATCATCACTGTTACTAATTATTCACAACAATAACCAATCGACCAAATCTTAAAACAACTTTTAAAGTTATTTAATCAATCATCTCTAAAATACAGTATAAAACACACATCATTAGTAATTTCATCTCTAAATCCAAGCCCTAATCGTTTCGTGTTAAAAAATGACATATTTAATTACTACCCATACTAAGATTCAAAGAAACTAATACAAAATCAACACACAACCCATAATTTCAAATCACACTTCAAACCCTAAGTCATAAACAAGTTTAATTCATCAATCAAATTCTTACCCACAAAAAGATTCAATGAACTTAACACAAAATCAACATCAAACCCAATACACTTAATAAAACTCCAAATAAAACTAGAAAATTAATTAGAGAAAAGAGAAAAGATGGCTCACGAAGGTGAAACTAGGAGATGGACAAGGAGGTAGGTGGTTTTGTGGTGGTGGTGACTCACTGTGCGAAATAGGGAGAAGGAGTCACACAAACTGTCCCCTACTGGCGGTACAATAGCCGAGCTGCTGGTGGTTGGGAGAGACACACAGCCTACCTGCTGCTCGCTGCCGTGAGGGAGGAGAGAAGCAGCCTTCTTGCTGCCGGCTGTCGTGAGCGAGGCTGGTGGTGCTGTTGGGAGGCTTCAGACGTGAGGCTTTGAGGGAGTATGGTGTCACAGGGAGAAGAGGAAGAGGGAGAAGGAAGAATGAGGGAGTGACGACTTGTTTTGGGGCATCAAGGGTTTCATGCCCTTTTATCATGGTTATTATTATTATTATTATTATTATTATTATTATTATTATTATTATTATTATTATTATTATTATGTTTATTTATTTATTTATTTATTTAATCTAGATTCATTTACTTTCGAGGCTCAACTAAGAGACTCACCTCTGTGTACTCACATGTATAAATAAAATAATAATTTTTATTCAAACCTCTTTATTTTAGAGGTCGCAATTGTATTTTTTTAATATAATTATATGTTAATATTTAAATTCGTATATAAAAGGGATTTATTAAAACTACTTCTAAATTGATTTAATATAATTATAAAAACCCTAAAAGTCATTAAAATATTAATTAATGACGTTAGAAAATCTCGGGGTGTTACAGATGTTGTGGGAAATAAGTCTACCCGCAACAAAGGCTCCTTGTGTTGAGCTGATGAGGCTACCAAGCATTGGTCGCAGACGTGCACAGATTAATTTAGATATGCATTTGTATAAAGTATGGCAGTAGGAGATGGGTCTGTAGTCCTAGGGTGCGGGGGCATGGTACCTTAGGAATGAGAGTAATGGCTGCAGTGTTCCAGCTCCGTAGCAATTTACCCAAGGTAAAGAACTCCTGTATAGTAGCTATGACATCCGTGCCAACAATAGACCATGATTCTTTGTAGAATTTGCTATTAAAGCCATCCAAGCCCGGAGATTTGTTATCGTTGATGCTCCATAGGGCTTTCTTAATCTCCTATGCACTAAAGGATAGATCAAGGCTCGGCCAGACAGTTGAGTTTAGGATAGGGCCCGCTCTCACAATGGACATTTTAATTCTTTTCCTGTGTTCAAGCTTACAACAAAGCAGATTAGAATAAAAGGAAAGGAAAGCTTTATGAATAAGAGGAGGGTCACTGATGTGTTTACCATCAATCATAAGCATGTTAATTCTATTGTGACTCCGTCGTTTTTTGATACTGTTATAGAAGAGTTTGGTGTTGTCATCACCATATTGGATCCATTTAAGTTTTACTTATTATTGAATGTAAGAAGCATAATCAGCTTTGACCTCCCTGTATCTCTTGGCCATAAGAGATTCCGAATTAACGTGCAGTACATTTCATGAGTTCAGATGAAGTTGATCCTAAGCTGTAGTCAAGTCTCTTTCGGCATGGAGTAATGAGACTTGGATAGGAGTGTGTTGGAGTTCCTTTTTCAGAATCGATTTCAGCAGTTTCAACTTCTCCTGAATTTGGAAACTTTTACATCCTGGGATTACAGTAAGCCAAACCTTGCTAATAATGTCAGTGAATTTCGAGTTGTTAGCCCAAAAGTTATAAAATTTGAACGGTTTCTTACTAGTGGGATTGGGAAAGAACTGAAGCAGCATATGAGAGTGGTCAAACTCCCTTCCGATAGGAAAGAGACTTCGGCTGTGGGATAACAATCCTCCCAAAGGGAGTTGCATAGGGTTCGGTCTATCTTGCTAAAAACTCTCTTCTCCCCTTCTTGTTTGTTGTTCCAGGTAAAGAAACGACCTTTACTTCTCCATACAATCCTAAGTGGACAAACTTCATGTTGGACATGATGGCCTATTCTTTCGTTTAGGTTTGCCACGCAGTTGAAGTCTCCAATAACAATCCAGGGGCCATTGATTGAGGTTGCAAGGGTTGCCAACGTATTAAACAAGAGGCTTCGTTTGAACTTGTCTGATTTCTAGCTACAAAAAACCCAAAAAACATGTTGTGCCACCAATCTTGGCTTTTGAGTTCATAAGCCACCAAACATGATGTTTAGGAGGCTATTCTCTAACCAGATTCAGGAGGCAACATGTAGTGTTAGGGTTCTCTGTGATGAGAACATTTGTTTTCTGAGAGAGATAACAATTTGATAATGTTTGAGGCCATACAAAATTTGTTCATCTTTTGCATTTCATTAAAATGTTTAGTCTTAAACAACTTCATGAGATGTCATACATGATGTTTACATTCTAAACATTCTTTTGACCTAATGTTTCCCAAAAGTGAGTATTCACAGTTAACCCAAATATACACTCGTATTTTCATATGTGCTTTTTTGCCCTTGTAATTTCCCAAAAATCTGTGTTTTTTATTTGTTGTTGTTGATCTCTGTGATGTATTCATATGAACTATGTTTTTTCCGCTTCCTTATTTGTTACTGGACTTTGATTTTGATCTTGTGATGTCTGTGCTGTTGTTGGTTCATCATTTGTTGTTGTTGCTGCTGGTCCCCTTTTTGATTCATTGGTTTGTGATGTTACTTCTCCTGCTTGTTTTTGTCATTTAGCAATGGTTTGATTGCATTGGTGTGCTTTCTTATGATCTTCTTTTTCTTCCATCTCCATACTGTGCTTTGACTCACACCCATTGCTTTAGCAACAACAGCTTGACTTGTTTTTTTTGGCCTTTTTTATTCTCTTAAACTTTGTGTCATCAAAGATGATTTGTCCCCTTGATTTCTTCCCAACCCTTTTGCTGTTTACATTTATTGGGAATGAGTTTTGTTGTTGTTGCTGTTTGACTTGGCTCCATATTCTTAAAATGGTCTTTCTACTGACTTTGTACTTCGTTGACATCTCTCCCATGATTCCATGTGCTGGCTTGCCTTTATTGTTGTAAGACAAAAGCAACTCATGCATTATGTGTTTCCTACTATACTTGTCTAAATCCCTTGATTTTTCCATATTAATTGATGTTCAAGTAATAAATGAAGTTAAATGTGTGGTTTCATTAATTGTGGTTGTCCCTTTTATAAAGGGACTGTCTTCCTCTGTGATCTTTCTATTTTGTTGGCGCTAAAGTCTTCTGAATTGTTTGGTTAACTGAATTTTTGGTCTTTCTGGCGCTAAATCCAAAGATGAATTTTGTGGATTTGGCTTCATTTTGCTGCTATGTACTTGGCGCCAGATTTTGCTGTTTTGGTTGTGTCCCACCATTTTGGTTTCTGTTTTGGCTGTGTCCCTCCATTTGGGATCTGTTTTGGGTTTCTGTTTAGTGAAATTGTTCTCCCTTTAGAAAACATATTCGGATTTACATGGCTTTAATTAAAAATCAAATTGTTGTTGTATTTGTAGCTAATTAATCTAATTTAAACACAAAATGCATGTTGTCTTTGTATTTAAAATCTGAAGTCAATGAAAGATTTAATATCTGCATGCGCATGTGGCGAGAGGGTTGTTCGTTATTGATTGTCGTACAAAAGACGTTGAAGAAATCAAGGAAGAAATGAAGATTTTTTTTTTAATTTTAAGTTTTCAATTTGTAATTTAAATTATGTAATTTTAGTTTAAGTACTTTAGAACTTTGCTAATCATAAAATTATGGAATGTAATTATGTAAATTAAATGAATTATAATGTGCAATTGAATTTTCCCTCCACATTTGAATTCTATATACTTTAATTATAAAAAAGGAGGGAATCATTAGTAATTAATCCATACTCTTAAAATACCCCAACAACCACCGTTTAGGTGGTCCCCCCACTACCTTTAATTTGCGTGCCCAATACAAATGGGACAAGTAAATTGAATCGAAGGGAGTATTATTTGTCACGTTCGCTTAATATATGCACCCGCCCTAGATGGTAGGCAAGTGTGACTATGAAAATTCCACTATCATAGATAGTGGGTAGGTGGTGGACATAAATTAAGATATGTAAAGGTATAAGGGAGAAGATATCCTATAACACCCGAATTTCAAAAATTCAGGTGTTACATATCCGCACCCGCCCAAACATCCATTTTTCCATCTCTTATGACCATGAGGTGACCTTTGAGATTATAAATGGAACACTTATCCGCTTGTGCCTTTTGACATTAATATATTAGTAAATTTTCTTAATAGAGATTGAAGTTTATAGAATATTACCTCTTGGGAGCTTTTGTATATTATATTTAAGATCTTCTAAACCTTCATTGTTGTCTTTGTAGATATGATGGTTGTAACTATTGCCTCATCCATTCCATAATAAATTAAGGATATGGCATAATTATCCCTTTATTGAGGTGTATGTATCTGAGCCTTTGCCTAAGACTATTTTGGTGGAAGATGAGGAGGGTCAAGTTCATGATCATGCATTCTTCATTAAGTGGGTACCTTATTTTTGTCAGAAATGCCAAGTTATAGGGCATATATACGATTAGAGTAGACAGGTTCCTAAGACCATACATGCTGGGAAGGCTATCAAGAAGAGTATTAATGTCTTGCTTTCTGAGCCTAAGTAGGGTACTGTTGAGCAGACAATGATTAATAGAGTGGCTGGGGAGAGACATCAAGGTGAGACTTCCAATGCTAAGGAGAATGAAGCTGGTAATAGTTGTGATAATCAATCTACTCTCTTAGGGGGTTAAATGTTGTTATCTCTTTCCTTTTTGTTGATGCTTTCGCTCTTGAGATCGAGGTACTTTTTGCTGAGTAGCTTGTGTAAGAGCTAAAATTCCTTTTGAAGGGTCTTTCTCTTTGTTTTGGCTTATGGGTATCATTATTTAGAGTTCCAAATTGGCTTGGTAGGTAGAAGTTAGGAGGATAGTTTCTGTTTAGGTTGCTTTTCGGTTGGCTTGTTTTGGCCTCTAGTAGGTTGGTCTGGTTGGTCCTTCCCTTTCATGTTTAGCGAGGTCTTCTTTTTTCCCTTTTATAGCCTAGTTTGTAAAAAGGTTTTTGGAGTTAATATATATATATATATATATATATATATATATATATATATATATATATATATATATATATATATATATATATATATATATATATATATATATATATATATATATATATATAGTGTTTAGGTTTAATTAATCCTTTATCATTTATCTTAGTTTATTTTGAAAGGAAAAATTAACATTAATAATTCAATATTTTGATCATCCACTGTGAATAATTCCACCTTTAGATTATTTTCTAATAATGCAACATTTGCCCTTAGTTCACTATGTATAATCCAACCTTTGTTTAGTTTGCTAACAACATACCCTATTAATACCTATTATTAATAATTTGGTATATTGTGGACAAATATATGACAAAGGTTAGATTAGTAGAAAATAATCCAAAGATGAGATTATTTACAACAGATAGGTTAAAGGTTGGATTATTAATCAATTTATTAATTTTGGAATTCCATAGTTAAACATACAAAATGTTGTTGAACTTATTTTGAATCTTTATCTTAAAACTAGTAGAGGGCTTTACATCAAAATTTAATTTTTGTTTCTTTGTGTTCATGTTTCTTCATTCTAACTACTTCAACACTTCATTAAACTTGCATGCCATATTTAAAACAAGAAAAGATAATCCTTACAACTTTTCACTTTTTCTCTAACAGAAAAATAACTTAGATAGAGAATAGTAAAAATACTAATTAAATTCTAATTGACTTTCCTATACTCCTCCTCAAGTTGGGTAGTAGGATTTAGAACTGTCAACTTGCGAAGAGCTCCTTTAAAAACTTTAACCTCTACAACTTTCGTTAGTATGTCTGCGATTTGATCTTTGATTTGATATAAGGAAAACTAATGATTTTGTTTTCAAAATTTTCTTTGATAAAGTGTCTATCAACTTCGACATGTTTTGTAAGATTACAAGATTCTCAGAAAAACTTATTGTCCCTTTGTTATCACAGAACAATTTACATATTTCCGTATATGAAAATCCGAGTTCTTCAATTAATTTTCATAACCGCGAAATTTCTGTAATACGTTTAGCAATTTCTCTAAATTTTATTCAATACTTAATAGAGCTACAATCTTTTGTTTCTTACTTCTTCATGTTACTAAATTTTCACCAACAAAAGTGAAATATCCTAACGTGGATTTTCTACCATCTTTATCTCCTATCCAATCAGCATCAATATAAGCTATAAGATTTATTTTCCATTCCTTTTAAATAAAATCTCTCTTTTACTTGTTCCATTGAGATATCTTATAATTCTCATTGCTACCTCCATATGTTGAAATTGTAGAAAATGTATAAATCTACTAACAATTCCTAGTGCATAAGCAATATTAGGTCTTATGTTAGATAAACATACAATTTTTTTCAAAAATTCTTTGTTATTGCCCTTTATCAGTGAGATTTGCTCCTTCAATAATTTGTAATCCATGCTTGACTACGATAGGCGTCTCT